>NC_081861.1:1966666-2315833 GCF_963259705.1 Myotis daubentonii | reverse complement strand
TAAGAATTATTATTATCACCTTATTGGTAATTGTACCAAGAAATTCTAAAACATTTTTAGTAAATTGTTAGGAAGCAATTAGTAAACAATTATTTTGTAAGTAATTTTTAGTAAATTGCAGTACAACATTATGTAATTGCCCGGCTCAAAGCACAGGTAAGTTACCTTCCTGTTCATTTTAGGAGCTAAAGGACTTCATGTGCCATTTTTACATTGAATGGTTACTTCACAGCATCCACTCTGTCTTGGTTTCTGTTTTGAAAATACGCGTGGGTTTCTAATTATGTAACAGTTGATTCCTGTCCAGAAAGCTATGTGTTATGTCTACCTCTTTATATAAATATTAGAGGCCCATCCGTGCACCGGTGGGGTCCCTTGGCCTGGCCTACAGGGATTGGACTGAAACTGGCTCTCCAACATCCCCCGAGGGGTCCTGGATTGCGAAAGGGTGCAGGCCAGGCCGAGGGACCCCACGGGTGCATGATAGGGGCCGGGGAGGGACCGCGGGAGGGCTCCAGGGTGTGTCCAGCACCTCTTGCCCAGTCCCGATCAGTGGACCCCAGCAGTAAGCTAACCTACCAGTCAGACCATCTGCTCCCTGGTGGTCAGCAAGCATCATAGTGACTGATTGAACAGTCGAAAGGTCAGACACTTAGCATATTAGGCTTTTATTATATAGGATCTTGTTATATTGGCCATCAGGAATTCCTCTTTCATGGCTGACGGCAACATCAGCCACAGCCTATCCTGAAGACAACTAATGTCAAGAGGAAGAAGAGGAATGCAAAGAAAAGAAGCAGCCAGATTTTATTTTAATACATTTTTATTGATTTCAGAGGAAGGGAGAGGGTGAGAGTTAGAAACATCAATGATGAGAAAGAACCATTGCTCGGCTGCCTCCTGCATGCCCCTGACTAGGGATGGAGCCCGCCACCTGGGCATGTGCCCCTGCCGGAATTGAACCCAGGACTCTTCAGACTGCAGGCCGATGCTCTATCCACTGAGCTAAACCAACTAGGGCTGAAGCAGTCTGATTTTAGATATGTGCCTGTTATGGGTTGAATTCTGTTTTCCCCCAAATTCATAAATTGAAATCCTAACCCCTAGTACCTCAGACTGTGGCCTTATTTGGAGACTGAGTCCTTACAGAGCTAATCAAATTAAAATGATGTCATTAAGGTGGGCCCCAATCCAACATGACTGCTGTCCTTATAAACAGAAGAAATTTGGACAGAGAGACAGACACACACGGTGGGAAGATGACGTTAAGACACAAGGAGAAGAAGAGCATCTATAAGCCAAGGAGAGAGGCCTGGAACACGTCCTTTCGTCGCAGATCTCAGAAGGACCACACTTACCAACATCTTGAATTTGGGCTTTTAACTTCCAGACTGTGAGAGAAGAAATTTCTGTCGTTCAAGCCACCCAGTCTGTGGTATTTTTTTACAGCAGCCCTAGCAAACTAAGACAGTGCCAAAACGCACAAAAGCCACAGCGGTAGGTTTCCAGCCAAATACCATTATGGGAATGCAGTTCAGCACATTTTGTTTTCCTGTGGTCACTTGAGGAAAAAACAACAACGAGAAGCTGCTGGAAATACTTCTCTACAGTTTTTTTATTTTGTATTTCAGAGTTGGAGAAGACTGTGAACTGAATAACTACTTACCCATCTACAGTAGTATGCCCTGCAGCCCCTCTCCAATGGCAACTGAGAGTTCCTTTGATAACATGGCTCCCGGATCTTTTTCTTATTCTAACCTCCTCTAGATATTCAATAAATTAATCAGTTAAAGTTCAAAGGATTTTTTTTAACTTGAAGTTCCTCAACCTAAAGAAAGGAAATAAGCCCAAGAAACTTTTTTGAGACTTGACAATGTGTCCCTCAGCAAACTTGATCTTACACAGGAGTATTTGTTGACTTAAACAATGAAGATAGAAGGAGGAAACTAATGTAATGAAGATCTATATATTGCTTATCCCTCTAGGCGAAGATAGACTTAAACTTGCACGTGGACTGGGATAGCTCTGTGCTCATCCTAGGGATGGTTGAAAGTCTGGTACTGACCCATAGCTAATACAAGGATAAAAGTGCTGGTTAATGACTTAGAATGTTCTGTTTAAAGTTCAAAATTTCCATGGAGGCATCCCATACTAGCTTGCTTACATTGGTTAGAGATCTATAGATTGAGGATTTGCACATGGTTTTAGTGTTTATACCATCTTATTTTAGTTGTGACCAGAGGAATATTAAAGACCTCTCAGTGAACTTGTGTCTGAGCTTCCCCTAAACCAAGATACCTTGAACATATTTTAGTAGTCTATAGTCTAAATGCAAAGCAACTGAGAAAGGACTCTGAAAGGTGCTCCGGGACATGTATCCTCAATGTTTGACTATACTTTCCTTGTGCTGCTGTGTTTACCTTTATTAAAACCTTATGTGCGAAATTTTGCAATTTTTTTTAATTGTATGGCCCTGTGTACTTGCTATACCTTTGAGCTCTACATTCAAGGCTGAGATCTGGGGCCCTTCTAAAATCTACCTTATAAAATAAAGCAAGCAGTAGTCCTGGATACCACAAATTGGAAAGAAAACAGAAAAGCAGCAGGAATCCAAATTTTTGTGGGTTTTAAAGAAGACTCAAGCCTGATAAGAGGCTGTAAAGATATCTGTAGAATTCTGGATCTTAGTGCTAGATGTAAGTGAAGGAAAATTGGGGAGTGGCATAGGCATAGAATATAGACACTATTGGGACATCAGATCCCGTCTCCCCAACTCTGTCAGGAACATAACTCTTGTGGAGGGGAGGGATTGAAACTGTAGGTGAAATTAAAATAGGGTCTAACAGTTATTTCTGCTGATTCACATGACTTCTATTGTTCTAGACACTGTCTCTGGGGCAGAAAGCATTGCAGGATATTAGGGAGTAAAAGCCACAGCATAACAAAAATTGCACAATTAAATCAATGTCTTTTGCCAAAGGCATGCATTCTAAATAACCACTAAATCCACTGCCTTCTATAAACTATCTGTTTTGAGTCTTGTTGGATTAACTTAGAGACAGTTTTATATTCTGTGCACTATAGAGGCTCTAAATAAGATATCTCCCATAAAGCATATGTGAATAGAGAAGTTAGTTACAAAGTACAAGAGAAACAGCAGAAACATTGATACCCAGAAAATGTCTTATAACCTTAATCACATTAAAGAAAGGAATAACCACTAAGCACGTGTGTAACACTAGAAAAATGACTGAATAAATTAAGATACACAATGATGATGGCATAGTATGTAGACATTAAAATGACAAGATTATATAGAAACACAAACTAGGTGTTTGATATGATAAGTAAAATAGCAGAATAGAAATTGGCATATAAAATATGAGTGCATATATTATATATGAAAGTTGAAGGAAATATATTAAAACAGTGTATGTGTGTATATCCATATGTAGACAGACATAAGACATTTGGTAGTGTCCACATTATTCTTGAGTTTTTGGAGATGCGTTTTTATCATTTAGAGCAGTGATGGCGAACCGTTTGAGCTCGGCGTGTCAGCATTTTGAAAAAGCCTAACTTAACTCTGGTGCCGTGTCACATATAGAAATTTTTTGATCTTTGCAACCATAGTAAAACAAAGATTTATATTTTTGATATTTATTTTATATATTTAAATGCCATTTAACAAAGAAAAATCAACCAAAAAAATGAGTTTGTGTGTCACCTCTGACACGCGTGTCATAGGTTCGCCATCACTGCTTTAGAGCAAAATGGTCCTATAGAACTTGCTGCAGTGATGAAAATCTTATCAAAATCTGTCCAACGTGGCAGAAACCAGCCACATGTATCTACTGAACCCTTGAAATGTGGCTAGTTTAGCTGAACAATCAAATTTTTAAAAATTTTAACTAGTTAAAATTTAAATTCAAGTAGCCACATATGACTAGTGGTTACCATATTGTTCTCCAAACAGGTTAAGTTTAGAGTTAGAAAATGGATAAACTTTAGTAGTGGGCTCATTATTCTTGATTTTTCCCAGCCTCATTAATATTTTTTCTATGATCAATTAGAACCTTTAAAAGTACTCTGTCATTCCCTTTTCCCTTTGGAGCAATAGACTGTGCAAAACGGGTGCCCTCTGAGCTGCAGGGGATAAAAGGGCTCCACATCACTGGAGTTTTGGCACATCCAAAAGCTTTCCTGTAATCACATATACCAGAGACATGCAGTGACCCAACCAGCTGCTCCTTTCTGCTACAAAAACAAAAGAGACCAGAAACCATCCCGTCATAGGCTCCCTGGTTTACCCTGGCCTTGAAGGTACATAAACAAAGGGCTCCTAAACAGTCAGTAACCAATATAAATGGGGGGAAAGTGATAATTAATTCTTTCACTTGAGAAAGTGTGAAGACTCCATGTAGCCCTAACCCTAAACCAGTGATTCTCAGCCTTCTGGCCCTTTAAATACAGTTCCTCATGTTGTGAGCCAACCATAAAATTATTTTCGTTGCTACTTCCTAACTGTCATGTTGCTACTGTTATGAATCGTCATGTAAATATCTAATATGCAGGATGGTCTTAGGCGACCCCTGTGACAGGGTCGTTCGACCGCCGAAGGGATCACGACGCACAGGTTTAGAACCACTGCCCTAAACTAGCCCTGACCCTATCCCTAGCCCTAACCCTAGCCCTAGCCCTAACCCTAACTCTAACCCTATCCTTAACCCTAATTCTAACTACTTACTTCATATAAAATTGGCCTTCATGGTGCTTCTCATTGCTGACTTGCTTTTCTCCATAGCAGTTATCATAACCTAATGTGAGAGAGGAAGAAATTTTTTTTTGCTACCTTAAGGTTCTTTCAGCTGGTCTAATGATCAAATAAGCATGAGATTAGCAAAATGACCCAATTTAATTACATACATATACTAGTATATGAGAACCCTGCACACATGAATCAAGGACTTCACATACATGAGAGGTTCCAAAACAGAAAGGAAAAATGAGGTACATATGACATCCCCCCCGCCCCCCCCCCCCCCCCCCCCCCGCCAATCCCTTAATAGGGTGCTGTTCTCAGAATGCCCACAAGAGGGCACCATTGAGCCTAATACCTTACTAGGGTGCTGTTCCCTGAATGAGCACAAGAGTGTGCTACTGAGCCTAATCCCTAACTAGGGGGCTTTTCTCAGAATGCCCAAAAGAGGGCGCTATTGAGCCCAATTTCTTACTAGGGTGTGGTTCTAAGACTGCCTACATGAGAGCACTATTGATCCTAATCCCTCACTAGGGTGCTGTTCTCCGAATGTCCACACAATGGTGCTATTGAGCATCCCTTACCAGAGTGCTGTTCTCAGAACATCTGGCAGCGGTTCTCAACCTGTGGGTCGCGACCCCTTTGGCAGTCGAACGACCCTTTCACAGGGGTCGCCTAAGACCATCCTGCATATTAGATATTTACATGACGATTCATCACAGTAGCAACATGACAGTGATGAAGTAGCAATGAAAATAATTTTATGGTTGGGTCACAACAGGAGGAACTGTACTTAAAGGGCCAGAAGGCTGAGAACCACTGGAAGAAGGGAAATTCAAAATGGCCACAGAGTAAGTGGATGCTACACAGACAAAGTCCCAGGTCCAAACTGGAATTTCAGCTAAATTACAAAAAAATCATCCTGAAGTTAGTGCTCAGATGGCGGATACCTGGGTTTCTTGTGCTGAGTCGTTCCCTCACGCTGAGGAGGCCATCTTTCTCAGGCAGTCCTTCGCTATGCAGGCAGTTTTTGTCTGAGGGAGAGACAGTTGTCCCACCCTATTGGAAGACACCTTGCCCCATGAGGGGAGGAAAATCATTGTAGGACAATAAGAAGGGCAGATATTCAGTCATTAGAAGCTTGTCCTGTCCTATAGATAATTCAAAAAATGTTAGCTTTGATAATCTCTTATTATGGGCAAAGCCCCTACTTCAAATTCTTCTAGGTATCTGAGGAGGCCGAAATTTCTCTTGAGCCCACAAGGTCTTATTTGCCTTTAGCTTAAAACGAGTTGCATACCCCAGAAGCACATTAGGGGGTGATTTGTTCTGAACCCCTACACTAACATATTGTATTTATTTACTTGTGTGTTTGTGTGTGTTCCCCGCACTAGAATATAAGAATTAAGAGATCATTAGCTTTATTTTTGTTTGTTCTTATATCCCTTTTGCCTAATCAGTTCCTGGTTTATGGTAGGACTTCAATAAGTATTTGTGAAATAAATGGATAAGATGCATTAGAAGTGAAAGTATCGAAGTATAGTAACCTCCATCTTGGGTAAAAACTGCTGTTTACAATTTTAACCCTGCTACTCTGTAAACATTTGCTTGCTTAAATAATAGGGAAAAAATAAGACGACTCCCCACTCCAGAGAGGCCATAAACTCTGCCCCAGACAGAGCTGTCAGTGCTGGCGCCAGGCCAGGCCTTGAGAGATGGTCTCACAGCCCTGTCGCAGCAAACAGGACTTTTTCTCAGTAGGTCTGGAAGTCTCATTCCAAATTTGGGAGACAAAGAGCTGAAAAACAAATAAATAAGGGAGACTTCCACCATATGGGGCCCCAGAATTTGAGAAGCAAGAGTTCCTCTGGGCCCGCTAGCACTAGCGAAATGAAAAGGACTCCAAATTAATTTGGCTTATTGATTAAGGCATCTTCTGATTTACAATATAACAGTATAAGAAGACAAAGTCTCAGTTGCTAACACTTGTGGGAAGCAGGCATTCCATCAAGACTGAGATGGCCTGAGGATGTTTCTGGCATGGTCCAGACGGTTAGAGCAGTGGTTTTCAAAACCAGTCACATCCATTCCTTGCTTAAAACACTTTAATGGTTTCCTATTCATCAGGAGTCGGCAAATTATGGACATGGGTCAAATTCCTCGTGATGCCTGTTTTTGTAAATAAAGTTTTATTGGAAGACAGCCATGCTCATTCATGTACTGCCTATCGTTGTTTTGTCACTACAACAACAGAGCTGTGTAGTTGCAGCACCTTGCTCACCAAGCCTAAACTATTTATGATCTGGTTCTTTATTTTAAAAAGTTATATGGCCCTAACCGGTTTGGCTCCGTGGATAGAGCGTCAGCCTGCGGACTGAGGGGTCCTGGGTTTGATTCCGGTCAAGGGCATGTACCTGGGTTGTGGGCACATCCCCAGTGGGGAGTGTGCAGAAGGCAGCTGATTGATGTTTCTCTCTCATCGATGTTTCTAACTCTCTATCCCTCTCCCTTCCTCTCTGTAAAAAATCAATAAAATTTATTTTTTAAAATAAATAAATAAAAAGTTGTATGACCCTTGATATTTATTAGATGAAGTACAGTGTTCTTCAGACCTGCTTGCTACCTAGAAGAGCAGTGTGGGATTTGGCTAAGAGTTTGGAATCACAGATGTTCAAATGTGAACTCTGCAAATTATTGGCTGTGGGAACTATGTCCAGTTTCTCTGAGCCTCAGTTTCTTCATCTGAAAAGTGGACACCTCCGTTGTTTTAGAATTACATTTTTGTCTGTAAGTATGGTTCTTCCCACGGAGCCTGGCATATGACAGGCACACATACCATTTCAGCGACGATTTTATTGCTAACTCTCTGGCTACTTCATGCTCCATGCTCCATTTATTATTAACACTCAACTGCTGAGCACTCCTCTGTACTGCAAATTGCTTCCTGCTTCCATAACCTGCCTCCCAATTTCCTTTACGTGGAACACATAATTGAAACTTTGCTTGCCTTTGCAGACCTTCACGAAAGCTTCTGCTCCTGTCAGAAGATTTCTCTGAAAGCAGGGGTAGTTTCACTGGCCCATCATTGTCCTATAATGAGGTTTCAACATATCAAGTTGAAATAACGTCTCTATATCCCAGACTACAAGTACCTGGTGGTGGTGGTAGTGGGGGGTGGGGGTTGCTTAGGGGCAGAAAATGGCTCTTATTCATTTTTCTATTCCCAGTACCTAGCACAGTGCCTGGAACATAACTAACGGTTTTGACAAAAATAAATTACTCTAAGGAGGTGACACTCTAGTTTGTCCATTTCACTTTGTTCAAATGTGGCTTGCCCCTCTTTTAAATGGAAAGGAGAGCATTGATGCTGGCTTAAGCTTCTTGTGAAGGAGGGAGGTAGGAACTGCCTCAGTTCAGAGTCTGCTTTGAAAGGCTCTGTTGGCTCAGGGCGGACTGCAGGGACAGAACAGTCAATTTCCTCTACAGGTCGCTGTGATAGAGTGAAATGAGCAATCCGTTATCCTTCTGATGACATTTGGCAGCATGAATCCCACCTCTGCCATTTACCAATGATATGATTTTAGTTTTTAAGTTCTAGTAGCCTCAGGGTCCTCCTTGTAAAATTATTCTCTCGCGTGCTTCTAGTGAGGACTGTGAAAGACGAGGTTAGTAAAAGTTCCTGGTAAATTGGTCTATACATATTAAACACAATTATCCTTAAGCTATTTAGATGGGCCCATTGTCCTGATTCATTGTGTGGGGAACAGAAATGAGACCAGTATAAGTTGGCTTATAAATAATTTCATTCAGTAAAGACAAGGCTGGTCCTATGTGGTTGGCTCATTCTAGCAGATTAGTGTAGGCCGCAAGGACTTGTGTGACAAACTTTAACACAAAGCAGTTACATGACCCAGTGAAGCAATGATTTTGAAAATATTCCTTCACAGAGGACAACCTAATTATCAAAAAATGACTTCGTGGTGTTTTATTGTAAAGAGTGATAGTTATCTCTCTGATCCAAAAGCAAGAGAGCAGTTCTGTTGGTATTAACTTTCTGCCATTATAGCAGAGTTCTCTGAACTTGGCTCCGTAAAACAACACGTTTGTTATCTCGCAGGTTTTGTGTGTCTCACAAGGCTGCAGTCAATGGGTCGGCCGGGCCTGAGTTCTCATCAGAGGCCCAACTGGGGAAAGATCTGCTCCCAGGTTTCTTCAGGTTGTTGGCAGAATTCTTTTCCTTGAATGTAATTGTATTTATGGCAATGTAGAGGAGGAAAATGTTTTCTTTTATTCTTAGGATCCCTGGCTGAGTCTGAAAATTAAACTGACAAAGACAGATTAATAGGAGAAAAGCATGCAAATTTAATATGCTTTATGTGACATGGGAGCCTTCATAAGGAAATGAAGACTTGAAGAAACCAGTTAGGCCTGAGTAGTTTTTTCTTAGTTCTTTTTTATTCTTCCTTATCCCCCTATGCCCCCCCCCCCACTCATGCCCTCACCCCCCTGGTGTCTGTGTCCATTGGTTAGGCCTATCTGCATGCATACAAGTCCTTTGGTTGATCTCTCCCCTTTACCCCCACCCTCCCCTGCCTTCCCTCTGAGGTTTGACGATCTGATGGATGCTTAAAAAAGAAGGAATTCTTACCATTTGCAACAGCATGGATGGAACTGGAGAGCATTATGCTGAGCGAAAGAAGCCAGTCAGAAAGACCTGAGTAGTTTTATGCCAGGTTTGATGAAGAGTGGAGTCACGGAGAAACGCAATAGGTCAGAGAGTATGAAGTAAGTGTGGTAAACTGGGGGCGCTTAGCAAGGCCTGTTCAGATTCTTCTAGTTGTCCCGTTGTCATCAGAAACAAGGATGATCCTTTCCTGTGGGTAAAGGGAGGCTACCTCTCACAGGCAGGTCTTATGACCTGTTTCAGGGGAGAAGGGTGAGAGGAGATCAGTGACCTTTCTGTTTCTGCTGTTTTCTCGAATTCCTTTAGCTGACAATAGTCAATGTGCTGAGGCTCCTGAAACTGAAGACAGATTAACAAGAGAAAAACAAACAGGTTTATTAACATGTAAGCCTCAGGTAAACATGGGAGGTAACCATAACAAAATGAGTAACTCTCAGAGGTGGATTAGAATTTAGACTTAAATGCTATCTTCAACTAAAGACAAAAGGAAGAGGAGGGTGGAGGAGGCCAGTTTATAAGGAGGTCCTGGAAAAGTAATATAAACAAAAGTAAGCTTGATTATGCAGATTTTTGCCAGTGTCTTCTTCATTGATAAGATTCTCTTGTGATTTAGAGCTACCCTTTTCTTCCTTGTACAGAGAGGGAAACACCATTACAAATGGTGATTTTCTTTGTAACTATAAATGTCCCTCACAAAAGAGTAATTTCTCCTGTTCTCAATAACAATGAGCTCGAAATAATCGTCAAGCCAGAGAGGCATAGTTGGGGTGTCCTATCACTGTCCAGTAAAAATCAGGAAGCGGGAGTCACGGGAGCCACATTGAAGTCTGTTCAGCATACTGCATGACCCTTCATTTCACAACCGTGTGTGCATTTGTGTCATAGTGTGGTAATGTACCCCACGAATCACAGAAGGACGCTTCAAGAAGTCGAATTAAAGAGTCGCATTTATTGCAATCCGGGACTATGAGGGGCCATTCCCCAAATCTCATCGTGATAAGATGGCCACAAAACCAGGTTAATATAGGCAAAAATCACAAAGGTATTGATTACATCCCAGGGTTTGGAATGAGGAACCTGGTTCGCAAAAAAAGCAGTTTACAGAAGCAGAATTAAGCATGTTAATTACAGATTTGGGTCTCTGTTTCACTGAATTGACAGAAACACATTATCTAGAGCCAGGGGGTCTTGAGACCACTGGGTTGCCAGGAACTCATTATCTAGAGCAGCCGTGGGCAAACTATGGCCCGCGGGCCAGATCCGGCCCGTTTGAAATGAATAAAACTAAAAAAAAAGACCGTACCCTTTTATGTAATGATGTTTACTTTGAGTTTCTATTAGTTCACACAAACACTCCATCCATGCTTTTGTTCCGGCCCTCCGGTCCAGTTTAAGAACCCATTGTGGCCCTCGAGTCAAAAAGTTTGCCCACCCCTGACTAGAGCCATTGAGGTAATTTAGAGTAATTGTCCTGGTCTTGGGACCACTGAGTCAACTGGAACGCATTATCTGTGGCCACTAAAACAATTTAGGATAATTGTGCTGTCCTGTTTCCCAGGTACAGAAGAATGTGCTTCGATAACCAGTCAGATCACAATCAATGGGATAGTCACGTTACAATCAATAAGGCATTCAATCGAATGGGATGACTTTTACAATTTAGAAAATCAAAGTAACTTTTCTATTGTTAAACGAAGCGAATAAGCACAGAAGCCAAACAGCAAGGTTAAAGTTAAACTACAGTTTCTACCTGAGATGATCGCTACCATCCTTCAGTAGGAGATACTCAAACATCTGTGGGAGAATGAATTAATGGACAGATGAATACCCACTATGTGCACAGTGCTGACACTTATTTTGGGCTGTGCCCATGCCTGATATGTTTAATTTGCAGCATTTTGTACACCAAATTAGCATAAACCATTATCCTCTTAGTGATAATAAACTCTAAATTGTTGGATGTAAAACATTTGGTAAGAATTTATGGAATTATTTTAAACTTAGTGAAGACATGTAGCTATTAAATTTCTAAAGTCCAATGAATTTTTTTTTAAAATATATTGTATTGATTTTTTACAGAGAGGAAGGGAGAGAGATAGACAGTCAGAAACATCGATGAGAGAGAGAAACATCGCTTAACCTGTCTGAGTTAGGATGTCACCTGACTCCGTGCATGCTCCAGTGTGAGGGTTTGTTCCATGGAAGAACACATCCCAGGTGAGTGGGTGCATTGGGGAGGGAATTGGCACTGTGGGGAGCTCACCACCTGTGGGGTCTAAATATCCCCCCCTAGAGATTATTTTGTCCTCCTAATCTCCCCCCTCCTTCTCTACCATTTCCCACAGGGCTGCAGGCCGAGCTGGGCTGAGAGAGATCAGAGATGAGTGACAGGAGGGCCCATGGACAACCCCACGGTCCCAGACCGGCCTCTGCCCTTCTTGCTGGCTGTCTTTCCAGCCCCAAACTTGGCCTCCCGTTCCTGTCCTGATCATGTCTTCTGTCCCCTGGAGGTGGGTCCCTAACTGACAGACTGAAATTGTGTATATTGATACCTCCACAAACAAGTGTACAGAGCTGCTCACGCTGTCAGCCACTCAGAGACACTGTGACAGGGCACAGGATATGCGATACGCTCACATACACATGCTTGCACACATGTATGCAGACCCACAAAGACCTCCTGGCACGCAGTACCTCAGGTCACACTGCTAGGTCGCCACATTCCGTCCTACACAGCCCTTGGTGAGCATCCCAGAAATGTTTATTGAGCAAATGCTGTGCCTGGCACACATGCTGTCACACCGTCTCAGAACCACCCTGCATGGTGCACAATCACATGAGCACAGCCTCACACGTTGCCTCAGCACACCCCGTTGCACACATACCCCCACGTCCCTTCATACAGTCACTGGTGCCCCGTTTCTCACAGTTGTCTGGTGTCATGCACACCATCTCTCAGAACCTCACCCCCATGGTCACCACCTCACAGAGCAGTCAGCCACTACACAGTCTCTGCCCATGACGTGTGCATGTACAGGCCATATCATACACCCTGGTTGCTGTCACACGTGGTCTCACATACTAGTACACTCTTATACTTGCACATCATAACCCACTATCATGAAGGGTGACACGTGCTGTCTCACACGGCCTCACGCCATCACCAGAGAACCACAGGCACTGTTGCACACCCCACCTACCACGGCTCTTTATTCAGTCCCACTCAGACTCACACCTCCAACTTCAGAACTCTGATGATTTATTTTACAAATCGTCGATGGTCCAGACCAAGAGCTGTTGGGGGGTCCAGAGGTTGGGTTGTAGAAACTTCTGGCTCCACGCGGAGAGGGACCCTACCCCTGCTCTGAGTCATGCTCTGTGTCCTCATGGGCTGAGTGGCGCCTCCACAGTGCTGGTGGTGGTGGGAGGCACGGGGCCTGTGGGGAAGGCGCCTCTGGGTGAACCCAACAGGGGCCCGGGGGAAGGCATGAGGTGGCTGACAGGCCCAGACAGCACCTCGGGGCCCGGGCCTTGGTAGAGATGGGCAGTATCAGGTGGGCCCAATCTCAAGCCCGAGGCCACTTCCCCACAATTCCCACCATCGCTGCCCCCAGCCACCACCATGAAGCCACCAGCCACAGCATCAGCCGGTCCTGTGCCTCCCAGGCTCGACACTGGCTTCTTTTCTTTCTGTGATGGCCTTGGTTTTCGAGACTTTATACCACCCTTCTGCACGGTCCGTGGTCGGTTCACCTGATGAAAGAGAGGCCATGAGTGTTCCCCAACCTCAGACTTTTGCCTCTGTGTCTCCACCAGGGACACCCTTTCCACCCCACTCCTTAACAGTGGGGAACTGGGTCAAGGACTAGGGGAGCAGGCCCCAGCTGCGACACAGATAATGCCCTAAGGAGTCATGAGCTTGTGAGGCCCTAAGCGATGGAAAGGCTGAGGGAGCCTCTAGCCATAGGACTAGCTGATGGCTGGAGGGGAGGGGGAAGGAAAGGAGAAATGGAGGAGAGAGAAGGGAGCAGGAGGGAAAAGACAGGGCAGGGAGGAGATGAAGGTGTAGAGAAGAGAAGGGTGATAGGGAAGGAGGAGGGAGTAGAATAACAGGGAGAAGAGAGAAAGGGAGATAGGAAGAATACAGGAAAGGAAAAGGAGAAGGAAGGCCAGGTTAGTGGGATGGGGGTGCAGGGGGCAGGCTCCAAGAGGCAGGGCACACCTGGTGTCGCTTGTAATAAAGGCCGCAGGCATTGCACACGGGGTCTCTACCAGCATTCAGCCGCCACACTGCCGTGATGGTTGTCTGGCAGTTGGTGCACTGGGCACCTGCACGCTTGCTGACCTTCTGGGGGCAGCAAGAAAATGAGGGTCAGTGCACTGGTGGGTGGAGGACCCAGGAGGTGAGGGTCAGGGTGCAGGCAGGGCTTCCTGGACAAGGCATAGACCGAGGGTGCTCTGAGGGGCGAGGACATGGCCTCCTGTCCCGGGGCTTTCCAGATGGCGTGGGGTGCTTCATCAGTGGTGCTCAGCGTTGGCGGACATTGGACTCCCTTGGGGAGTCGAAAACAATCCTGATGCCCAGGCAGCGCCCCAGACCAAGTAAATCAACCCATCTCGGGAGGGCCCCACGGTGATCCCAGTGTGTAGCCAAGGATGAAAAGTGCAGTGCAGGGAGTGGACGGCGTGCCTGCTTGCAGCCCGAGGGTGGGCTGAGGGTAGACACTCCTGTACAGAGCTGGGTCCCTGAGTGGATGGGGCAGGGAGGGGGGATGTGGGTTCTCATAGAGTGTGAGGGCAGAGATCCCTGCCCGGAGTGAGAACAGAGTACCTGGGTGAGGGGAGGCCGGCCTGGGCTCTTACCGGGCGCCTCTGGGGCTTGTGGTGCCTAGTCATCGTCTGACCACCGGCATTGCACAGGTAGCACTGTGGAGCGGCTTTCGCTCTGCCGGACTTTCGCCCTGCCGGACTGTCGCTGTGCCTGGTACACAGGCTATCACAACGTCTCAGAACCACCCTGCATGGCGCACAATCCCAGGCCTCTGGTGAGGTGGACAGGGGGCAAGAGGGACCAGGCTCAGCCCAACTTTGCCTTGGACCCCATCCCCCTCCTCAACCTCCCTGTCCCTTTGGGGGAGCCTCACCACAGGTGGACAGGGGCAGGGTACCTTGGAGGTTGGGGGAGGAAGAGACGGCTGGATTGGGGGGGCTTCTGGTTGGAGGAAAGAAGCTCCTAGGAAAGTCGGGGGGCCCGTAGGCACTGCTGGGGACAGGGATGGAGGAAGGCTCTGCAGGCCCCAGCATCAACAGGTCCGGACTCAGTCGCTGTGCGCTGATGGTCTCGAGGAAGGTGCCTCTTGCATAGGAATCTTCTGAGGCCTGGGGAGGGGTGTACTCCCAGGTGGGGCTCACAGATGCGGGAGGGTGGAGCCCAGTGCGTCCATAGGCCCAGCTGGCGTATGGTGAGCCTCCTGGGGTCCGCTCCAGACAGCAGAGGCATGCATTAACCTCGAAGACTGTTTGGGGTGTGAGTGGGTATGGGAAGGAAGAAAGAAGGGAACAGAAGGTCTGAAGCCATCCTGCTTTCAAGATGCGGTGATTCCCAACAGCCCCACGTGGTGGCCAACCTTCCCACCTTCCCATAGGTTGCCAGAGCAGCTGCTGGCCATTGGGTGACTCCTGGGTCTGAGTCCCACTGCTCACTCTGGCAGCTGCAGTCACCAGCAGCCTTTTCCCAATGGGCTTTTAGCAGAACTTTGTGGAGCCCCATGGGCCACTCAACTAGGCTCACCCCCACCTACTTACCGTATTCATTCCCAATGATGCAGTCTGGGGATGTACGTTCCCAGGTCTGCACATACACAGGGAACCTGATCCACACAGCCTCGGGAAGGCTTCTGGCCATTTCTAAGATGGCCGCTTTGTGGGGTTCTACCCTGGCTAAGGGTCTCCATGGATACCCCAGCAACATGGAACCCTGCCAGAAGAGCCAGTGCAGCAGCTGCCTGCATATGCTCCAACTGGGGCTGGGGATCAAACCTAAACCCAGGTGCATGCCCTTGTCTGGGAATCAAACCCGAGACCCTTCAGTGCACAAGCCCATGCTCCAACCACTGACAACACCAGCCAGTGCTCATCAGAGGGCCCATGAGAGGTTCCTATGGGCCAGGCCTGGAAGTTGCGCATGTCACTGTGCTCACGCCATTGATCAGAACTGTCACATGTCCACCTGTCATTGCAAGGGAGGCTGGGAATGTGAGTGAGTCAGGAAGAAAGGGGAACAGGGTTGAAAAGCCTATAGCAGTGCCTGCTACAGGATTCTGTAGACTCCCCAGAGCTACGCTGTTTCATGTGGTGGCCACTAGCCACAGTCAAGACAGTGGCTCCTGTACAAGGGGAGGGCAAGGCTTCCAGACCAAGGCTGCCAGAGAGAGTCACATCAGGGCTTCCTATACAGGGTCAGGAGGGTGTTTCCAGAGGGCAAGTTTAGAGGTTCCTATGAACGATCAGGTCAGAGATTCCCGAAACGGGTCAAGTTACGGATTTCTGTTGGAAGTCAGGGATAGGTTTCTGCAGAATCCAGCACTGTTATAGGCAAGGCTTCCTGTAGAGGGTCAGAGCCATGAAGCCAGCACAGTGTCAGGGCAGGAGGTCCTGTGCCAGGTGGGGCTGTCGGTGCCTATATAGGATGAGGTCTGGACTTAAAGCAGGGGGTCAGGGCAGGTGCCTCCCACAGATTCAGGAAAGGTTTTCCATGTAAGTTCAAGATTGAAGTTCACATTGAGAGTTGGATCACAGGTTCCGGTGGACTCTGTGGGCTAGGGTGTGAGGTAGGGATTGTTGTGCAGAGTGACGTCAGGGGTCATTGTCAACAATGCAAGCAAGGCTCCTGAACTCAATCGGGGTTCCCAAGGAGTTTACAGATGGGGATTTCTTTGTTTAAAATATATTTTTAAAGATTTCAGAGAGGAAGGGAGAGGGATAGAAACATCAATGGTAAGAGAGAATTTCTGCAGACAGAGTCAGGGAGGTGGTTTCAGAACTAGATTTTAAGATGAGCAAAGTGGTTCTAAAATGCTACCTGGACGGGAGGGCTGCAGTGCAGTGTGAGGACAGAGCTGTCCCGTCCAAGGTCCAGGCAGGATTCCTATAGAGATGGAGTCCCATGAAGAGGGTCAGGCCAGGCATTTCTATAAGGGTGGGTGGGGCAGGCTCTGTCCTGCCACCAGGGAAGGCGGAGGTTCCTGTGCTGTGGTGGCAGGACAGGGTGCCTCCTGTAGAAGGTGAGGACCGGTGATCCTGCTCAGGGTCAGGATGGGTTTCCTGTTGATCAGAGAAAGGGTTCCCTTAGAGCTCCAGTATCAGAGAGGCTCCTGAACCAGGCTAGGGCTGCCGTTTTGATAGGAGTTGGGGATCCGGGGCTCCTGAACACGGCGGGTCCAGGGGCCTGTCCAGCACAGGTTCTGCAAGAGGTTTCTGTTCAAGACGAGGACAGGGGCTCCCACAGGATGAGGAGGCTGGGGTTCTGTGGAGCGGCCAGGGAAGTTCTGGACAATCCCTGTCATGAGCAGGGACTACTGTGGTTCCTCAGTGGGCCAGTGTGCGGACGAGCTGAAGGGGTGCTGTTCTGTTGATGCTCAACCACTGAGCCACACCAGCCGGACTAGAGTATTTTTTCAGGTGTTCATGAAGGAAAGCACCTGAGCCTTCCACTGTTGTTGACCACAGTGAGCACTCAGCAAACGGTGCTGCTTGTGGTTAGGAGCCTCTGGGCCGTGTGGGACTAAGTCACGGAGCCTAGCTCAGCCCTGTGCCACCAGCTGTGCGGCCTTGGGAGAGACGCTTAACCTGTCTGGGTTAGGATGTCACCTGACTCCGTGCATGCTCCAGTGTGAGGGTTTGTTCCATGGAAGAACACATCCCAGGTGAGTGGGTGCATTGGGGAGGGAATTGGCACTGTGGGGAGCTCACCACCTGTGGGGTCTAAATATCCCCCCCTAGAGATTATTTTGTCCTCCTAATCTCCCCCCTCCTTCTCTACCATTTCCCACAGGGCTGCAGGCCGAGCTGGGCTGAGAGAGATCAGAGATGAGTGACAGGAGGGCCCATGGACAACCCCACGGTCCCAGACCGGCCTCTGCCCTTCTTGCTGGCTGTCTTTCCAGCCCCAAACTTGGCCTCCCGTTCCTGTCCTGATCATGTCTTCTGTCCCCTGGAGGTGGGTCCCTAACTGACAGACTGAAATTGTGTATATTGATACCTCCACAAACAAGTGTACAGAGCTGCTCACGCTGTCAGCCACTCAGAGACACTGTGACAGGGCACAGGATATGCGATACGCTCACATACACATGCTTGCACACATGTATGCAGACCCACAAAGACCTCCTGGCACGCAGTACCTCAGGTCACACTGCTAGGTCGCCACATTCCGTCCTACACAGCCCTTGGTGAGCATCCCAGAAATGTTTATTGAGCAAATGCTGTGCCTGGCACACATGCTGTCACACCGTCTCAGAACCACCCTGCATGGTGCACAATCACATGAGCACAGCCTCACACGTTGCCTCAGCACACCCTGTTGCACACATACCCCCACGTCCCTTCATACAGTCACTGGTGCCCCGTTTCTCACAGTTGTCTGGTGTCATGCACACCATCTCTCAGAACCTCACCCCCATGGTCACCACCTCACAGAGCAGTCAGCCACTACACAGTCTCTGCCCATGACGTGTGCATGTACAGGCCATATCATACACCCTGGTTGCTGTCACACGTGGTCTCACATACTAGTACACTCTTATACTTGCACATCATAACCCACTATCATGAAGGGTGACACGTGCTGTCTCACACGGCCTCACGCCATCACCAGAGAACCACAGGCACTGTTGCACACCCCACCTACCACGGCTCTTTATTCAGTCCCACTCAGACTCACACCTCCAACTTCAGAACTCTGATGATTTATTTTACAAATCGTCGATGGTCCAGACCAAGAGCTGTTGGGGGGTCCAGAGGTTGGGTTGTAGAAACTTCTGGCTCCACGCGGAGAGGGACCCTACCCCTGCTCTGAGTCATGCTCTGTGTCCTCATGGGCTGAGTGGCGCCTCCACAGTGCTGGTGGTGGTGGGAGGCACGGGGCCTGTGGGGAAGGCGCCTCTGGGTGAACCCAACAGGGGCCCGGGGGAAGGCATGAGGTGGCTGACAGGCCCAGACAGCACCTCGGGGCCCGGGCCTTGGTAGAGATGGGCAGTATCAGGTGGGCCCAATCTCAAGCCCGAGGCCACTTCCCCACAATTCCCACCATCGCTGCCCCCAGCCACCACCATGAAGCCACCAGCCACAGCATCAGCCGGTCCTGTGCCTCCCAGGCTCGACACTGGCTTCTTTTCTTTCTGTGATGGCCTTGGTTTTCGAGACTTTATACCACCCTTCTGCACGGTCCGTGGTCGGTTCACCTGATGAAAGAGAGGCCATGAGTGTTCCCCAACCTCAGACTTTTGCCTCTGTGTCTCCACCAGGGACACCCTTTCCACCCCACTCCTTAACAGTGGGGAACTGGGTCAAGGACTAGGGGAGCAGGCCCCAGCTGCGACACAGATAATGCCCTAAGGAGTCATGAGCTTGTGAGGCCCTAAGCAATGGAAAAGCTGAGGGAGCCTCTAGCCATAGGACTAGCTGATGGCTGGAGGGGAGGGGGAAGGAAAGGAGAAATGGAGGAGAGAGAAGGGAGCAGGAGGGAAAAGACAGGGCAGGGAGGAGATGAAGGTGTAGAGAAGAGAAGGGTGATAGGGAAGGAGGAGGGAGTAGAATAACAGGGAGAAGAGAGAAAGGGAGATAGGAAGAATACAGGAAAGGAAAAGGAGAAGGAAGGCCAGGTTAGTGGGATGGGGGTGCAGGGGGCAGGCTCCAAGAGGCAGGGCACACCTGGTGTCGCTTGTAATAAAGGCCGCAGGCATTGCACACGGGGTCTCTACCAGCATTCAGCCGCCACACTGCCGTGATGGTTGTCTGGCAGTTGGTGCACTGGGCACCTGCACGCTTGCTGACCTTCTGGGGGCAGCAAGAAAATGAGGGTCAGTGCACTGGTGGGTGGAGGACCCAGGAGGTGAGGGTCAGGGTGCAGGCAGGGCTTCCTGGACAAGGCATAGACCGAGGGTGCTCTGAGGGGCGAGGACATGGCCTCCTGTCCCGGGGCTTTCCAGATGGCGTGGGGTGCTTCATCAGTGGTCCTCAGCGTTGGCGGACATTGGACTCCCTTGGGGAGTCGAAAACAATCCTGATGCCCAGGCAGCGCCCCAGACCAAGTAAATCAACCCATCTCGGGAGGGCCCCACGGTGATCCCAGTGAGTAGCCAAGGATGAAAAGTGCAGTGCAGGGAGTGGACGGCGTGCCTGCTTGCAGCCCGAGGGTGGGCTGAGGGTAGACACTCCTGTACAGAGCTGGGTCCCTGAGTGGATGGGGCAGGGAGGGGGGATGTGGGTTCTCATAGAGTGTGAGGGCAGAGATCCCTGCCCGGAGTGAGAACAGAGTACCTGGGTGAGGGGAGGCCGGCCTGGGCTCTTACCGGGCGCCTCTGGGGCTTGTTGTGCCTAGTCATCGTCTGACCACCGGCATTGCACAGGTAGCACTGTGGAGCGGCTTTCGCTCTGCCGGACTTTCGCCCTGCCGGACTGTCGCTGTGCCTGGTACACGGGCTATCACAACGTCTCAGAACCACCCTGCATGGCGCACAATCCCAGGCCTCTGGTGAGGTGGACAGGGGGCAAGAGGGACCAGGCTCAGCCCAACTTTGCCTTGGACCCCATCCCCCTCCTCAACCTCCCTGTCCCTTTGGGGGAGCCTCACCACAGGTGGACAGGGGCAGGGTACCTTGGAGGTTGGGGGAGGAAGAGACGGCTGGATTGGGGGGGCTTCTGGTTGGAGGAAAGAAGCTCCTAGGAAAGTCGGGGGGCCCGTAGGCACTGCTGGGGACAGGGATGGAGGAAGGCTCTGCAGGCCCCAGCATCAACAGGTCCGGACTCAGTCGCTGTGCGCTGATGGTCTCGAGGAAGGTGCCTCTTGCATAGGAATCTTCTGAGGCCTGGGGAGGGGTGTACTCCCAGGTGGGGCTCACAGATGCGGGAGGGTGGAGCCCAGTGCGTCCATAGGCCCAGCTGGCATATGGTGAGCCTCCTGGGGTCCGCTCCAGACAGCAGAGGCATGCATTAACCTCGAAGACTGTTTGGGGTGTGAGTGGGTATGGGAAGGAAGAAAGAAGGGAACAGAAGGTCTGAAGCCATCCTGCTTTCAAGATGCGGTGATTCCCAACAGCCCCACGTGGTGGCCAACCTTCCCACCTTCCCATAGGTTGCCAGAGCAGCTGCTGGCCATTGGGTGACTCCTGGGTCTGAGTCCCACTGCTCACTCTGGCAGCTGCAGTCACCAGCAGCCTTTTCCCAATGGGCTTTTAGCAGAACTTTGTGGAGCCCCATGGGCCACTCAACTAGGCTCACCCCCACCTACTTACCGTATTCATTCCCAATGATGCTGTCTGGGGATGTACGTTCCCAGGTCTGCACATACACAGGGAACCTGATCCACACAGCCTCGGGAAGGCTTCTGGCCATTTCTAAGATGGCCTCTTTGTGGGGTTCTACCCTAGCTAAGGGTCTCCATGGATACCCCAGCAACATGGAACCCTGCCAGAAAAGCGAGTGCAGCAGCTGCCTGCATATGCTCCAACTGGGGCTGGGGATCAAACCTAAACCCAGGTGCATGCCCTTGTCTGGGAATCAAACCTGAGACCCATCAGTGCACAAGCCCATGCTCTAACCAGTGAGAACACCAGCCTGTGCTCATAAGAGGGCCCATGAGAGGTTCCTATGGGCCAGGCCTGGAAGTTGCGCATGTCACTGTGCTCACGCCATTGATCAGAACTGTCACATGTCCACCTGTCATTGCAAGGGAGGCTGGGAATGTGAGTGAGTCAGGAAGAAAGGGGAACAGGGTTGAAAAGCCTATAGCAGTGCCTGCTACAGGATTCTGTAGACTCCCCAGAGCTACGCTGTTTCATGTGGTGGCCACTAGCCACAGTCAAGACAGTGGCTCCTGTACAAGGGGAGGGCAAGGCTTCCAGACCAAGGCTGCCAGAGAGAGTCACATCAGGGCTTCCTATACAGGGTCAGGAGGGTGTTTCCAGAGGGCAAGTTTAGAGGTTCCTATGAACGATCAGGTCAGAGATTCCCGAAACGGGTCAAGTTACGGATTTCTGTTGGAAGTCAGGGATAGGTTTCTGCAGAATCCAGCACTGTTATAGGCAAGGCTTCCTGTAGAGGGTCAGAGCCATGGAGCCAGCACAGTGTCAGGGCAGGAGGTCCTGTGCCAGGTGGGGCTGTCGGTGCCTATATAGGATGAGGTCTGGACTTAAAGCAGGGGGTCAGGGCAGGTGCCTCCCACAGATTCAGGAAAGGTTTTCCATGTAAGTTCAAGATTGAAGTTCACATTGAGAGTTGGATCACAGGTTCCGGTGGACTCTGTGGGCTAGGGTGTGAGGTAGGGATTGTTGTGCAGAGTGACGTCAGGGGTCATTGTCAACAATGCAAGCAAGGCTCCTGAACTCAATCGGGGTTCCCAAGGAGTTTACAGATGGGGATTTCTTTGTTTAAAATATATTTTTAAAGATTTCAGAGAGGAAGGGAGAGGGATAGAAACATCAATGGTAAGAGAGAATTTCTGCAGACAGAGTCAGGGAGGTGGTTTCAGAACTAGATTTTAAGATGAGCAAAGTGGTTCTAAAATGCTACCTGGACGGGAGGGCTGCAGTGCAGTGTGAGGACAGAGCTGTCCCGTCCAAGGTCCAGGCAGGATTCCTATAGAGATGGAGTCCCATGAAGAGGGTCAGGCCAGGCATTTCTATAAGGGTGGGTGGGGCAGGCTCTGTCCTGCCACCAGGGAAGGCGGAGGTTCCTGTGCTGTGGTGGCAGGACAGGGTGCCTCCTGTAGAAGGTGAGGACCGGTGATCCTGCTCAGGGTCAGGATGGGTTTCCTGTTGATTAGAGAAAGGGTTCCCTTAGAGCTCCAGTATCAGAGAGGCTCCTGAACCAGGCTAGGGCTGCTGTTTTGATAGGAGTTGGGGATCCGGGGCTCCTGAACACGGCGGGTCCAGGGGCCTGTCCAGCACAGGTTCTGCAAGAGGTTTCTGTTCAAGACGAGGACAGGGGCTCCCACAGGATGAGGAGGCTGGGGTTCTGTGGAGCGGCCAGGGAAGTTCTGGACAATCCCTGTCATGAGCAGGGACTACTGTGGTTCCTCAGTGGGCCAGTGTGCGGACGAGCTGAAGGGGTGCTGTTCTGTTGATGCTCAACCACTGAGCCACACCAGCCGGACTAGAGTATTTTTTCAGGTGTTCATGAAGGAAAGCACCTGAGCCTTCCACTGTTGTTGACCACAGTGAGCACTCAGCAAACGGTGCTGCTTGTGGTTAGGAGCCTCTGGGCCGTGTGGGACTAAGTCACGGAGCCTAGCTCAGCCCTGTGCCACCAGCTGTGCGGCCTTGGGAGAGACGCTTAACCTGTCTGGGTTAGGATGTCACCTGACTCCGTGCATGCTCCAGTGTGAGGGTTTGTTCCATGGAAGAACACATCCCAGGTGAGTGGGTGCATTGGGGAGGGAATTGGCACTGTGGGGAGCTCACCACCTGTGGGGTCTAAATATCCCCCCCTAGAGATTATTTTGTCCTCCTAATCTCCCCCCTCCTTCTCTACCATTTCCCACAGGGCTGCAGGCCGAGCTGGGCTGAGAGAGATCAGAGATGAGTGACAGGAGGGCCCATGGACAACCCCACGGTCCCAGACCGGCCTCTGCCCTTCTTGCTGGCTGTCTTTCCAGCCCCAAACTTGGCCTCCCGTTCCTGTCCTGATCATGTCTTCTGTCCCCTGGAGGTGGGTCCCTAACTGACAGACTGAAATTGTGTATATTGATACCTCCACAAACAAGTGTACAGAGCTGCTCACGCTGTCAGCCACTCAGAGACACTGTGACAGGGCACAGGATATGCGATACGCTCACATACACATGCTTGCACACAAGTATGCAGACCCACAAAGACCTCCTGGCACGCAGTACCTCAGGTCACACTGCTAGGTCGCCACATTCCGTCCTACACAGCCCTTGGTGAGCATCCCAGAAATGTTTATTGAGCAAATGCTGTGCCTGGCACACATGCTGTCACACCGTCTCAGAACCACCCTGCATGGTGCACAATCACATGAGCACAGCCTCACACGTTGCCTCAGCACACCCCGTTGCACACATACCCCCACGTCCCTTCATACAGTCACTGGTGCCCCGTTTCTCACAGTTGTCTGGTGTCATGCACACCATCTCTCAGAACCTCACCCCCATGGTCACCACCTCACAGAGCAGTCAGCCACTACACAGTCTCTGCCCATGACGTGTGCATGTACAGGCCATATCATACACCCTGGTTGCTGTCACACGTGGTCTCACATACTAGTACACTCTTATACTTGCACATCATAACCCACTCTCATGAAGGGTGACACGTGCTGTCTCACACGGCCTCACGCCATCACCAGAGAACCACAGGCACTGTTGCACACCCCACCTACCACGGCTCTTTATTCAGTCCCACTCAGACTCACACCTCCAACTTCAGAACTCTGATGATTTATTTTACAAATCGTCGATGGTCCAGACCAAGAGCTGTTGGGGGGTCCAGAGGTTGGGTTGTAGAAACTTCTGGCTCCACGCGGAGAGGGACCCTACCCCTGCTCTGAGTCATGCTCTGTGTCCTCATGGGCTGAGTGGCGCCTCCACAGTGCTGGTGGTGGTGGGAGGCACGGGGCCTGTGGGGAAGGCGCCTCTGGGTGAACCCAACAGGGGCCCGGGGGAAGGCATGAGGTGGCTGACAGGCCCAGACAGCACCTCGGGGCCCGGGCCTTGGTAGAGATGGGCAGTATCAGGTGGGCCCAATCTCAAGCCCGAGGCCACTTCCCCACAATTCCCACCATCGCTGCCCCCAGCCACCACCATGAAGCCACCAGCCACAGCATCAGCCGGTCCTGTGCCTCCCAGGCTCGACACTGGCTTCTTTTCTTTCTGTGATGGCCTTGGTTTTCGAGACTTTATACCACCCTTCTGCACGGTCTGTGGTCGGTTCACCTGATGAAAGAGAGGCCATGAGTGTTCCCCAACCTCAGACTTTTGCCTCTGTGTCTCCACCAGGGACACCCTTTCCACCCCACTCCTTAACAGTGGGGAACTGGGTCAAGGACTAGGGGAGCAGGCCCCAGCTGCGGCACAGATAATGCCCTAAGGAGTCATGAGCTTGTGAGGCCCTAAGCAATGGAAAAGCTGAGGGAGCCTCTAGCCATAGGACTAGCTGATGGCTGGAGGGGAGGGGGAAGGAAAGGAGAAATGGAGGAGAGAGAAGGGAGCAGGAGGGAAAAGACAGGGCAGGGAGGAGATGAAGGTGTAGAGAAGAGAAGGGTGATAGGGAAGGAGGAGGGAGTAGAATAACAGGGAGAAGAGAGAAAGGGAGATAGGAAGAATACAGGAAAGGAAAAGGAGAAGGAAGGCCAGGTTAGTGGGATGGGGGTGCAGGGGGCAGGCTCCAAGAGGCAGGGCACACCTGGTGTCGCTTGTAATAAAGGCCGCAGGCATTGCACACGGGGTCTCTACCAGCATTCAGCCGCCACACTGCCGTGATGGTTGTCTGGCAGTTGGTGCACTGGGCACCTGCACGCTTGCTGACCTTCTGGGGGCAGCAAGAAAATGAGGGTCAGTGCACTGGTGGGTGGAGGACCCAGGAGGTGAGGGTCAGGGTGCAGGCAGGGCTTCCTGGACAAGGCATAGACCGAGGGTGCTCTGAGGGGCGAGGACATGGCCTCCTGTCCCGGGGCTTTCCAGATGGCGTGGGGTGCTTCATCAGTGGTCCTCAGCGTTGGCGGACATTGGACTCCCTTGGGGAGTCGAAAACAATCCTGATGCCCAGGCAGCGCCCCAGACCAAGTAAATCAACCCATCTCGGGAGGGCCCCACGGTGATCCCAGTGAGTAGCCAAGGATGAAAAGTGCAGTGCAGGGAGTGGACGGCGTGCCTGCTTGCAGCCCGAGGGTGGGCTGAGGGTAGACACTCCTGTACAGAGCTGGGTCCCTGAGTGGATGGGGCAGGGAGGGGGGATGTGGGTTCTCATAGAGTGTGAGGGCAGAGATCCCTGCCCGGAGTGAGAACAGAGTACCTGGGTGAGGGGAGGCCGGCCTGGGCTCTTACCGGGCGCCTCTGGGGCTTGTTGTGCCTAGTCATCGTCTGACCACCGGCATTGCACAGGTAGCACTGTGGAGCGGCTTTCGCTCTGCCGGACTTTCGCCCTGCCGGACTGTCGCTGTGCCTGGTACACGGGCTATCACAACGTCTCAGAACCACCCTGCATGGCGCACAATCCCAGGCCTCTGGTGAGGTGGACAGGGGGCAAGAGGGACCAGGCTCAGCCCAACTTTGCCTTGGACCCCATCCCCCTCCTCAACCTCCCTGTCCCTTTGGGGGAGCCTCACCACAGGTGGACAGGGGCAGGGTACCTTGGAGGTTGGGGGAGGAAGAGACGGCTGGATTGGGGGGGCTTCTGGTTGGAGGAAAGAAGCTCCTAGGAAAGTCGGGGGGCCCGTAGGCACTGCTGGGGACAGGGATGGAGGAAGGCTCTGCAGGCCCCAGCATCAACAGGTCCGGACTCAGTCGCTGTGCGCTGATGGTCTCGAGGAAGGTGCCTCTTGCATAGGAATCTTCTGAGGCCTGGGGAGGGGTGTACTCCCAGGTGGGGCTCACAGATGCGGGAGGGTGGAGCCCAGTGCGTCCATAGGCCCAGCTGGCATATGGTGAGCCTCCTGGGGTCCGCTCCAGACAGCAGAGGCATGCATTAACCTCGAAGACTGTTTGGGGTGTGAGTGGGTATGGGAAGGAAGAAAGAAGGGAACAGAAGGTCTGAAGCCATCCTGCTTTCAAGATGCGGTGATTCCCAACAGCCCCACGTGGTGGCCAACCTTCCCACCTTCCCATAGGTTGCCAGAGCAGCTGCTGGCCATTGGGTGACTCCTGGGTCTGAGTCCCACTGCTCACTCTGGCAGCTGCAGTCACCAGCAGCCTTTTCCCAATGGGCTTTTAGCAGAACTTTGTGGAGCCCCATGGGCCACTCAACTAGGCTCACCCCCACCTACTTACCGTATTCATTCCCAATGATGCTGTCTGGGGATGTACGTTCCCAGGTCTGCACATACACAGGGAACCTGATCCACACAGCCTCGGGAAGGCTTCTGGCCATTTCTAAGATGGCCTCTTTGTGGGGTTCTACCCTAGCTAAGGGTCTCCATGGATACCCCAGCAACATGGAACCCTGCCAGAAAAGCGAGTGCAGCAGCTGCCTGCATATGCTCCAACTGGGGCTGGGGATCAAACCTAAACCCAGGTGCATGCCCTTGTCTGGGAATCAAACCTGAGACCCATCAGTGCACAAGCCCATGCTCTAACCAGTGAGAACACCAGCCTGTGCTCATAAGAGGGCCCATGAGAGGTTCCTATGGGCCAGGCCTGGAAGTTGCGCATGTCACTGTGCTCACGCCATTGATCAGAACTGTCACATGTCCACCTGTCATTGCAAGGGAGGCTGGGAATGTGAGTGAGTCAGGAAGAAAGGGGAACAGGGTTGAAAAGCCTATAGCAGTGCCTGCTACAGGATTCTGTAGACTCCCCAGAGCTACGCTGTTTCATGTGGTGGCCACTAGCCACAGTCAAGACAGTGGCTCCTGTACAAGGGGAGGGCAAGGCTTCCAGACCAAGGCTGCCAGAGAGAGTCACATCAGGGCTTCCTATACAGGGTCAGGAGGGTGTTTCCAGAGGGCAAGTTTAGAGGTTCCTATGAACGATCAGGTCAGAGATTCCCGAAACGGGTCAAGTTACGGATTTCTGTTGGAAGTCAGGGATAGGTTTCTGCAGAATCCAGCACTGTTATAGGCAAGGCTTCCTGTAGAGGGTCAGAGCCATGGAGCCAGCACAGTGTCAGGGCAGGAGGTCCTGTGCCAGGTGGGGCTGTCGGTGCCTATATAGGATGAGGTCTGGACTTAAAGCAGGGGGTCAGGGCAGGTGCCTCCCACAGATTCAGGAAAGGTTTTCCATGTAAGTTCAAGATTGAAGTTCACATTGAGAGTTGGATCACAGGTTCCGGTGGACTCTGTGGGCTAGGGTGTGAGGTAGGGATTGTTGTGCAGAGTGACGTCAGGGGTCATTGTCAACAATGCAAGCAAGGCTCCTGAACTCAATCGGGGTTCCCAAGGAGTTTACAGATGGGGATTTCTTTGTTTAAAATATATTTTTAAAGATTTCAGAGAGGAAGGGAGAGGGATAGAAACATCAATGGTAAGAGAGAATTTCTGCAGACAGAGTCAGGGAGGTGGTTTCAAAACTAGATTTTAAGATGAGCAAAGTGGTTCTAAAATGCTACCTGGACGGGAGGGCTGCAGTGCAGTGTGAGGACAGAGCTGTCCCGTCCAAGGTCCAGGCAGGATTCCTATAGAGATGGAGTCCCATGAAGAGGGTCAGGCCAGGCATTTCTATAAGGGTGGGTGGGGCAGGCTCTGTCCTGCCACCAGGGAAGGCGGAGGTTCCTGTGCTGTGGTGGCAGGACAGGGTGCCTCCTGTAGAAGGTGAGGACCGGTGATCCTGCTCAGGGTCAGGATGGGTTTCCTGTTGATTAGAGAAAGGGTTCCCTTAGAGCTCCAGTATCAGAGAGGCTCCTGAACCAGGCTAGGGCTGCCGTTTTGATAGGAGTTGGGGATCCGGGGCTCCTGAACACGGCGGGTCCAGGGGCCTGTCCAGCACAGGTTCTGCAAGAGGTTTCTGTTCAAGACGAGGACAGGGGCTCCCACAGGATGAGGAGGCTGGGGTTCTGTGGAGCGGCCAGGGAAGTTCTGGACAATCCCTGTCATGAGCAGGGACTACTGTGGTTCCTCAGTGGGCCAGTGTGCGGACGAGCTGAAGGGGTGCTGTTCTGTTGATGCTCAACCACTGAGCCACACCAGCCGGACTAGAGTATTTTTTCAGGTGTTCATGAAGGAAAGCACCTGAGCCTTCCACTGTTGTTGACCACAGTGAGCACTCAGCAAACGGTGCTGCTTGTGGTTAGGAGCCTCTGGGCCGTGTGGGACTAAGTCACGGAGCCTAGCTCAGCCCTGTGCCACCAGCTGTGCGGCCTTGGGAGAGACGCTTAACCTGTCTGGGTTAGGATGTCACCTGACTCCGTGCATGCTCCAGTGTGAGGGTTTGTTCCATGGAAGAACACATCCCAGGTGAGTGGGTGCATTGGGGAGGGAATTGGCACTGTGGGGAGCTCACCACCTGTGGGGTCTAAATATCCCCCCCTAGAGATTATTTTGTCCTCCTAATCTCCCCCCTCCTTCTCTACCATTTCCCACAGGGCTGCAGGCCGAGCTGGGCTGAGAGAGATCAGAGATGAGTGACAGGAGGGCCCATGGACAACCGCACGGTCCCAGACCGGCCTCTGCCCTTCTTGCTGGCTGTCTTTCCAGCCCCAAACTTGGCCTCCCGTTCCTGTCCTGATCATGTCTTCTGTCCCCTGGAGGTGGGTCCCTAACTGACAGACTGAAATTGTGTATATTGATACCTCCACAAACAAGTGTACAGAGCTGCTCACGCTGTCAGCCACTCAGAGACACTGTGACAGGGCACAGGATATGCGATACGCTCACATACACATGCTTGCACACAAGTATGCAGACCCACAAAGACCTCCTGGCACGCAGTACCTCAGGTCACACTGCTAGGTCGCCACATTCCGTCCTACACAGCCCTTGGTGAGCATCCCAGAAATGTTTATTGAGCAAATGCTGTGCCTGGCACACATGCTGTCACACCGTCTCAGAACCACCCTGCATGGTGCACAATCACATGAGCACAGCCTCACACGTTGCCTCAGCACACCCCGTTGCACACATACCCCCACGTCCCTTCATACAGTCACTGGTGCCCCGTTTCTCACAGTTGTCTGGTGTCATGCACACCATCTCTCAGAACCTCACCCCCATGGTCACCACCTCACAGAGCAGTCAGCCACTACACAGTCTCTGCCCATGACGTGTGCATGTACAGGCCATATCATACACCCTGGTTGCTGTCACACGTGGTCTCACATACTAGTACACTCTTATACTTGCACATCATAACCCACTCTCATGAAGGGTGACACGTGCTGTCTCACACGGCCTCACGCCATCACCAGAGAACCACAGGCACTGTTGCACACCCCACCTACCACGGCTCTTTATTCAGTCCCACTCAGACTCACACCTCCAACTTCAGAACTCTGATGATTTATTTTACAAATCGTCGATGGTCCAGACCAAGAGCTGTTGGGGGGTCCAGAGGTTGGGTTGTAGAAACTTCTGGCTCCACGCGGAGAGGGACCCTACCCCTGCTCTGAGTCATGCTCTGTGTCCTCATGGGCTGAGTGGCGCCTCCACAGTGCTGGTGGTGGTGGGAGGCACGGGGCCTGTGGGGAAGGCGCCTCTGGGTGAACCCAACAGGGGCCCGGGGGAAGGCATGAGGTGGCTGACAGGCCCAGACAGCACCTCGGGGCCCGGGCCTTGGTAGAGATGGGCAGTATCAGGTGGGCCCAATCTCAAGCCCGAGGCCACTTCCCCACAATTCCCACCATCGCTGCCCCCAGCCACCACCATGAAGCCACCAGCCACAGCATCAGCCGGTCCTGTGCCTCCCAGGCTCGACACTGGCTTCTTTTCTTTCTGTGATGGCCTTGGTTTTCGAGACTTTATACCACCCTTCTGCACGGTCCGTGGTCGGTTCACCTGATGAAAGAGAGGCCATGAGTGTTCCCCAACCTCAGACTTTTGCCTCTGTGTCTCCACCAGGGACACCCTTTCCACCCCACTCCTTAACAGTGGGGAACTGGGTCAAGGACTAGGGGAGCAGGCCCCAGCTGCGGCACAGATAATGCCCTAAGGAGTCATGAGCTTGTGAGGCCCTAAGCAATGGAAAAGCTGAGGGAGCCTCTAGCCATAGGACTAGCTGATGGCTGGAGGGGAGGGGGAAGGAAAGGAGAAATGGAGGAGAGAGAAGGGAGCAGGAGGGAAAAGACAGGGCAGGGAGGAGATGAAGGTGTAGAGAAGAGAAGGGTGATAGGGAAGGAGGAGGGAGTAGAATAACAGGGAGAAGAGAGAAAGGGAGATAGGAAGAATACAGGAAAGGAAAAGGAGAAGGAAGGCCAGGTTAGTGGGATGGGGGTGCAGGGGGCAGGCTCCAAGAGGCAGGGCACACCTGGTGTCGCTTGTAATAAAGGCCGCAGGCATTGCACACGGGGTCTCTACCAGCATTCAGCCGCCACACTGCCGTGATGGTTGTCTGGCAGTTGGTGCACTGGGCACCTGCACGCTTGCTGACCTTCTGGGGGCAGCAAGAAAATGAGGGTCAGTGCACTGGTGGGTGGAGGACCCAGGAGGTGAGGGTCAGGGTGCAGGCAGGGCTTCCTGGACAAGGCATAGACCGAGGGTGCTCTGAGGGGCGAGGACATGGCCTCCTGTCCCGGGGCTTTCCAGATGGCGTGGGGTGCTTCATCAGTGGTCCTCAGCGTTGGCGGACATTGGACTCCCTTGGGGAGTCGAAAACAATCCTGATGCCCAGGCAGCGCCCCAGACCAAGTAAATCAACCCATCTCGGGAGGGCCCCACGGTGATCCCAGTGAGTAGCCAAGGATGAAAAGTGCAGTGCAGGGAGTGGACGGCGTGCCTGCTTGCAGCCCGAGGGTGGGCTGAGGGTAGACACTCCTGTACAGAGCTGGGTCCCTGAGTGGATGGGGCAGGGAGGGGGGATGTGGGTTCTCATAGAGTGTGAGGGCAGAGATCCCTGCCCGGAGTGAGAACAGAGTACCTGGGTGAGGGGAGGCCGGCCTGGGCTCTTACCGGGCGCCTCTGGGGCTTGTTGTGCCTAGTCATCGTCTGACCACCGGCATTGCACAGGTAGCACTGTGGAGCGGCTTTCGCTCTGCCGGACTTTCGCCCTGCCGGACTGTCGCTGTGCCTGGTACACGGGCTATCACAACGTCTCAGAACCACCCTGCATGGCGCACAATCCCAGGCCTCTGGTGAGGTGGACAGGGGGCAAGAGGGACCAGGCTCAGCCCAACTTTGCCTTGGACCCCATCCCCCTCCTCAACCTCCCTGTCCCTTTGGGGGAGCCTCACCACAGGTGGACAGGGGCAGGGTACCTTGGAGGTTGGGGGAGGAAGAGACGGCTGGATTGGGGGGGCTTCTGGTTGGAGGAAAGAAGCTCCTAGGAAAGTCGGGGGGCCCGTAGGCACTGCTGGGGACAGGGATGGAGGAAGGCTCTGCAGGCCCCAGCATCAACAGGTCCGGACTCAGTCGCTGTGCGCTGATGGTCTCGAGGAAGGTGCCTCTTGCATAGGAATCTTCTGAGGCCTGGGGAGGGGTGTACTCCCAGGTGGGGCTCACAGATGCGGGAGGGTGGAGCCCAGTGCGTCCATAGGCCCAGCTGGCATATGGTGAGCCTCCTGGGGTCCGCTCCAGACAGCAGAGGCATGCATTAACCTCGAAGACTGTTTGGGGTGTGAGTGGGTATGGGAAGGAAGAAAGAAGGGAACAGAAGGTCTGAAGCCATCCTGCTTTCAAGATGCGGTGATTCCCAACAGCCCCACGTGGTGGCCAACCTTCCCACCTTCCCATAGGTTGCCAGAGCAGCTGCTGGCCATTGGGTGACTCCTGGGTCTGAGTCCCACTGCTCACTCTGGCAGCTGCAGTCACCAGCAGCCTTTTCCCAATGGGCTTTTAGCAGAACTTTGTGGAGCCCCATGGGCCACTCAACTAGGCTCACCCCCACCTACTTACCGTATTCATTCCCAATGATGCTGTCTGGGGATGTACGTTCCCAGGTCTGCACATACACAGGGAACCTGATCCACACAGCCTCGGGAAGGCTTCTGGCCATTTCTAAGATGGCCTCTTTGTGGGGTTCTACCCTAGCTAAGGGTCTCCATGGATACCCCAGCAACATGGAACCCTGCCAGAAAAGCGAGTGCAGCAGCTGCCTGCATATGCTCCAACTGGGGCTGGGGATCAAACCTAAACCCAGGTGCATGCCCTTGTCTGGGAATCAAACCTGAGACCCATCAGTGCACAAGCCCATGCTCTAACCAGTGAGAACACCAGCCTGTGCTCATAAGAGGGCCCATGAGAGGTTCCTATGGGCCAGGCCTGGAAGTTGCGCATGTCACTGTGCTCACGCCATTGATCAGAACTGTCACATGTCCACCTGTCATTGCAAGGGAGGCTGGGAATGTGAGTGAGTCAGGAAGAAAGGGGAACAGGGTTGAAAAGCCTATAGCAGTGCCTGCTACAGGATTCTGTAGACTCCCCAGAGCTACGCTGTTTCATGTGGTGGCCACTAGCCACAGTCAAGACAGTGGCTCCTGTACAAGGGGAGGGCAAGGCTTCCAGACCAAGGCTGCCAGAGAGAGTCACATCAGGGCTTCCTATACAGGGTCAGGAGGGTGTTTCCAGAGGGCAAGTTTAGAGGTTCCTATGAACGATCAGGTCAGAGATTCCCGAAACGGGTCAAGTTACGGATTTCTGTTGGAAGTCAGGGATAGGTTTCTGCAGAATCCAGCACTGTTATAGGCAAGGCTTCCTGTAGAGGGTCAGAGCCATGGAGCCAGCACAGTGTCAGGGCAGGAGGTCCTGTGCCAGGTGGGGCTGTCGGTGCCTATATAGGATGAGGTCTGGACTTAAAGCAGGGGGTCAGGGCAGGTGCCTCCCACAGATTCAGGAAAGGTTTTCCATGTAAGTTCAAGATTGAAGTTCACATTGAGAGTTGGATCACAGGTTCCGGTGGACTCTGTGGGCTAGGGTGTGAGGTAGGGATTGTTGTGCAGAGTGACGTCAGGGGTCATTGTCAACAATGCAAGCAAGGCTCCTGAACTCAATCGGGGTTCCCAAGGAGTTTACAGATGGGGATTTCTTTGTTTAAAATATATTTTTAAAGATTTCAGAGAGGAAGGGAGAGGGATAGAAACATCAATGGTAAGAGAGAATTTCTGCAGACAGAGTCAGGGAGGTGGTTTCAAAACTAGATTTTAAGATGAGCAAAGTGGTTCTAAAATGCTACCTGGACGGGAGGGCTGCAGTGCAGTGTGAGGACAGAGCTGTCCCGTCCAAGGTCCAGGCAGGATTCCTATAGAGATGGAGTCCCATGAAGAGGGTCAGGCCAGGCATTTCTATAAGGGTGGGTGGGGCAGGCTCTGTCCTGCCACCAGGGAAGGCGGAGGTTCCTGTGCTGTGGTGGCAGGACAGGGTGCCTCCTGTAGAAGGTGAGGACCGGTGATCCTGCTCAGGGTCAGGATGGGTTTCCTGTTGATTAGAGAAAGGGTTCCCTTAGAGCTCCAGTATCAGAGAGGCTCCTGAACCAGGCTAGGGCTGCCGTTTTGATAGGAGTTGGGGATCCGGGGCTCCTGAACACGGCGGGTCCAGGGGCCTGTCCAGCACAGGTTCTGCAAGAGGTTTCTGTTCAAGACGAGGACAGGGGCTCCCACAGGATGAGGAGGCTGGGGTTCTGTGGAGCGGCCAGGGAAGTTCTGGACAATCCCTGTCATGAGCAGGGACTACTGTGGTTCCTCAGTGGGCCAGTGTGCGGACGAGCTGAAGGGGTGCTGTTCTGTTGATGCTCAACCACTGAGCCACACCAGCCGGACTAGAGTATTTTTTCAGGTGTTCATGAAGGAAAGCACCTGAGCCTTCCACTGTTGTTGACCACAGTGAGCACTCAGCAAACGGTGCTGCTTGTGGTTAGGAGCCTCTGGGCCGTGTGGGACTAAGTCACGGAGCCTAGCTCAGCCCTGTGCCACCAGCTGTGCGGCCTTGGGAGAGACGCTTAACCTGTCTGGGTTAGGATGTCACCTGACTCCGTGCATGCTCCAGTGTGAGGGTTTGTTCCATGGAAGAACACATCCCAGGTGAGTGGGTGCATTGGGGAGGGAATTGGCACTGTGGGGAGCTCACCACCTGTGGGGTCTAAATATCCCCCCCTAGAGATTATTTTGTCCTCCTAATCTCCCCCCTCCTTCTCTACCATTTCCCACAGGGCTGCAGGCCGAGCTGGGCTGAGAGAGATCAGAGATGAGTGACAGGAGGGCCCATGGACAACCCCACGGTCCCAGACCGGCCTCTGCCCTTCTTGCTGGCTGTCTTTCCAGCCCCAAACTTGGCCTCCCGTTCCTGTCCTGATCATGTCTTCTGTCCCCTGGAGGTGGGTCCCTAACTGACAGACTGAAATTGTGTATATTGATACCTCCACAAACAAGTGTACAGAGCTGCTCACGCTGTCAGCCACTCAGAGACACTGTGACAGGGCACAGGATATGCGATACGCTCACATACACATGCTTGCACACAAGTATGCAGACCCACAAAGACCTCCTGGCACGCAGTACCTCAGGTCACACTGCTAGGTCGCCACATTCCGTCCTACACAGCCCTTGGTGAGCATCCCAGAAATGTTTATTGAGCAAATGCTGTGCCTGGCACACATGCTGTCACACCGTCTCAGAACCACCCTGCATGGTGCACAATCACATGAGCACAGCCTCACACGTTGCCTCAGCACACCCCGTTGCACACATACCCCCACGTCCCTTCATACAGTCACTGGTGCCCCGTTTCTCACAGTTGTCTGGTGTCATGCACACCATCTCTCAGAACCTCACCCCCATGGTCACCACCTCACAGAGCAGTCAGCCACTACACAGTCTCTGCCCATGACGTGTGCATGTACAGGCCATATCATACACCCTGGTTGCTGTCACACGTGGTCTCACATACTAGTACACTCTTATACTTGCACATCATAACCCACTCTCATGAAGGGTGACACGTGCTGTCTCACACGGCCTCACGCCATCACCAGAGAACCACAGGCACTGTTGCACACCCCACCTACCACGGCTCTTTATTCAGTCCCACTCAGACTCACACCTCCAACTTCAGAACTCTGATGATTTATTTTACAAATCGTCGATGGTCCAGACCAAGAGCTGTTGGGGGGTCCAGAGGTTGGGTTGTAGAAACTTCTGGCTCCACGCGGAGAGGGACCCTACCCCTGCTCTGAGTCATGCTCTGTGTCCTCATGGGCTGAGTGGCGCCTCCACAGTGCTGGTGGTGGTGGGAGGCACGGGGCCTGTGGGGAAGGCGCCTCTGGGTGAACCCAACAGGGGCCCGGGGGAAGGCATGAGGTGGCTGACAGGCCCAGACAGCACCTCGGGGCCCGGGCCTTGGTAGAGATGGGCAGTATCAGGTGGGCCCAATCTCCAGCCCGAGGCCACTTCCCCACAATTCCCACCATCGCTGCCCCCAGCCACCACCATGAAGCCACCAGCCACAGCATCAGCCGGTCCTGTGCCTCCCAGGCTCGACACTGGCTTCTTTTCTTTCTGTGATGGCCTTGGTTTTCGAGACTTTATACCACCCTTCTGCACGGTCCGTGGTCGGTTCACCTGATGAAAGAGAGGCCATGAGTGTTCCCCAACCTCAGACTTTTGCCTCTGTGTCTCCACCAGGGACACCCTTTCCACCCCACTCCTTAACAGTGGGGAACTGGGTCAAGGACTAGGGGAGCAGGCCCCAGCTGCGGCACAGATAATGCCCTAAGGAGTCATGAGCTTGTGAGGCCCTAAGCAATGGAAAAGCTGAGGGAGCCTCTAGCCATAGGACTAGCTGATGGCTGGAGGGGAGGGGGAAGGAAAGGAGAAATGGAGGAGAGAGAAGGGAGCAGGAGGGAAAAGACAGGGCAGGGAGGAGATGAAGGTGTAGAGAAGAGAAGGGTGATAGGGAAGGAGGAGGGAGTAGAATAACAGGGAGAAGAGAGAAAGGGAGATAGGAAGAATACAGGAAAGGAAAAGGAGAAGGAAGGCCAGGTTAGTGGGATGGGGGTGCAGGGGGCAGGCTCCAAGAGGCAGGGCACACCTGGTGTCGCTTGTAATAAAGGCCGCAGGCATTGCACACGGGGTCTCTACCAGCATTCAGCCGCCACACTGCCGTGATGGTTGTCTGGCAGTTGGTGCACTGGGCACCTGCACGCTTGCTGACCTTCTGGGGGCAGCAAGAAAATGAGGGTCAGTGCACTGGTGGGTGGAGGACCCAGGAGGTGAGGGTCAGGGTGCAGGCAGGGCTTCCTGGACAAGGCATAGACCGAGGGTGCTCTGAGGGGCGAGGACATGGCCTCCTGTCCCGGGGCTTTCCAGATGGCGTGGGGTGCTTCATCAGTGGTCCTCAGCGTTGGCGGACATTGGACTCCCTTGGGGAGTCGAAAACAATCCTGATGCCCAGGCAGCGCCCCAGACCAAGTAAATCAACCCATCTCGGGAGGGCCCCACGGTGATCCCAGTGAGTAGCCAAGGATGAAAAGTGCAGTGCAGGGAGTGGACGGCGTGCCTGCTTGCAGCCCGAGGGTGGGCTGAGGGTAGACACTCCTGTACAGAGCTGGGTCCCTGAGTGGATGGGGCAGGGAGGGGGGATGTGGGTTCTCATAGAGTGTGAGGGCAGAGATCCCTGCCCGGAGTGAGAACAGAGTACCTGGGTGAGGGGAGGCCGGCCTGGGCTCTTACCGGGCGCCTCTGGGGCTTGTTGTGCCTAGTCATCGTCTGACCACCGGCATTGCACAGGTAGCACTGTGGAGCGGCTTTCGCTCTGCCGGACTTTCGCCCTGCCGGACTGTCGCTGTGCCTGGTACACAGGCTATCACAACGTCTCAGAACCACCCTGCATGGCGCACAATCCCAGGCCTCTGGTGAGGTGGACAGGGGGCAAGAGGGACCAGGCTCAGCCCAACTTTGCCTTGGACCCCATCCCCCTCCTCAACCTCCCTGTCCCTTTGGGGGAGCCTCACCACAGGTGGACAGGGGCAGGGTACCTTGGAGGTTGGGGGAGGAAGAGACGGCTGGATTGGGGGGGCTTCTGGTTGGAGGAAAGAAGCTCCTAGGAAAGTTGGGGGGCCCGTAGGCACTGCTGGGGACAGGGATGGAGGAAGGCTCTGCAGGCCCCAGCATCAACAGGTCCGGACTCAGTCGCTGTGCGCTGATGGTCTCGAGGAAGGTGCCTCTTGCATAGGAATCTTCTGAGGCCTGGGGAGGGGTGTACTCCCAGGTGGGGCTCACAGATGCGGGAGGGTGGAGCCCAGTGCGTCCATAGGCCCAGCTGGCATATGGTGAGCCTCCTGGGGTCCGCTCCAGACAGCAGAGGCATGCATTAACCTCGAAGACTGTTTGGGGTGTGAGTGGGTATGGGAAGGAAGAAAGAAGGGAACAGAAGGTCTGAAGCCATCCTGCTTTCAAGATGCGGTGATTCCCAACAGCCCCACGTGGTGGCCAACCTTCCCACCTTCCCATAGGTTGCCAGAGCAGCTGCTGGCCATTGGGTGACTCCTGGGTCTGAGTCCCACTGCTCACTCTGGCAGCTGCAGTCACCAGCAGCCTTTTCCCAATGGGCTTTTAGCAGAACTTTGTGGAGCCCCATGGGCCACTCAACTAGGCTCACCCCCACCTACTTACCGTATTCATTCCCAATGATGCTGTCTGGGGATGTACGTTCCCAGGTCTGCACATACACAGGGAACCTGATCCACACAGCCTCGGGAAGGCTTCTGGCCATTTCTAAGATGGCCTCTTTGTGGGGTTCTACCCTAGCTAAGGGTCTCCATGGATACCCCAGCAACATGGAACCCTGCCAGAAAAGCGAGTGCAGCAGCTGCCTGCATATGCTCCAACTGGGGCTGGGGATCAAACCTAAACCCAGGTGCATGCCCTTGTCTGGGAATCAAACCTGAGACCCATCAGTGCACAAGCCCATGCTCTAACCAGTGAGAACACCAGCCTGTGCTCATAAGAGGGCCCATGAGAGGTTCCTATGGGCCAGGCCTGGAAGTTGCGCATGTCACTGTGCTCACGCCATTGATCAGAACTGTCACATGTCCACCTGTCATTGCAAGGGAGGCTGGGAATGTGAGTGAGTCAGGAAGAAAGGGGAACAGGGTTGAAAAGCCTATAGCAGTGCCTGCTACAGGATTCTGTAGACTCCCCAGAGCTACGCTGTTTCATGTGGTGGCCACTAGCCACAGTCAAGACAGTGGCTCCTGTACAAGGGGAGGGCAAGGCTTCCAGACCAAGGCTGCCAGAGAGAGTCACATCAGGGCTTCCTATACAGGGTCAGGAGGGTGTTTCCAGAGGGCAAGTTTAGAGGTTCCTATGAACGATCAGGTCAGAGATTCCCGAAACGGGTCAAGTTACGGATTTCTGTTGGAAGTCAGGGATAGGTTTCTGCAGAATCCAGCACTGTTATAGGCAAGGCTTCCTGTAGAGGGTCAGAGCCATGGAGCCAGCACAGTGTCAGGGCAGGAGGTCCTGTGCCAGGTGGGGCTGTCGGTGCCTATATAGGATGAGGTCTGGACTTAAAGCAGGGGGTCAGGGCAGGTGCCTCCCACAGATTCAGGAAAGGTTTTCCATGTAAGTTCAAGATTGAAGTTCACATTGAGAGTTGGATCACAGGTTCCGGTGGACTCTGTGGGCTAGGGTGTGAGGTAGGGATTGTTGTGCAGAGTGACGTCAGGGGTCATTGTCAACAATGCAAGCAAGGCTCCTGAACTCAATCGGGGTTCCCAAGGAGTTTACAGATGGGGATTTCTTTGTTTAAAATATATTTTTAAAGATTTCAGAGAGGAAGGGAGAGGGATAGAAACATCAATGGTAAGAGAGAATTTCTGCAGACAGAGTCAGGGAGGTGGTTTCAGAACTAGATTTTAAGATGAGCAAAGTGGTTCTAAAATGCTACCTGGACGGGAGGGCTGCAGTGCAGTGTGAGGACAGAGCTGTCCCGTCCAAGGTCCAGGCAGGATTCCTATAGAGATGGAGTCCCATGAAGAGGGTCAGGCCAGGCATTTCTATAAGGGTGGGTGGGGCAGGCTCTGTCCTGCCACCAGGGAAGGCGGAGGTTCCTGTGCTGTGGTGGCAGGACAGGGTGCCTCCTGTAGAAGGTGAGGACCGGTGATCCTGCTCAGGGTCAGGATGGGTTTCCTGTTGATTAGAGAAAGGGTTCCCTTAGAGCTCCAGTATCAGAGAGGCTCCTGAACCAGGCTAGGGCTGCCGTTTTGATAGGAGTTGGGGATCCGGGGCTCCTGAACACGGCGGGTCCAGGGGCCTGTCCAGCACAGGTTCTGCAAGAGGTTTCTGTTCAAGACGAGGACAGGGGCTCCCACAGGATGAGGAGGCTGGGGTTCTGTGGAGCGGCCAGGGAAGTTCTGGACAATCCCTGTCATGAGCAGGGACTACTGTGGTTCCTCAGTGGGCCAGTGTGCGGACGAGCTGAAGGGGTGCTGTTCTGTTGATGCTCAACCACTGAGCCACACCAGCCGGACTAGAGTATTTTTTCAGGTGTTCATGAAGGAAAGCACCTGAGCCTTCCACTGTTGTTGACCACAGTGAGCACTCAGCAAACGGTGCTGCTTGTGGTTAGGAGCCTCTGGGCCGTGTGGGACTAAGTCACGGAGCCTAGCTCAGCCCTGTGCCACCAGCTGTGCGGCCTTGGGAGAGACGCTTAACCTGTCTGGGTTAGGATGTCACCTGACTCCGTGCATGCTCCAGTGTGAGGGTTTGTTCCATGGAAGAACACATCCCAGGTGAGTGGGTGCATTGGGGAGGGAATTGGCACTGTGGGGAGCTCACCACCTGTGGGGTCTAAATATCCCCCCCTAGAGATTATTTTGTCCTCCTAATCTCCCCCCTCCTTCTCTACCATTTCCCACAGGGCTGCAGGCCGAGCTGGGCTGAGAGAGATCAGAGATGAGTGACAGGAGGGCCCATGGACAACCCCACGGTCCCAGACCGGCCTCTGCCCTTCTTGCTGGCTGTCTTTCCAGCCCCAAACTTGGCCTCCCGTTCCTGTCCTGATCATGTCTTCTGTCCCCTGGAGGTGGGTCCCTAACTGACAGACTGAAATTGTGTATATTGATACCTCCACAAACAAGTGTACAGAGCTGCTCACGCTGTCAGCCACTCAGAGACACTGTGACAGGGCACAGGATATGCGATACGCTCACATACACATGCTTGCACACAAGTATGCAGACCCACAAAGACCTCCTGGCACGCAGTACCTCAGGTCACACTGCTAGGTCGCCACATTCCGTCCTACACAGCCCTTGGTGAGCATCCCAGAAATGTTTATTGAGCAAATGCTGTGCCTGGCACACATGCTGTCACACCGTCTCAGAACCACCCTGCATGGTGCACAATCACATGAGCACAGCCTCACACGTTGCCTCAGCACACCCCGTTGCACACATACCCCCATGTCCTCTCAGACAGTCACTGGTGCCCCGTTTCTCACAGTTGTCTGGTGTCATGCACACCATCTCTCAGAACCTCACCCCCATGGTCACCACCTCACAGAGCAGTCAGCCACTACACAGTCTCTGCCCATGACGTGTGCATGTACAGGCCATATCATACACCCTGGTTGCTGTCACACGTGGTCTCACATACTAGTACACTCTTATACTTGCACATCATAACCCACTATCATGAAGGGTGACACGTGCTGTCTCACACGGCCTCACGCCATCACCAGAGAACCACAGGCACTGTTGCACACCCCACCTACCACGGCTCTTTATTCAGTCCCACTCAGACTCACACCTCCAACTTCAGAACTCTGATGATTTATTTTACAAATCGTCGATGGTCCAGACCAAGAGCTGTTGGGGGGTCCAGAGGTTGGGTTGTAGAAACTTCTGGCTCCACGCGGAGAGGGACCCTACCCCTGCTCTGAGTCATGCTCTGTGTCCTCATGGGCTGAGTGGCGCCTCCACAGTGCTGGTGGTGGTGGGAGGCACGGGGCCTGTGGGGAAGGCGCCTCTGGGTGAACCCAACAGGGGCCCGGGGGAAGGCATGAGGTGGCTGACAGGCCCAGACAGCACCTTGGGGCCCGGGCCTTGGTAGAGATGGGCAGTATCAGGTGGGCCCAATCTCCAGCCCGAGGCCACTTCCCCACAATTCCCACCATCGCTGCCCCCAGCCACCACCATGAAGCCACCAGCCACAGCATCAGCCGGTCCTGTGCCTCCCAGGCTCGACACTGGTTTCTTTTCTTTCTGTGATGCCTTGGGTTTTCTAGGCTTTGAAACTTCTGTCCGAATAGGCAGTGGTCTGTTCACCTGATGAAAGAGAGTCCATGAGTGTTCGCCAACCTCAGACTTCTGCCTCTCTGTCTCCACCGGGGACACCCTTTCCACCCCACTCCTTAACAGTGGGGAACTGGGTCAAGGACTAGGGGAGCAGGCCCCAGCTGCGACACAGATAATGCTCTAAGGAGTCATGAGCTTGTGAGGCCCTAAGCAATGGAAAGGCTGAGGGAGCCTCTAGCCATAGGACTATCCGATGGCTGGAGGGGAGGGGGAAGGAAATGAGAAATAGAGGAGAGAAAAGGGAGCAGGAGGGAAAAGACAGGCAGGGAGGAGATGAAGGTGTAGAGAAGAGAAGGGTGATAGGGAAGGAGGAGGGAGAAGAATTACAGAGAAGAGAGAAAGGGAGATAGGAAGAATACAGGAAAGGAAAAGGAGAAGGAAGGCCAGGTTAGTGGGATGGGGGTGCAGGGGGCAGGCTCCAAGAGGCAGGGCACACATGGTGTCGCTTGTAATAGAGTCCGCAGGCATTGCACACGGGGTTTCTACCAGCATTCAGCCGCCACACTGCCGTGATGGTTGTCTGACAGTTTGTGCACTCGGCACCTGCCCACTTGCTGACTTTCTGGGAGCAGCAAGAATGTGAGGGTCAGTGCATTGGGGGTTGGTGGACCCAGGAGGTGAGGGTCAGGGTACAGGCAGTGCTTCCTGGACAAGGTGTAGTCTGAGGGTTCTCTGAGGTGCAAGGACATGGCCTCCTGTCCCGGGGCTTTCCGGATGGCGTGGGGTGCTTCATCAGTTGTTCTCAGGGTTGCAGGACATTGGACTCACTTGGTGAGTCGAAAATAATCCTGATGCCCAGGCAGCGCCTCAGACCAAGTAAATGAACCCATCTCGGGAGGGCCCCACGGTGATCCCAGTGTGTAGCCAAGGATGAAAAGTGCAGTGCAGGGAGTGGACGGCGTGCCTGCTTGCAGCCCGAGGGTGGGCTGAGGGTAGACACTCCTGTACAGAGCTGGGTCCCTGAGTGGATGGGCCCGAGAGGGGGGAATGTGGGCTCTCATAGAGTGTGAGGGCAGAGATCCCTGCCCGGAGTGAGAACAGAGTACCTGGGTGAGGGGAGGTGGGCCTGGGCTCTTACCAGGCGCCTTTGGGGCTTGTTCTCCCTAGTCATCGTCTGAATATTGGCCTTGCATAGGGACCGTTGCAGAGTTGCTTTCGCTCTGCAGTACTTATACTCTCTGGCCTCTGTTGAGGTGGACAGTGGGCAAGAGGGACCACGCTCAGCCCAACTTTGCCTTGGACCCCATCCCCCTCCTCAACCTCCCAGTCCCTTTGGGGGAGCCTCACTACAGGTGGATGGGGGCAGGGTTCCAGGAAGGTTGGAGGAGGATTAGGCCGTTGGATTGGGAGGGCTTCTGGTTGGAGGAAAGAAGCTCCTAGGAAAGTCGGGGGGCCCGTAGGCACTGCTGGGGACAGGGATGGAGGAAGGCACTGCAGGTCCCAGTGTCAACAGGTCCGGACTCAGTCGCTGTGCCCTGATGTTCTTTAGGAAGGTGCCTCTTGCATAGGAATCTTCTGAGGCCTGGGGAGGGGTGTACTCCCAGGTGGGGCTTACAGTTGTGGGAGGGTGGAGCCCAGTGCGTCCATAGGCCCAGCTTGTGTATGGTGATTCTCCTGGGTCCCCTCCAGACAGCAGAGGCATGCATTAACCTCGAAGACTGTTTGGGGTGTGGGTGGGTATGGGAAGGAAGAAAGAAGGGAACAGAAGGTCTGAAGCCATCCTGCTTTCTGGATGCAATGATTCCCAATATCCCCACGTGGTGGCCAACCTTCCCACCTTCCCATAGGTTGCCAGAGCAGCTGCTGGCCATTGGGTGACTCCTGGGTCTGAGTCCCACTGCTCACTCTGGCAGCTGCAGTCACCAGCAGCCTTTTCCCAATGGGTTTTGAGCAGAACTTTGTGGAGCCCCATGGGCCACTCAACTAGGCTCACCCCCACCTACTTACCGTATTCATTCCCAATGATGCAGTCTGGGGATGTAAGTTCCCAGGTCTGCACATACGCAGGGAACCTGATCCACATAGCCTCGGGAAGGTTTATGGCCATTTCTAAGATGGCCTCTTTGTGAGATTCTACCCTAGCTAAGGGTCTCCATGGCAACCCCAGCAACATGGATCCCTGCCAGAAAAGCCAGTGCAGCAGCTGCCTGCATATGCTCCAACTGGGGCTGGGGATCGAACCTAAACCCGGGTGCATGCCCTTGTCTGGGAATCAAATCTGAGACCCTTCAGTGCACAATCCCATGCTCTAACCACTGAGAACACCAGCCAGTGCTCATAAGAGGGCCCATGAGAGGTTCCTATGGGCCAGGCCTGGAAGTTGCGTATGTCACTTTGCTCACTCCATTGATCAGAACTGTCACATGTCCACACATCATTGTAAGGGAGGCTGGGAATGTGAGTGAGTCAGAAAGAAAGGGGAACAGTGTTGAAAAGCCTATAGCAGTGCTTGCTACAGGATTCTATAGACTCCCCATAGCTACGCTGTTTCATGTGGTAGCCACTAGCCACAGTCAAGACAGTGGCTCCTGTACAAGGTGAGGGCAAGGCTTCCAGACCAAGGCTGTCAGAGAGAGTCACATCAGGGCTTCCTATACAGGATCAGGAGGGTGTTTCCAGAGGGTAAGTTTAGAGGTTCCTCCGAACGATCAGGTCAGAGATTCCTGAAACGGGTCAAGTTACGGATTTCTGTTGGAAGTCAGGGAAAGATTTCTGCAGAATCCGGCTATAGGCTCCAGCACTGTTATAGGCAATGCTTCCTGGAGAGTGTCAGAGCCATGGTGCCAGGACAGGGTTAGGTCAGCAAGCCCTGCACTGTGTCTGGGCAGGAGGTCCTGTGCCAGGTGGGGCTGTCGGTGCCTATATAGGATGAGGTCTGGACTTAAAGCAGGGGGTCAGGGCAGGTGCCTCCCACAGATTCAGGAAAGGTTTTCCATGTAAGTTCAAGATTGAAGTTCACATTGAGAGTTGGATCACAGGTTCCGGTGGACTCTGTGGGCTAGGGTGTGAGGTAGGGATTGTTGTGCAGAGTGACGTCAGGGGTCATTGTCAACAATGCAAGCAAGGCTCCTGAACTCAATCGGGGTTCCCAAAGAGTTTACAGATGGGGATTTCTTTCTTTAAAATATATTTGTATTGATTTCACAGGGGAAGTGAAAGGGGGAGAGATAGAAATATCAATGATGAGAGAGAATCATGGATTGGCTGCCTTCGGCATGCCCCACACTGAGGATGGACCCCACAACCCGGGCATATGCCCTGACTTGGAATTGAACCGTGACCTCCTGGTTCATATGTCAATGCTCAACCACTGAGCCATGTTGGCCAGGCAGTACTATACTATTTACCAAATTTCTGACTTTATTCAGATTTTACTTGTTCTCCCACTACCTGCCTTTTGCTTTTCCAGAATCCAATCCAAGATTCCTCATCATCTTTAGTTGCTATCTTCTTATTCTCCTTCAATCAGTAGCTGAGAGACTCTCTCCGATGCTGACTTTGAAGACTAAGCTGGCCTAAGAAGCGGCCCTGTGGTAAGCAATTGAGAGTGACACCTGGACAGCAGAATCAAGAAACCAAAGCCCCCAGTCCAACAGCCGTAAAGAACTGACTGGCATCAACCGCCATTGGAAGTGGGAAGTCGATCCTCAGATGAGACTGCAGCCCTAGTTGACATGTTGATTTCAGTCTTGTGAGACCCTGGAGCAGGGAATGTAGTTAAGCCATTCCTGGGGCTCCTTAGCTACAGAACAATGTGATCAAATCAATGGGCTCTGTTTTAAACCACTGAGTTTATGGCAATTTGCTTTACAGCAATAGAAACAAATACACCAATAGACCTTTCCTTTTTAAATCTATATGAGTTTCCCCAAGTCATGATACGCCCACTACACTTTACAGTAACTGTTTCTACAGAAAACCTGTTCTACACACAATCAACTATCCTATATTTCAGTCTATGTGGCAGTCCCAGAGAGTGCAAGAGGAGGAATGCATGTATTTAAGGCTCTTATAGATAATCCAATGATTTATCTCTCATCTGAATCTGAGCCCTGCTATTAATTTGTAGGCAATATCTGCTGTTGTGTTTGTTGCTTCCTCCTTTGGTTGGCCGTCTTCTTACTTAGTAATTTATACCTTTGTCTCATTATTCTTTCTGAGAGTAATCTTATTTAAGCATCTGCCTTCAAAATGAATGAATAATAATTCAGCCAAGTGAAGAAGGGGAAAGAATATTTTCAGAACAAGTTCAGGGTGTACAACATTCCTGTTGTGGGAAAGCACAGTTTTGAATGAAAGCAAAAGTGGTACACAATACAGCTGGGTAAGTAAGATGAAGCCATACCTACATGCAAAATCTTCACAGAGCACATTGAAGATTTAACCTAAGAAAAATGAGACTGCTGAAGGGCTTTAGGTGTACAAGGGAAGCAGCATCAAAATATCCTTTCAAAAAGATGAGTCTGGTCAAAGTGAAGCAGCATATACAGAACAGTTAGGAAGTGACTGAAGAAGCAATCTACTGAGAGCTTATAATAGCCTGGTTTACTGTAAGAGCAATGAAAATGCAGAAGAAATTAAACAACGGATCCTGAAGTTATTGCTCACCATTCATTGTTTCTTAGATATTTCATTTCCATCATTCTGGAAACTTTTCTGATTTAATTTTAAAATGGAAGGAAAGTTTTCATATGTTGCATCTTCCATATCACCCTCCTGGTTCCTCTCCTTTGAGTTACTAAGTCTCCTTAACGGACCCATCAACCACATGTACACTCCTTTCAGCAAGTGTAGGAATATTTTTCAGAACCTTTGCATGTCAGGTTGTCGGAGCCTGTCAGGCCATAGTGGCTTTGCAGATCAATGAGGTAAGATGTTTATTACTGTGTAACCACTGGCAAAACAACTGGACTGTTTGGTGCTGAGGAGTCCATTATTTCCATTTTCTTCACATGTGAGTTTTGAGTGGCTGTCATCTGTTACCCCATTGGGAGGGGAGCAGTTTATAGCAGCAGTCCCCCTCCAGGGGTGATGAGACCCATGGGGTCAGCAGAGTGTCTCAGGGACATGGTAGTGAGCAGGAAGAAAGGGTTAATCCCCACAGATTTAGACAATCCCTGCACTCTGATGTTTGACCTCTCACCGATCCTTAGACTCAGGGCTTCTTACTCCAGGCTACATTAGGGAGAATGGTCTCTTCCCTGCTGGAGAGTGAAATGCTGCAAAGAAGGGGACTTCTGGTTTTCTGAAAGGGCATCTGGGAAGCCTGAAGATACCAGATGTATCTTCAGAGTTCTACAATGAAATATGGTCATATTTACACCAACTTCCTAACCCTTCCCACCCCAAAGACACACACTTGAATAAGCTTTAACTTATGGGTAGATTCATTCCAGCAGGAACTTGAGGGAGAAGCAAAAAACATGTGTTCAGATTGCCATCTTCCCAGAATTCCTATACTAGGTGGTTAAAATCTCATTGAAGGCAGAAACATTACATATTTTTATGGCACATTTTATAATGTGTATAGTGTGATTCAACTCCAGTAGATATTCCTTAAAGGCACTGATGGTATTCCAAACATGATTCATAATTGGTAAGTGGGTGAGCCAAGCAAAAATACAGACCTTGGAACTAACAACTAAGAAATATGGTCACATTAGCACCAGAAATTGATTTTTTCTCAAGTGGTTTGCCAATTTTGTATTGATTAGTTGTTGTCCTTAAAAATCAAGAGACTATTGATCTGTATCAAGTACTTAAAAGGTTCTCAAGAAATACATGTGGATTTTGATTAGTTACAAAATAGAATAAGACCATGGTAGAATGGTCCATGCAATTTTCATTGTTTACATTTCTAAAATAACTATGTATATCTTTCTTCCTTATTAAGTGATACCACCTATTTAATGAAACGTTTCTGATTCCCAAATCACTTCTATGGCTTTGTGAAAAGTTTTTAAATAGTTTCATGGTAAACCATCTTAGGAGATGCTTAACCTGCCTTAGGGGCCTGAGTGTCCTAGTTCCTTAGTTGATCAAAAGAAACTCTTAGCCCTGACTGGTTTGGCTCAGTGGATAGAGCGTCGGCCTGCGGACTAAAGGGTCCCAGGTTTGATTCCGGTCAAGGGCATGTGCCTTGGTTGCAGGCACATCCCCAGTAGGGGGCGTGCAGGAGGCAGCTGATTGATGTTTCTCTCTTATCGATGTTTCTAGCTCTCTATCCCTCTCCCTTCCTCTCTGTAAAAAATCAATAAAATATATTTTAAAAAAATAAACTCTTAAAGACGTATTGTTAAAGTATAAAGTGCTTAAGCCCATATTTCTCTTCTGCTATTAATGTAATCGGCTCCCATGTTAAGCAAAAACACTTTGAGAACATAAGAAAACTAAAGACAGTCTCTTCAATACATTGTGTTGAGAAAACTGGACAGGTATATGCAAAGAAATGAAACTAGACCACCAACTTACATCATGTACAAGAAAAAACTCAATATGAATAAAATATGTAAATATAAGTCACAAAACCATAAAAATCCTAGAAAAAAATATAGGCAGTAAAATCTCAGACATCTCTTGTAGCAATATTTTTTGCTAATATGTCTCGAAGGGCAAGGGAAACTCAGGAAAATATAAACAAATAGGACTCTGTCAAACTAAAAAGCTTCTGCACAGCAAAAGAAACCATCAACAAAATGAAAGGGAAACCCACTGTATGGGAGAAAATAGTTGCCAATGAGACATTTGGTAAGGGGTAGGGAAATGGGGGAAGTCTGCAATAACATCAACATTAAAATTTTTTAATAAAAACACTTAAAAGTAAAAAATAATAATAATTTCCAAAACTATATATAAAGAACTTATTCAACTCAACACCAGCAAGACAAACAATGCAATTAAAAAATGGGCTAAGGACCCAAATAAGACAACTTGTCCAAAGAGGACATACAGATCACCAATAGACAAATGAAAAAATGCTCAAGGGCACTAATCATCAGAGAGCTGCAAATTAAAACCACAATGAGATATCACCTCACACCTGCCAGAATGGCTATCATCCATAAATCAACAAACAATGAGTACTGGAGAGGATGTGAAGAAAAGGGAACCCTAGTACACTGCTGGTAGGAATGCAGACTGGTGCAACCACTGTGGAAAAAATATATGGAGATTCCTCAAAAAATTAAAAATGGAACTGCCTTTTGACCCAGTGAGCCCACTTCTGGAAATATATCCTAATAATTCTGAAACACCAATCAGAAAAAATATATGCATCACTATGCTCATAGCAGCTTTATTTACAATAGCTGAGCTCATTAACAGATGAGAGGGAAAAAATTGTGGTACATTTACACAATGGAATACTATGCGGTTGTAAAAAAGAAGGATCTCTTAAGTTTAGCAATAGCTTGGAGGGACCTAGAGATTATTGTGCTAAGTGAAATAAGTCAATCAGAGAAAGGCAAATACCATATTATCTCATTTATATGTGGGACCTAATGAACAAAATAAATTGATGAACAAAATAGAAACAGAGGCGTAGATACTTGGTACAGATTGACAGCTTTCTGAGCAGAGTGGGGAGAGGGAACTGGATGAAAGAAGGTGAAGGGATTAGCTAAAGAACATATAGGCCTAATCCATAGACACAGACAATAGTGTGGTGACTGCCAGGAGAAAGGGGTATGGCCAGGGCTGGGTGGAAGTGGGTAAAGGGGGGGACGTAATGAAAATATCTGTAATAGTGTCAACACTAAAAACAAAGTAAAAAAAAGAAAAAGAAAATTGAACACTGCCTCTCTTTGGATATGGAAATAAGGAATGAGGACACTACCTAAAGTCAGAAAGGAGTGGTTGAAGTAAAGAAATTAGGTATATTTTCAAGACCAATTGACTCACTACCACTATTGCTAAAAGTATCCTGTATAATAAAATGCTAATATGCAAATTGCTCCCTTAACTGGGAGTTCGACCAGGGGGTGGGGCCAGCCAACCAACCGCCCGCAGCCCCTCCCCCCAGCTGGCCCAGCCCGATCTGCCCCCACCCATGCACAAATTCGTGCACGGGGCCTGTAGTATAGAATATCACTAAATGTTAAGTCAGGAAAATTATCAAATAGCCTAACCAAGCTTTCTGGGGAAGGGTCAAAGGTCTATAATATTGAGTAATTGAACAGAAAGAGTCTACTTCTTCTTCAAGTAATAAAATGGAGATTTTTTTCTTTTCTAATTTTGAATGATACTAAAGAGGTTCAGGTATCCCTGAGAGCCTTGGAATTAAGATTATTATGTGGAGATGAGAACTAGAGAAGTTTCAACCTGAGGTTTGACTTAATTGGTTTCTGTCTACAGGACCCCATATTATTTATCCCAATATGGTTCCAAACTTCTCTGCTTCCCTGTAAAGTAGATGTTCCTGAAGATTACCTCCCGCCTACCAGACTGAGCCTTTATTAGCTGAAGTGTTTGTAAGAGTTGTTCCTTCCATTTTAGCTCAGCTGGATTCAGGAAGGGAATGGGGGTGGTCTTAAGGGAATCAGGACTATATCTCATTGATATGTGCTTTAGAAAATGTGCGTTTTTTGTGGTTCCCACTTGTCTTGATTCTAAAATTCTGCCACTATACTGGGCACCAGTACTCTGCTTAGAATCACGTAAGAGAGACCCTTAATCTGGAACTCTAATTTTAGAATCCCATTCTGGCCCTCCCTAAACTCTACCCTACTGCACAAGGTGAGGCATGCATGGGGCTAAGGGATCTAAAAATCCCAATTTGAACCAGGATTTCAAGACTTTTATAAAAGTATATTTGTCAAGATAAGAGGATAAAACATATTTTATTTCAATTGTTGCTAACTTAATTTATAAAGTTGATATTTTTAGATAAATAGCATGTGGCCCCTATTTGTATTATTGACCTGGGTGCAGAAATGGTAGGAGCAGGCCTGCTTGGCACTACTCTTTTTTTGGGGCAAGAAAAGACTCCACCTGGCCAATTCCTAGACCAGTTCCAGAGGTATTACTCTCCCACATCAGAACAAGCCTTTCCACTGGAGTTTGGTTCTCGCTCTCACACTAATTCACTGAAGGACATATTACCTGGCCTATTACTTCCTCTGAGTATCAGTTTTCTCATCTACAAATCCAGGAAGTTGGACAAGTTCTTCCAGCTCTTCTACCAGTAAGAATGGCAAAGAGTAGATAGCTATCTTATGGTTTTCAGGGCTTAGTAGGGTCTTTAAATCATTTTCAACCAAGGATTCTGTAGGTAGAGTGTGTCTTCAGTACACATTTGTGTTGAGAGTATGCAATGGAGTTGCACTAGGTTTCACCAACTGTGCATGTGAAAAAGCATTTGGTAACATTGATAACGTCAGTTTCACAGGGGCCACCGGTGCAGTGTGGAGGGCCAAGGGGAAAGGCATTCTCCAGCAGATCTTAACATTATTGCCCAGAGTGGAGAAACCTAAAAACTACTATTAAGAAACCTCATGGGTGCCCATAAATTGGGTGAAATTTTGAGGAAAATGGAGCCCCTGTGAGTGACAGACACTAGTAGTAGTGCCAGGACACCATCTCCTGAAGCCTTCAAGGCTATAGTCCTGCAGAATGAGCTGCAGCCATGGTGTTTGCCACACTGACAGAGGAGGAATGCCCCCTGGTCCTTCTCTTCATTTTATTTCCTAATTAGTGGCCTGGTACATGAATTTGTGCATGGGGGGGCTCAGCCCAGCCTGAACACTCTCCAATCAGTGACCCCTTGGGATCGGGCCTAAACTGGCAGTTGGACATCCCTCTCACAATCTGGGACCGCTGGCTCCTAACCACTCACCTGCCGGTGGCCTGATCTCCCTAACTGCTCTCCCCTGCCAGCCTGATTGCCCCTAACTGCTCTTCCCTACCAGCCTGATGACCCCTAACTGCCTCTGCCTCAGCCATGCCACCATGGCTTTGTCCAAAAGGACATCTGGAAAGTCATCCGGAAATTGTTCAGTCTAATTAGCACATTACCCTTTTATTAGTATAGACTAGAGGCCCGGTGCACAAAAATTTGTGCACTCGGGGGGTGGGGAGGGGTCCCTCAGCCCGGCCTGTGCCCTCTCACAGTCTGGGACCCCTCGGGAGATAACGACCTGCTGGCTTAGGCCTGCTCCCAGGTGGCAGAGGGCAGGCCCAATCCCTAGGTGCAGCCCTTGGTCGGGCTCAGAGCAGGGCCGATTGGGGAGTTGGGGCGCTGCCCCCTGTCATGCACAGAGCAGGGTGATCAGGAGGTTGTGATGCCACCCTCAGTCACGCTCAGGGTAGGGCCGATTGGGGGGTTGGGACACCGTCCCCTGTCACACTCAAGGCAGGGTCGATGGGGAGGTTGCGGCACCACTCCCTGTCATGCACAGAGCAGGGCCAATCAGCGGGTTGGGGCGCTGCCCCCTGTCACGCACAGAGCAGGGCCAATCAGCAGGTTGGGGCGCTGCCCCCTGTCACGCACAGAGCAGGGCCCATCAGCGGGTTGGGGCGCTGCCCCCTGTCATGCACAGAGCAGGGCCCATCAGGGGGTTGGGGCGCCGCCACTCTCACACTCAGGGCAGGGCCGATGGGGAGGTTATGGCTCTAGCCCGTCACACACAGAGCAGGGCCCGTGCGGGTTGGGGGAGGGGGTTGGGGCGCTGCACCCTGTCACACACAGAGCCACAGGGCGATCAGGGGGTTGGGGAGCTCCCCCGTATCAGGCACAGAGCAGGGCTGATCAGGAGGTTGGGGTGCCTTCCCCTGTCACCAACAGAGCAGGGCGGATAGGGAGGTTGTGGCCCCACCCCCTGTCACACACAGAGCCACAGGGCGATCAGGGGGTTTGGGCGCTGCCCCCTGTCACGCTGATCCTGGTGCCGGGAGGCCTCACGGCTCCGCTGATCCCAGTGCTGGGAGGCATATTACCCTTTTACTATATAGGGTAGAGGCCTGGTGCACGGGTGGGTGCTGGCTGGTTTGCCCTGAAGGGTGTCCTGGATCAGGATGGGGGTCCCCACTGGGGTGCCTGGCCAGCCTGGGTGAGGGGATGATGGCTGTTTGCAGCTGGTCACACATCCTTCAGGGTGGGGGTCCCCACTGGGGTGCCTGGCCAGCCTGGGTGAGGGGCTGTTTGCAGCTGGTCACACACTCTTCAGGGTGGGGGGTCCCCACTGGGGTGCCTGGCCAGCCTGGGTGAGGGGCTGAGGGCTGTTTGCAGCTGGTCACACACTCTTCAGGGTGGGGGGTCCCCACTGGGGTGCCTGGCCAGTCTGGGTGAGGGGCTGAGGGCTGTTTTCAGGCTGGGGGTGACTGAAGCTCCCAACCGCTCCTTTTTTTCTTTTTCTTTTTAATTCTGGGCTAGCTTTAGCTCTGAGGCTTGGCTCCAGCTCTGAGGCCTCTGCTGCTGAAAGTAGGTTTCTGGCCTTTGTTTACCCTCTGTATTTGAAACAATGTTGCGATCCTGCTGGCTGAAGCCCGGCGGACTAAAGCAGGTTTCTGGGGTTTTGTTTAGCTTCTATATTTGTTACAGAGTTGCTTAGAGTTGCAGCTCAGAGGCCTGCAGCGGCAGGCGGGGAACGTTGGAGTCCTCCGTCACTGAAGCAAGCAAGCCTCATGTTAGTTTCAAGCTTCCTGGCTGCCGGCCGCCATCTTGGCTGGCAGTTAATTTGCATATCTCGCTGATTAGCCAATGGGAAGGGTAGCGGTCGTACGCCAATTACCATGTTTCTCTTTTATTAGATAGGATTTGCCCCTGGACCAAATAGAGGGGAGCATGCTTCCCTGCCTCACACAGTCTCATAGGAAAGCAAGCTTTCTCTCAAAAAGATTCAGACGCAGATCCAAGGACCAGAAGACAGAACCTGGCAATGGCTTCAATGTCTCTTTCCAGGTGCTGAATATCCTCTGGTCTCTTCCTCACATAAATATCAATCAGCCAAATGCCCACAGGTAACTGGCCACTAACCTAGCAGATATGCTATATATGTGAACACAACTGAGACACAACAAATCAGTGAATGAATGATATAACTCAGTAATACTGGGCTGAGTTTCTAATCATGTCAGAAATTCATTCAGATACACATTGTTTACAGACATTAGCTGTATATTTTAAGCTGTAGTGAATGGTTCTTGCATCTTTGGCAATAGAGAAAGCTAGTCATTAATATTCACTGAGTACTTGTGAAGTGCCAAGAACCAGAAAACACATTTATATGCATTATCTTATTTATTCCTTTAGGTCAGGGGCTAGTAAACTTTTTCTGTAAATGACCAGATAGCTGTTTTCAGCTTTGTGAGCCATAACATCTCTGTCACACTCTGAAAGCCAAAGTGTAAACAAATGGATTTGGCTGTGTTCCAGTAAAACTTTATTTATAAAAATTGGTTGCAGGCCGAATTGGGCCTATAAGCCATCATTTGCTGACCTCTTCTCTACTGAATTCATGACATTAGTACTGCTTGCATCTTCATTTAACAGACAAGGAGACTGAAGCCTGAAGGGCTAAACAGTTCACCCAAGACCACAGATACTGCAGAAAGGACCTAGGATGAACCTAAGCAGTCTGATTCCAGAGCTCACACCCTATAGGACTGAGTCATTTCTGGTATTTGGCAGTAAGTCAGAGACTAACTTTAAGTGAAAAACTTAAGAGCTGGGACCTGCCTGTGAAGCTGCATTGCATGTGACTTTAATGTTTCCTTCCTTATTCATCATCATTGTCAACAAAACTTGATATATACTGATCATCTATTAAAGAAAATAAAGCTAGTAATAAAATAAAAGGTCACACTCTTACTTTGAAATACCAGGAAAGGGCAGTGTATGTTCTGGCAACCCTTAATTAAAGAATTGCAGTATTCATGACTTCTTAATTGTTCTAATGATGTGATCTTACTTATTACTCATTAACTTCCTTTCTATCATGGTCCCTCAAGACAGCTTCTCCTTTCATGAGAAGGCATGAGTCAGTAATAATAATAATGAGGATAATGATGATGATAATAATTCCATTAACAAAAACACATTTATATAGCACTACTCTAAGCCTTTGGCTCTTCTAAACACTTTGAATATATTAATTCACTTAATCTTCACAGCAACCATTTTACAGATGAAGCATCAAAGACCTAAGTGTTAAGTAGCTTGGCCAAGGGTAAAATACCAGTAAGTGGCACAACTGGAATTTGAATCCAGGCCATCTGAATCCAGAGCTCCTGGTCCTAATTACTATGCCTGGCAGCCTTTCCAGAAGCATTTTAAAATATAGTAAAAACTAAAATTTTTCATTTTTGTAGGTCACCTCTGCATAGATTGCATGTAAATTGCATTTCCTGATTTATTATGCAACAGTTCTGGACATTCATCCTTATTAGAGAAGTTCTAACATCCCTTGAGTGTGAAGGCATAGGGAAGCCCCCATCACCAGTCTCTTGACATTGGTAATCTGTGCAGGTGCCAGCGTTCACTCTTTTAACAATTTTAAAAAGTGATTATTTGAGTGTGGGGAAGTACAGGACTTGGTTGGAAGGTCTGTAAGGAGGATTCTCAGAAAGGTTGGGGGCCTCTGGAGGACCTTGCAGAAGGTGGCAGCCCTTGCCTTGACTTTTCCAAAAAAGTCTGAGCCCCCCTGTGTTTACTTAGACACATCCTTGCTTAAAGGATGCATGTGCTTTCTCAAGGATGCTTACCCTGCTGAGAGTATCTAATAGTTAATTTTAGTTCAAGCTGTTGTGACAATAAAAGCCTAAAGAGGCAGGCAATCGAGGCTATTTGCTCCTAAAGCAAAACGGCCCCTTAGCCTCTCTTTCACAGAAATGTGTGTCAGAGTGATCTATTCATCCATCGCTCAGGGTCTGCTGGTCAGCCCCAGCATTTGAGTGTGAGTGTGTTTGTATAGAGTACGGGGCACCTCAAGAATGCCCAGGGACATGGATGGGGTGGATATTAACATTTTGATATAGACGCATTTTATTTTCTCACCTTAATAGGTTTCTCTGAAAATTTTACTCCCTTCAGAATTATAGCAGACTAGAGGCCTGTTGCATGAAGAGATTTTTGTAATAGGCCTTCCTTCTCCTGGCTGCCAGCACCGGTTTTCCTCCGGCACCCGGGACCCAGGCCTTCGCTCCGGCTGCAACGGAGAAGCCAAACCTCTTCAGTCATCAGTCTTCGCTCCACACCTGCATATGCAAATCAACCGCCACCTTTGTTGGGTTAATTTGCATACTCATCCTGATTGGCTGGTGGGTGTAGCAGAGTGACACCAATCTGCATGTTTCTCCTTTATTAGTGTAGATAGTGTTACGGGACTACTAATATCTCCTTGGAATTTACCCTTTTTGTACATGCAGTCCAACTTCTTACTGCTAGCACCTGTGCCTCTTTGCCTGAGACCTCTCTGTGGCCTCCAAAGCCCTCTCTGCCCACAAGTAGGTGAATGTGCCAGGCATTAAACAATAACAGATGAGAATTGGTGTATAAATCCCCCAGCACCATCACTTTTCAGGCAGAATAATTCTGAGGCACATGTGCTACACTGGCTATCAGAACTCCTCAGAAGATTGAGCTCCAGTTGTCCACAGTGGAGACTGGCTTGATAATTGTATCAGTCAGGATTCCACCAAAAGAAAAAAGAACAGCCTGGTATGATAGATACCATGGCCTAGCAAGTCTGAAATCTATAGAGCAGGCCTTCAGGATGAGCAAGCTGGAACTCTCAGGCAGGAGCTGGTGCTACTTGCACTTTAAGAGTCCAAGTGTTGCCCTGACTGGTTTGGCTCAGTGGATAGAGCATCGGCCTGCAGACTCAAGGGTCCCAGGTTGGATTCCGGTCAAGGGCATGTACCTTGTTTGCAGGCACATCCCCAGTGGGGGTTGTGCAGGAGGCAGCTGATCAATGTTTCTCTCTCATCAATGTTTCTAGTTCTCTATCCCTCTCCCTTCCTCTCTGTAAAAAATCAATGAGGTATATATATATATATATATATATATATATATATATATATATATATATATATATTTTTTTTTTTTTAAAGAGTCCAGGTGTCCCCTCATTTTGGAAGACTTGCCTCACCACCCCACTCCTCTCAGCTCTATCACATCTGTGTTGTACCCTATATGAAAGCACCTGTATTACAATCATCTGTCTTCTGCTTGAGATCAACCACTGTTATTTCTTGGTGTCGAACTTCTGGTTCAGTATCTGACACAACATGGTCAACAAATGTTTGAAAAAAACTGCATGAACCCAGGCAGTCCCTTTCATTACATCCTTCTGCGCTTCCTTTGAACTCAGAGAACTAGAATCTATTTATATGTTGAGTGTCATCATTTCATGGAGTGACTGTTAGTCCCCATACACACCTTTTAGGTTACACTTTTCTGCTGTGTATCTACATTACTAGAGAAACAGTTTTAACTGGAAGGAAACTTTCCATATGTTGCCATCTTCCATATCACCCTCCCTCTTCCACTCCTAAGAATAGCCAACACATTTATTTATTGTATTTGGAGATTAGCAAGGTAGCTTTCATGAGTAAGAGTGCCATTCATCTGTGAGAAATGGGAAGATAAAGATGCTGAGTGGTTGCTAACTCATCACACTATCCACTGGCAGACTTTTAGTTGAAACCAGAAACTTTCAAGGCATTGCCTGCTCTTTTAAGGAATTGCCTATCTTTAGGGACCTACCTGCCCTTTTCCTGCTCCTACCAAGCATCGGTTTTCCAGGAGCGAGATCCACTTCTGCCTTACCCTTAGGCTTACCTTATCCCAGGCTTTGGGATCTAACCTCATGTGTGCTGTGTACATGTGAGGAGAGGAGACGAGATGGAGATCCACCCTACTACAAATCATAAACCTTTTTTAAAAAAATGGTTTTTGAGAGAGAGGGGAGAAGGGAGAGGGATAGAGAAATAGAGACATCGATGAGAGAGAAACATAATTAATCGGCTGCCTCCTGCAAGCCCCATACTGGGGGTCGAGCCACCAACCCGGGCATGTGCTCTGACTAGGAATCGAACCTGTGACCTCTTGGTTCATGGGTTGACGCTCAACCACTGAGCAATACCAGCTGGGCACAGTCATAAATCTTAATGTTCAAGTAATGACAGGGGAAAGCTGGCCATTCTTAACGTGAATAAAATTTCACTGATCATTGTTCCAGCAGAGCTAATAACAATAAGAGCAGCAGCACACATTCATCAAGCACAATTTGCCAGCACTGCACTGAGATGTGTACATACATGACAGCAGCTAATCTGAACAATCAGCCTGTGTGGTAGATTAAGTGTACCCTATTTTACAGTCAAGAAAGCTGTGGTCATATAGATTGTAAATTTGGGGAAATTTAAGGAATTTTCATTCAATTCTTAGAAACTCTGATTGAAAAAAGACTTGGAGTCTGGCTCTGATCTTTTGCTTTAATTCTGAGTCTGTCTTGATTAAAAAACAACAACAACAAAACACCACAAAACAAAACTCAAAGACACAGATAACACTGTAGTGATTGCCAGAGGGAAAGGTTGGGGGGGGGGCAGGTGGAGGGAGGGAGAACAGGGTAAAAGGGGTATAAATGGTGATGTAAAGAGACTTGACTTTGGGTGGTGAACACATGATACAATATACAGATGATGTATTGTAGAATTGTACACTTGAAACCTATACGATTTTATTAACCAATGTTACCCCAATCAATTCAATAAAAGTTTTTAAAATGTTGGTGAAGATAATGTCTCTAACTTTAATTTGTGGCAGCCCTACTAAGTGCTTTGTGCTATGTGTTTAACTAACCAAGTGATGGTGTCAAGATTCAAACTCAAGGCAATCTGCACCAGAGCCTGGGATCTTCCCACGACAGAATAGACCCCTGTTCCCCCAAGGATGAGGTTCAGCTTTGCTTTCTGCATTGTCTTAGTAATTGTGACCTTACCCATAGACTCCAGCCATGTGATTGAGTCTGAGTTTCAGCACACCTTATGACCCAGATCTGCTATTGCAGATCTTCTCACATCATTGGCTGCCTGTCTGCTGAGCATTCATTGCTACATCCCTGCCCCAAGCCATTGGCTCCACTGCCTCCTATCATCTGACCTCATGCTTAGCTTTCATATCAGCTTGGTCTCCCCTGTCATGTACATCTGACTTGTCAAAAAGCAACTGACACACCACTAGTGGGGGGTATCTCATTTTTCAGGTCAAAGCCTCAGCTTCTCTGGCCTAGCCCCAGCTTTCGCGGTCTGAGAGCCCATTCTGAAGAAGAAAAGCAGACTTGCTCTCTATGATCCATTCATTAATAAATGACAAATCAAGAAATGAAGACTTTCTTCAAGATCTGACCAAATACCACTTTGGAAGTGACTGAACTACCAAAATGCTTTATGCTTACCTCTCTTAGGTAGACAACAATTTCTCTCACATTCAGACTATGTCTCTCCATTCAGACTATACAAGGTGAGGCAAAAGCAGGTTTACAGTTGTGAGTACACGAAACACAGAGGTTGTCTTCTTATATTATTATTTATTATTTACTATATTATTTTCCATAAGGACAACTATAAACCTACTTTTGCCCCATACTGCATGCCCTGTTTGGGCAAGAACGAGGTAAATCCGTATTTCTAATGCTCAAGGAAATAGCAAGTGGGGGAAACTAAAGTCTTGAAATGTAATTCCCAAATGACTCAAATAAAAATCATTAGCGTTCCTAAATCACAAATATTTTAAAATTTTCAAGGGAAAACACTGTCATATATAAACATTATTAATAATAAAAACCAGGTAATATTTTAAATACACTAAAAGAACTTAACACTTTTAACTATAAAAGAATGATATGAAATGATTAATATTTTGCCTAAGATTTGTAAACTCAAGCACAGTCAAGCCATGAACTACAGTTTATTAAAAGCATTTATTCTATATTGAAATTTCTCACTCACAATTTAGTATCAGCAGTGAATGAATACAGAAATCCAAGTGAAATTTAGTCAACCTCTACACAGAGTAATTGAGTCCACAATGGTCAAGGAGAAATTCACTGATATGTATTGATTTGTTTTACCTGAGTAATTTATTTGGGACCAAAAAATTCTACCATTATATCCATGAAATTAATCAAACATAGTTGCCTGCCACACATTGACAAAACTGTCAGTTTCTAGTTGATTACAAATAAAAAATGCCCTTCTTGCTACCATCCCCATAAGTCGGCTTATCTTCTGACCATAATCACCTGAAGTCTTTGTAATTTAAAGGCCTAATTTTCTGCCCTCGTTTTCATAAAGACTTTCATAGCATCACAATACACTCCAGTGAGTCAGTAATGTATCATACCCTTGGTACATGCAAAGATTACTTCATTAATTAGAAAGAAAAACTATTAAAGAGGCTATGTGCTTTCCATAATCTGTTCAGAGACAATGCCACACAGGTGGACGTGTAAAATTATTTGGGTGTACATAAAATGATAGCCAATTTTACATGTACAGAGTTTGAAAAGACAAACAATATTGTAAGGTTTTAAAGAAAGCAGCAGGTCTCCCCTATCCTTCACAAGCTCTTAGGACACAATCACTTCCAACTGCTTTGGCACTTTCTACTTCGGCATATCCGTTATAACATCCCGACAGCTACTTCTTGTGTTGCTGTTTTTCCTGTTTCCAATACTATGGAGAGATCTGCAGATTTCTCTTCTTTGTTTGGGGTTTGGATGTGCCCATATGAGGACCAGTTGTGAAGCAATGCAAGTTGCTGTGGGGCCTTGGGCCTTCTCTTGGAAGTTCTGGGTCTGTCTGGCCCAGCTGCAGTTTGTTAGGTAATTTTCAGATTGCAAAGGGCCAGGCCTTTCATATGCAAAAGCATCTGCCACAGCTTGGGTGGGGTGGGGTCTTAGGGAATCAACAGGGAGGAGCAAACATCTATGGATGATCCTCAGTCCTACCCTAAGAGGCCCCCGGGTCTCAGTGTCCTGTGGTAATCACTGCAAGCACCTCTGAGAGAAAGCTGCCCTTGAGTTCCAACCGATGCCAGACAGTCCAGTTTCTCCCCGTATGAGTCTGGGTCCCCAGAGACTAGCCTGGAACTGGAGTCAGGGCCGTCGGGATCTTGTGTCTCCCTCCTGATTGAAAAAGACAGCCGCGTCCTCAGTTGCCAGCCCTTTCCATGTGCGCCTCCGTACCTCTGCACTTTACTTCCGCACCTCCTCTGAGTCTCAGTGTGCTTTTCTCTTTTCTTCTAGTTGTAGAATTTCCACTCAGCCAGCCTTCCTGTGGTTCTGGATGATGTCCATTCTGTCTTTTAGTTGTATTTTTGAAGTGGTTGTGCAAGGCAGCAATTTCCCGTGTTTACCTATGCCGCCATCTTGGTTTTCCCCTGAGCCCTTTCTTCTAAAACTGTTTTTTTAAATCACCCAAATTAATATTTATTCCCCCCTTAGTTTCTTGGTGTCAACCTTCTCAGAGCTGAGTTGGAAAGAGAGTTGAGGGGAGCTTCTCAGAGTTCAGATGTCCGTTCACACTTTTCCTTTGCCCTCTTACCTTGAGCTTGTAACCAACCCCTCAGAATACCTGGTGTCCCTGAGGCCAGAGTCTCTCTGGCTTAAATTCTCCACAGGATGAAATCTCTGGTTTCCATCACACATTAGCAGCGTTCTCAACCTGTGGGTTGCGACCCCTTTGGGAGTCAAATGATCCTTTCACAGGGGTCGCCTAAGACCATTGGAAAACACATATATAATTACATATTGTTTTTGTAATGAATCACTATGCTTTAATTATGTTCCATTTGTAACAATGAAAATACATCCTGCATATCAGATATTTACATGATGATTCATAACAGTAGCAACATTACAGTTATGAAGTAGCAACAAAAATAATTTTATGGTTGGATCACAACATGAAGAACTGTATTAAAGGGTATGGCATTAGGAAGGTTGAGAACCAGTGCACTAGGGGATGGATGTGAAATTCATTTAAGTGATACCTATGCAGCCTATCAAACAGGTCTCCTCTTTCCACCAGAGCCAATGCCGCTTCTGTGCTTGTCTGGTCAGACTCATCTGCTTCTGTGCTTCCTACATCATCTAGCCCAAGACATCAGCTTTCTCTGATCTGTCAGAGCAGTTTCCACTTGCAAAATGCTTTCCAGTTTGCATTTGTTGTTGTTAATCCTCACTTGAGGATATTTCCATTGATTTTTTTTTTTATTAGAGAGAGAGAGTGGAAGGGACAAAGGGAGGTGAGAAAGGGAGAGAGAAAAACATCAATGTGAGAGAGACACATAGACAGGTTGCTTCCCACACACACCCCAACTGGGGCTGGAGATCGAACCTGCAACCCAGGGATGTGCCCTTGACTGGGAATTGAACTCACGATGCTTCAGTGCATGGGTGATACTCTAACCACTGAACAACATTGGCCAGGGCCAGTTTGCATTTTTTTTTTTTACTGTTGTTTCCTCTCCTATTGTGAAATTATTCCATCTCTTTGTGAAATAATTCCATTACCCCCTTCAGTGTCAGCTTAGTGATGTTGGACAAAAAAAATGACAATCAAAGCAGGTGTTCAATTGACTAGATATTGCCAGAATTCCTCATACAAATAATTTTTTATATTTCTTAAATTTATATAAATAAATATGTCACCTAAGTTCTCTCTGAATTCAGATTTTGGAGTTCTTAATGTAAGGGATATTGATACCTCATACCCAGCCCCAAATGACAATAATAATAATAATCTAATCTAATAAAAGAGAAACATGGTAATTGGCATACGACCGCTACCCTTCCCATTGGCTAATCAGGGCGATATGCAAATTAACTGTCAGCCAAGATGGCGGCTGGCAGCCAGGCAGCTTGAAACTAACATGAGGCTTGCTTGCTTCAGTGACGGAGGAAACCAACGTTCCCCGCTTGCCTTGCAGGCCTCTGAGCCTGCAGTTCGAAACATTTTAACAAATATAGAAGCTAAAAACAAAACCCCAGAAACCAGCTTTCAGCAAGCTGGGATCTCAGCGCTGGAGTCAGAGCTGGAGTTATACATTGTTTCGATTACCTACTTTCAGCAGCGGAGGCCTAAGAGCTGGAGCCTCAGAGCTAAAGCTGGCCCAGAATTAAAAAAAGAAAAAAAGGAGCGGTTGGGAGCTTCCGTCACCTGCCAGCCTGAAAACAGCCCTCAGCCCCTCACCCAGACTGGCCAGGCACCCCAGTGGGGACCCCCACCCTGATCCGGGACACCCTTCAGGGCAAACCAGCCAGCCCCACCCATGCACCAGGCCTCTATCCTATATAGTAAAAGGGTAATATGCCTCCCAGCACCGGGATCAGCGGAGCTGAGAGGCCTCCTGGCACCGGGATCAGCGTGACAGGGGGCAGCGCCCAAACCCCCTGATTGCCCTGTGGCTCTGTGTGACAGGGGGTGGGGCCACAACCTCCCTATCCGCCCTGCTCTGTTCGTGACAGGGGAAGGCGCCCCAACCTCCTGATCAGCCCTGCTCAGTGCGTGATACGGGGGAGCTCCCCAACTTCTGATCGCCCTGAGGCTCTGTGTGTGACAGGGGGCGGCGCCCCAACTCCCCAATCGGCCCTGCTCTGAGCCCAACCAGGGGCTGCACCTAGGGATTGGGCCTGCCCTCTGCCACCCGGGAGAAGGCCTAAGCCAGCAGGTCGTTATCTCCCGAGGGGTCCCAGACTGCGAGAGGGCACAGGCCAGGCTGAGGAACACCCCCTCCCCCTGAGTGCACAAATTTTTGTGCACCGGGCCTCTAGTAATAATAATAATAGGAAGAAGCAGCAGCAGCAAGCAAACCCACTCCCTTACATATTATGGTGAAGAATAAACTAAGGAATGGCTTAATGACAGAACTAAATAGAGGGGTAAAATCATTCAAGATGATTTCCTCAAACTGACTTATTATACCCTATTAATAGGGGGTTTCCAGCCAAAATAAGACATGTTGTTGTCATGTAAGAAAACGAAAAAGCAAAAGGCTCTGAAAATTATGGATTGTCTTTTAACTTGATGGGCAATCTTTAATTTGTTTATTTCCCATTTTCTATTTAACTGCTGCCTCTCTGCTAGTACTGCCCTCAAGGGTCCCAGATGACTTTGCACCCAGCTAATAACAATAGCGTGTTTGGAGGGCTCTCGGGAACATTGGCTTTGGAGAGTTCTCCTACTTTCTGGAATTTTATGGTTCTGGATAGTTTCTCCCTGCTCTCCATTCTATATCTATTTTCTTTTTAATCTTACCACTCACTTGTTTCCTTCGTTGTCACTGCCCCCAAAGTCTCCAACCCTTTTCAGTTCACTTCTAGAAGCAACTCTTAACTATAAGTGTCCACTTTGCTAAGTTTTCTTTCCCAATTTTTGACAATGTTGCAGAAAGGCTGGTAAAAGCCAATTTCAATTCTCCCTGACCCATCAAAATGTTTCAATCTCATTAAGCCATGATACCAGAGCTTTATACGAAAGGTTGGGGGAAGGCAATCTTCTAGTGCAGTGGTCGCCAAACTGCGGCTCGGCAAGCTGCGCCTCGCGAGCCACATGCGGCTCTTTGGCCCCTTAAGTGTGGCTCTTCCACAAAATACCGACTTCTGCGCACGAGCCATGAAGTTTCAATCGCACTGTTTGTGCGCGCCCGCACGTGGTATTTTGTGGAAGAGCCACACTCAAAGGGCCAAAGAGCTGCATGTGGCTCGCGAGCCGCAGTTTGCTGACCACGGTTAGTGGATGTAATGAGGTGCTGTGAGAATCCTCAGCTTTCCCCGCTTCAGTACTGAGGCGCTCATCCCCCCAGCTGCTGGCAGCATTGGCAGCTGAGAGCTCTGTGCTAAGACAACCTCTCCAGGTGCTGACCGCAAAGGCACTCCCCTGTAAATGCCCAGCAGGCTAATATCCATCTTAGAGTTTATTTTCAGTCACTGAGCCAAACAGATGCATGCTAATGTATTTGCTGCCAAGGCAAAGTGGCACCATCAAAAACCCCATTCTTCCAGGACGGGCGAGTTAACGGATTGGGCATTAAAGGCCAGTTAAAAACATCGCTAAAACAATTGCCTCGGGAGCAGAATGTGATTTTACACAACTTCTATTTATGGCCTCCCAGATCGGTGGCCTTGTCCAATTTCTATTCAGTATAACTACATCTCCTTTCCCCAGATCTACAATGGCAATGACCGTACTACCTGTGCGCACATAAGGCACTGGTTCTCAAACGTTAGCCCGCATCAAAATCTCACAGAGGGCTTGTTAACACACAGAAAGCTGGCTCTCACCCAAAAGTATCTGAGTCAATGGGTCTGAGGTAGGGCCTTAAATTAGCATTTCTGACAAGTTCCCAAGTGATGCTGATGTGGCTAAGGGCCACACTTTGCAATGCACTGCCAGAAGGGTTGGTTACGATAAAATGAGAGAACAGGTACAATATGCTGAGCTTGGGACAGAGTAAGTGCTCAAAACTCTTAGTTGTTTTTGTTGTTATTAGAAGAGCTATACTTTTCCACTCAAACTTTGAACTGAACCGCTATGTCTAAGACAGTCTTATAAATCAAGAAAAGCAGAGAGAAGCAATCATATCCAAGGAGCATATGTTACAAACAAATTGCATGAACCACACTGAACCAGAGGTGGCCAATCATATAACATGTCACAGTAATGTTGAAAAAGGACAAGTTAAGGAACATTCTCTCTCAGTGGTGTAAACGTAACACCAAACACCAACTGCATCCCTGACTAAGCGCCAGGCCTTGTGTGGTGCCATCAGCACTTCTACCTACACTTGACCTTCTTTTCTAATTTCCAACCTATCACAGCAGGACTTATGGAGGGGAGATCTAATTACTTTTGGCTCAGTTGCTTTATCTGATTGACAAAGCCAAGCTTCATGAAACAAAATATTCTACTGGTTAGATTTTTTTCAGTCATAATAAATGCTATTTTTATCTATGATGAGTGGAATCATTTCATTCATACAATTCAAGACATGCCAGCTTAGAGGCCCACTCCCACAACTCTACCAAGAAGGTGATTCCGTGAAGCCAATGCCCAAGGTGATGAACAATATCTATTCATTGTGGCCACGTCAGGAAAGAGTAACTTGAAAAAGCAGAAATTATTTAGCAAGGATTTTAGGTTTCTTTTCTGCGCCATTTCTCTGTAGCTCTAATAAAACAAGACTTAGATTCAAATCCAGCCAACATTTTCTGAGCATCTAAAATGTGTCAGGCCTTGTGCTATGTGCTTGTACAAATGTATCTTTTTAATCCCCACAAAAATAAACAAATCTAATATTATATAATAAGTTGATATAGGCTTAATATTATAACAGAATGGAGTAAAATCTGCAAAAAAACACATCATATATATCCATGTATCTCTTATTTTAGTGAGTGGTTTGATATTTATTTTACAGAAAGATTTTTTTCAGTGTCAGAATCTGCACACGGACTTTCATTTTGTTGTTTTAGTATAGCTCAGCAGCTTGCAAACTCTTGTGTACATAACAATTATTATAAAGGATTGTACACTCAGAACCAGATTACCAAATCTTATAGTTGATTTGAGGGTCTTTCAAGGGTATTTTTTATTATAGAGGATTTTTATTTTAAAGGCTGATTTTCAAAACTCATTCCTTTCTTAAAATTTATCTTTATTGTTGAAAGTATCAGTAAGTATCAGAGGTGCCCCCTTTTTACATAATATAAGACTTTCACAAACATTTTAAGCCAAAAATTACTGGCTATCTGAAACCTAAGCATTTCAATATGATGTTTGCTTCTCTTTCATGTAGTAGTGGACCTCAATAAGGAATAAAGACTGGGAGGGGGACTTGGTCCTAAAGCTGAAGGATTGCCCTAAAAATGATACACACTTTACTCAAACTTGAGGAAAATCTTCAGGATTAGAGTGGGGTTATTCTCATCAATGTTTTCAACAAATATTTATTTGGCATTGACTAGATGGCAGGTACTGCTCTAGGTGCTAAGGATACAGTAGTAAGTAATGACAAATTGATCTCAGGAAGTTTACATTTTAGAATCTGAAGAGGCAGACAAATAACAGATATACTGTATATGCAATATGTCATGTTGTATTTCATGATTTGAAGTAGTTTAAAGGGATGGAAACTTACAGTAGAGGATGTTATTTCATTGAACACTATCAGAGAAGTAGGAGAACCAAGAGAATGACGTCCCGGAAACAAAGTGAAAAATATTTTTAAAAGGAGAGAGTGATCAGCCAGCTGCGTTATATGCAGAAACAGATCCAAAAAAAAAAATAAAAGCTGAGAAATGACCATTGTGCTTAGCAACATGAAGATCACTAAAAGCTCTGTGAACTGAAAAAGTTTGGGAAAATCTGTCCTAATTCCCAATAAGCACAGCACTTAGCAAATAACATATGTTAGGTAAATGACTCAACTACTGATTTTAGATCTCTTCTCTTACTTGTAAGCATTTATTCAGCATATATTCTCTGTGCCAGCCATTGCTCTAAATCAGCCATGGGCAAACTATGGCCCGCGGGCCAGATCTGGCCCATTTGAAATGAATAAAACTATTGAGAAAAAAGACTGTACCCTTTTATGTAATGATGTTTACTTTGAATTTATATTAGTTCACACAAACACTCCATCCATGCTTTTGTTCCGGCCCTCCGGTACAGTTTAAGAACCCATTGTGGCCCTTGAGTCAAAAAGTTTGCCCACCCCTGCTCTAAATACTTTATATGCATTATGTCATTTATCCTTCCAACAGCCCTGTGAATTAATATTGTTATCACCATTCGAAAGACTGGGAAACTGAGATATGGGGTGATAAAATAACTTTTGCAAGGCCACACAACTAAAAAGTTGTGGAGCTGAATTCCAAAGCCCATTCTATTAACCACCATATTCTACATACATACTCCAAAAAGATTTTCAAAATAACAAGTGGTGAAGTTGATTGAACATAATGGCATCACATTCACTTTATTATAAAATATATAGAGTGACACTTTGAGAGTTAAATAGATGAATTCATTATAGGACACTGCTTCAACAACTATTATTGAGTGTCTGCTGTGTGCAAAATGCTATGAGGGATACAAAGATGAATAAGAAAGAGTTCTGAAACTGACAATTTTGAAACGAAGATAAAGTCATGTTCACACAGTTACATATTTTCAAGATATTTTGCTATTCTGATCTCAGTATGTCACCGAACCTTTTCTCTTATATCTACATTTTTTCAGAGAAGCTCCTAAGAATTTCGCTTTGTCCATTCCATTAGCTTCTTCATATGAGGATTGAAATTTTGTCTGTCTGTGCCAGCAATTGAACTTGCCCTAACTAGGTTTCAGCAGCTTTGGACAACTAAAAGAGGATCTCCTATTCCCTCTTTCCTCTTCTTCCTAATTTAAGAGGGGTTACTAGTTTATAAATTAACAGCACATATGAAGTTTGTTTAGCAGCAGTTAGGATAGGGTATATTGACAGAAAAAGAGTCACCATGCACAGGTGATTCCTGAAGCAACCAGCATTGGAATCACTAGAGGCTTTTTGAAACAGGAAGTATGGGACTCTACTATTGACCCCCTAAATCGGATTCTTCTGGAATCTGCCCTTCACATGAGTTTCACACTCCCTATAATTAAACTAGGCCAAATCCATTCTATTTGTACAAAAGTTCAGATACATTAATCGTCTGCAACTAGTTAAGGTGAAACTGTGGGCTACAAGTATTACACTGTTCAGGCAGGTAAGAGAGCTGCTACCTAGTTAGAATTCTAATGCTGACTTTGTGTATAAAGTTGTTTAACAAGACACTTAACCAGTCTGAGTCTGAGATTTCATTTGAGTTAAATAGACTGATCTCTTGTTTTGTAATCTTAAAGTTCTATGATTGTGTTTAATGGAGCACAGCCACAAAATAATTTAAGAGACTATTATTGGATCCTGAAAAAAAAGGTATATATAATGTATCTATATATATAAAAGAGTAATATGCAAATCGACTGAATGGCAGATCAAGCAGAATGACCGCTCAACCAGTCGCTATGAGGCGCACTGACCACCTCTTGGTCCCTCCCTCCGGCTGGCAGGCTCCGATCGCCCAATGGCGAATGGGGAAGTGGGGGTGGGTGGCAGCAGGGGGCGGGGCCAACTGCTGGCAGCCGGTGAAGATGGTCCTGATCACAGGCCAGGCCTAGGGACCGTACCCGTGCATGAATTTCGTGCGCCGGGCCACTAGTATAAAATAAACAAGATAAACATAAAACCTTAACATACAGAAAAAAAAATTAAAGTGCTGCAAAATCACATAACCAAAGCCTTGTGGAATTTTGGAGGAATAAATGTAAAATAAGAGATTTGCTTTTATTTTGATGATTAGCATACCAACAAAAGTGGACCAGACTGAGTCGGTATTTATCTGGAGAAATTAGTGAAATTTACATTGTCTCATGTGATAGATGTGATATTATTAATATCAGTGAAGACATAAGATAAATTAATAAATTAGTAAGGAAATCCAAATAAATTTATTATTGCATAATCATATTTCATTGCTTAATAATATCTTCATTACACTTAATTTTTATATGTAATCATGTAAGTTTAATCTGTTACTACAAATATTGATGCACTGTTGATGATGAGTTGAGACTATGCAAACACTGACTTTATAAGTCTGACATGCTTATCTTTAGAACATTCCAGAACATCAGGAAAAGTAAAGAACTAGATAGAGAAGGGTAATGTATAGTCTTGACTGAGATTTCCAAGTGGAAACTAAGTTTCCTAATTTCCCAGCTACCTTCATGGTGGTGGGAGGTTGAGATAGAAGCCAAGAATTTGACCAAATTAAGCTTTTTTATAATCTACCTTCTCTAAACAGAAGGGAATATTTTGAGAGATGGCTGTGGAAACACATCTCTGACAGTTTGATACTTTAAAAGTAGAGGCAAAAAACTACAGACAAAAATCTTTCATAAAATTAAAAGCAAGACTCTCTCAAGAATTTAGAGGTAAAATTTCCTCAACGAAATACTAACAAATTGTACTGACTAATATACAAAAGAATTACCTACTACAAACAAGTGAAGTTTACTTCCAGGATGTAAAGCAGATTCACTATTTGAAATGAAATAAATATAATCTATTATATCAACAGTGTAAAGAAGCAAAATCATATGATCATATTAATCAATTCAGGAAAATATTTGATAAAATTTAAAACTTATTCATGATTAAAAAAAAAACAACCTCTCAGTAAATTGAGAACTGAGTGGATCTTCCTCAGTTGATAAAGAAAATCTACCAAGAAAAAAATATTAGCCCTAGCTGGTTTTGATCAGTGGATAGAGTGTCAGCCTCCAGACCAAAAGGTCCCAGGTTGGATGCTGGTCAAGGGCACATACCTCAGTTGCAGGCTTCTCCCTAGCTGGGGCCCTAGTGGGGGCCTGTGCAGGTGGCAACCTATCGATATGTTCCTCTCACATCCATATTTCTCTCTGTCTCTCCCTCTCCCTTCTACACTTTCTAAAAACCAATGGAAAAATATCCTGGGGTGAGGATTTAAAAAAAAAAATTAGTTAATATTGTGCTCACGGGTGAAAGACAATGTTCCCCCCTAAGACTGGAAGCAAGGCAAAGATGTCCATTCTCATCACTTGTATTCAATATAGCACAGAAAGATCTAGCCCTTGCAATAGGGCAAAAAAAGAAATGAGGGCATGCAGATTAGAGAGAAAGAAATAGAACTATCCTTATTTTTAGATGACATAATTTCTATGTAGAAGACACCAAGGAATCTACCCAAAAACTGTGAGAACTAATAAGTGAGCTCAGCAGTGTCACAAGATACAGGGTCAACACAGAAAAATCAATTGTATTCTATTTACTAGCAACAAATACATGGAAACTAAAATTTTAAAATGCAATACCATTTACAACCGAGTAAAAAAAAAATCTAACAAAACACATATAGGATCTGTATACTGAAGGTTAAAAAACACCAAAGAAAGCAAAGATGATTTAAATGAATGGGCAGACATACTGTGTTCATGGGTTGGAAGATGTACCATAATAGTAAAGATGTTAGTTTTCCCCGAGTTGGTCTACACGTTTAATGCAGTTGCTATCAAAGACCCATAAGGTTTTGTTTTTGTTTTTGAAGATATAGATGAGCATATTTTAAAAGTTATATGGAAAGGCAAAGAAACTAGAATAGCTAAAATAATTTTGACCCCCAAAAATAAAATGAGAGGCATTTGAGATCATGACTTATGATATAACTACAGCAATCAAGAGAATGTGTTATTGGAGAAGGAATATTAACCCATAGATGGTTGGAACTGAATAGAGACTACAAAAAATACACCAACACAAATATGCCCAATTGATTTTTGATAAAGATGCAAAAGTAAACTCAATATAGAAAGTATAGCTTTCTTTTCAACAAATTGGGTTGGAACAATTGAACATCCATACGCAAAAAAACCTTTTGATCTAATTTTTATACTACATACAAAAAAGTTAATTCAAAATGAATCATGAATTTAAATGTAAAATATGAAACTCAAAAAATGTTAGAAGAAAACAGAAAGATATCTTTGGGACTTAGTTCTAGGTGATAACTTACTGAATAACATAACCCCAAAAGCATGTCACATTTTAAAGAGATTAATAAATAAAACTTCATCAAAGTTAAAATTTTTGTACTCCAAAAATACCTTATTGTGAAAATGAAAAGACAAGCTACAGACTGGGAGAAAATATTTGCAAACCATATATATGAACAGGTCTTATATTTAAAATTTGTAAATAACTCTCAAAATCCAACAGTTTGGGTTTTTTTGGGTTTTTTTGCAAATAATTCAATTACAAAATACGTGAAAAACATAAAAAGATATTTCTACAAAAAGAAGATGCAGATGGCAAAGACATGAAAATATTCAAAATCGTGATCCATTATAGAAATGGGTTTTGAAACCACAATTATATCATTACACACCTTTCAAAAACTAAAGTAAAAACTAGTGATAGTCCTCAATGCTGGCAAAAAAACTAAAGAAACTAAACTTCTCAAACACCCCTAGTAGAAATGTCAAATGGCACAACCACTCTAGAAGATATTGTGGCCATTTCTTATAAAACTAAACATACATTTATATGACTCAGCAATTATACTGTTAACCATGATTTCAGAAAATAAAAATATATGTTCACAAAAACTCTATTTGTACATGAATACTCATTGTAGCTTTTTTTTTTTCATAATAGGAAAAGACCAGAAACAATCCAAATGACCTTCAATAGGTGAATGGTTAAAAAAAAAATTGTGCTCAACCTGACTGAACCTCAAGGGCATTGTGCTTAGTGAAAAATGCCTCAAAGTTTACAAATGTACGATTCCATTATAGAACATCCTTGAAGTGACAAAGCTATAGAAATGAAGGACAAATTAGTGGGTGCTGAGGAACATGAGCAGAAGTAGTGTGTGGGTGTGAATTCCAAGTGGTAGTCTCAGATGGTTTTTTTGTGGTAATGGAAGAATTCTTTATCTTGATTGTAGAGATGGTTAAACCAATATATAATAGGTAAAAATTAAAAAGAAATATGCATGCATATATATACACATAAATGTAAGTGAAAAATGATAAAACTGAAAAAGTTTTGCATTCTTGGTAACAGCAATGTACAAATGTCAATTTCCTTGTTTGGTATTGCAGTATTTATAATCTCTTTAAGATGCCATCATAAGGGAAAGATGGGTGAAGGGTATATGAGGACCTTTGGTAACTCTTTTTGCAACTCTTTATGAGTCTATAATTATTTCAAAAGAAAACGTTTTAGCCCAGCCAGTGTGGCTCAGTGGTTGAGCATCATCCTATGAACCAGGAGCAATTCCCGGTCAGGTCACATGCCCAGGTTGTGGCTCGATCTCCAGTATGGGGCGTGCAGGAGGCAACCAATTGATGATTCTCTCATCATTGATGTTTCTCTCTCTTCCTCTCCCTTCCTCTCTGTAATCAATAAAAATGTATTTTTTTAAAAAGAAAACTTTGCCCTAGCTGGTTTGGCTCAGTGGATAGAGCATCGGCCTGTGGACCAAAGGGTCCCAGGTTCTATTCCAGTCCAGGGTATGTACCTTGGTTGCAGGCTTCTCCCTGGCCCCGGGCCCTGGTTGGGGCGCATGCAGGAGGCAACCCATCAATGTGTTTCTCTCACATTGATGTGTCTCTGTCTTTCCTTCTCTCTTCCACTCTCTCTAAAAACCAATGGGAAAATATCCTCGGATGAGGATTAACAAACAAACAAACAAAACAAAAAAACAAAGAAAGAAAACTTGCTAGATGTATATGTAACAAAATGGACAGTTCCTGCACAAATATGCATACCTAGTATATCTCTGAGGCCCCAGCACTATTCACTCGATAGAAAAATTGAAGATGCTGCTCAGGTCCCAGCTGGTATTGGCTAATCAAAAGATTCTCCATTATAATAGGCACTTTCTGGCTTCTGTGCAAAATCAGCAAGTCTACTTGGCAGAATTAGATAATGATTTAATATCAGGGACCTTCACAACCATTTCTCAGTCTATCTTTCCAGCCTCATCTCCATCTACCCACACATACATGACATGCTCCCCACCCCCTCTTTGAACAGAATGGGTGTCATCACAGCTCTGAGTCTTTTTCCAGAAAAGCTCATTCCCTCACTCTCCACTGGTTAAACTTCTCAGGTGTCCTTCCTTGTTATAAGATTCCACCCTCGCCTGGCAAAATTATTTGCTTCCTCTTTCCTGAAGTAATTACCACATTGTACTATAGAGTTTAAATCAGTTTAAATCTGCCACTAATATCAGAAGTTACTAATGGAGGGCAACCATATTTTATTTATCCCTAAGATGCACCATATTTTTCTGTGTATAAGATGCCCCCACGTATAAGACTTTTCCATGTACAAGACACCCCCCACTTTTCCAACCTAAATTAAGAAATCAATATTGTAAACATGTTGCTGGCTTTCCTCTAAGGCCCTCTTTTCTGGCACCCTCAGGAGCTGTTCTTCCTGTTTTCTCCTCTGGCTGACCAGACACTCAGTGGGAGGAGGGCCAAGCGGTCTCTCTGTAGCTGTGTCCATGCTCTCTGCACAGCTGACTGCATTCAGTTTGAATTTAACAGAGTAAGACAATTGCTTACCGGTATTTATCTTTTTATTTTTTGACGTCTTTATGGGCTCAGAACGCTCCGGTCCCTGTTGCATCTGCGCACTCTCCACCTCCACCTCGCATTACGGCATCAGCTGCCCTCAGTAACAATAAGACTCGTGATTGGAGGAAGCCTGTTTGACAAGGTGTGGGCAGCTAGGCACCCAAGCGGCTCCCTCCTCAGCTGACTTCCGTGTATAAGACACCCCTCGATTTTCAGTCTAACGATTTTAGAAAAAAATTGCGTCTTATACACGGAAAAATATTGTATCTCCTGGCCATTATGCTCAATAAATTAATTGATTAAATTAATTGAATGTCATTAAAATGAAGATTAAGGAATTGTTGATTTTCTGTGAATAAAAAAATTTAGAGATAATAACATTTGAAAAATGGATCCCTTCCTTCTATACAGATAAGCCAAAAGTTAATAGAAGTTAAAGACCTATTAGTGGTCTAAATTAGATAAGACTGGGCACAGAAGCAAGAAAAGAAAAAGACTTTTCATGAAGAGAAAAATGAAGATTAGTTTTACCCAATTTGAAGTGTTCATAATGTGCAGGTAGGAGAAAAATGGAATCACCAAGACACTAGGAAATATAATGTCATTTTCTCATTTGAAAAATAATGTTAATTCATTGTTCATTGTTGCCCGATAATAAACAGAACAGTTAAATGATTCACTTGACTGAGGCCACCAGTTGGAGCGGCTGATTACCCAAATCATCAGATGTGATTAGTATTTTAAAGAATTAGGATACATGTTAAGGAAGAATAACAGAAGAGAAGATGATGACAACATTTTCAACTTACATATCCCTACCTTTGCAATATATCCAGAATAAAGCTACCACTCCCTACTGCCACTGGTACCATCCTGGTCCAGCCTGTCATTGTACTTTACCTGGACCATGGGAATAACTAATCATTTAGTCTATTTTCAGCTCAGGGCCAGAGCTGTTAAAATGTAGTCAATTCCTGCTTAAAACCTTCCAAATGCTTAGCATGTCCCTCAGAGAAAACCAAAGGCTTTTCTATGATTTGTAGAACTCTGCCAGATCTGTGCTAGTGCTCTCCCAGACACTCGCTCTGCTCCAGCCATGCTGGCCCTGTGCTGTGCCTCAAATATTCCACACTCCTTTATTAACAGGGCTTTCTCTTTTGTCCTTTCTCCCCCTGCCCCCAGATTGCTATTTTTTTCTCATACAGCTCTTTCTCAAAACCCTATCTTCTTGCAGTTTACTCAACAATTATCCTCAACCTAAAATTCAGCTCACTATCCTGATATTTCACACTGATTTACTTCTCTCTAGCATATATTCCTATTTAAGATATCGTATATTTATTCATTTACCTTGTTTTTTACTCTAAGGTGCCACTTCATTATCTTCATAAAAATAAGGACTGCTACTTCACACAGTGCCAGGCACTGGAATAAGGCCTTTGTGTATTATGTAACTATGTAATTAGTTTGCCCTATTATAAAGGTAGTATTATTCCCATTTTTTAAATTAGGAAAAAGGCTTATATCAATGGTATTCCTAGTGTATTTGAAATCTGTAGAAGATATTTTTTCTGTTCCTCTCCTTCATATGACAAAATTGTTTTCAGTAAAAGTCATCTATAATAATAAAAGGATAATATGCTAATTAGACCAGATAGCCAAACGTCCTTCCGGATGTCCTTCTGTACAAAGCCATGGCAGCTGTGAGGGCCCAGAGCAGGCAGCTGTGGCAGCCTGCATGGCAGCAGCAGCAGGGTGATGGGGGTGGCACCTTCCCCTGATCAGCCCGGTTGCCTCCCACAGAGGGAGGCCAGACTGCAGGGAGCAGGCCTAAGCTGTCAGTAGGACATCCCCTGAGGGCTCCTGGACTGTGTGAGGCGGCAGGTTGGGCTGAGGGAACCCCCCAGTGACAAATATTCGTGCACTGGGCCTCTAGTATAATAATAATAATAAAATAATTATTACTCTTGATTTATCCTTTACTTTTAAACAGAAAAACAATTAAAAAACAATAAATTTGTATTGTCAAGACAAAGTGACGTAAGTTCTTTCTTGACTTTAAGATCACTTTATTATCATTATTTATTTAAAAAGCTAGGGGCCCAGTGCATGAATTTGTGCACCTTGAAAGTAAATGTGGGCCGCAAGACTGTGGTGGGCACAGGGGCAGGTCTTGGTCCATCCTCCATGCCCCCTCCTGGCCCCTCCCGCTGCGGCCCCTGGTACCCTGTCTGCTGGCAGCCCCGCTCCCGCCACCGCTGCTGCTCCCACAGGCTGGTGACACTGACCCTGTGCGTACCCACTGACAGTGTGGAGCTGACAGCGCTGAGCCGGTAGTGGGTGCGAACTCTAGGAGGGACCATGGCGCATAGGAGCAAAGAATTTTCAGTAACCATCAGAAGCTCACCCTGATGACAGTGACCATCGCCCCACCTTGGTCTGGCACCCCTGCTCACCTACTCCACCTTCCCGCCGCAGCCAACGCCCACCATGTTCCGCGTGTGCCCCCTGGTGGTCAGCGCATGTCATAGCGACCAGTTGTTCATTATTCCACCTTTCAGTCTATTTGCATATTAGGGTTTATATATAGATAGATACTATTTAAATACAGGAATATGTAGTACCCCAGACTGGACATAAGAACAACACATGCCAAAACCGGTTTGGCTCAGTGGATAGAGCGTCGGCCTGCGGACTGAAAGGTCCCAGGTTCGATTCCAGTCAAGGGCATGTACCTGGGTTGCGGGCACATCCCCTGTAGGAGATGTGCAGGAGGCAGCTGATCAATGTTTCTCTCTCATCGATGTTTCTAACTCTCTCTATCTCTCTCCCTTCCTCTCTGTAAAAAATCAATAAAATTTTTTAAAAAAAAAGAACAACACATAAAGTGAACAGAAATGATTTTGAACCTTTACTTACCCTCTCTATAGTCTGTGAAAATGCATGTATCTGACTGTGTGTGTGTGTGTGTATGTTAGTAACTGAAGGTCTTCACATTTAACTTCCATGTTAATGTTCATGCTCAATGTTTGTTAAAAGATAAGAAAAATGTGCTTACATATCACAAATAAACATAAAGAGCCTTAGAAGCTTGAAACGAAAAAGCTCCAGAGGTTGGGGAGGGAGGGAAAGAGAGAGAGAGAGAGAGAGAGAGAGAGAGAGAGAGAGAGACATAGAAACAGAGAGAATGTCTCTCTGAATGGATGGCATGACAAATTCATGACAGATAAGGAGTTGGAGATGGGCCTTTAACCCTGCTATTTTGGCTTCTGTAAACGCTTGCTTGCTTAAATAATAAGGAAAATAAGATGACTTCTATTGCAGAGAGGCCAGAAACTGTGCCCCAGACAGAGTTCTCAGTGCTGACACCAGGCCAGGCCTTGACATATGGTCTCATGGCCCCTTCCCAGCGCAAGGGCCTTCTTTCTCAGAAGGCCCAGAAGTCTCATTCCAAATTTGGGAGACAAAGGACTGGAAAAAGTATAAATAGAGAGAGTTTCCTCCATGTTGGGAGCCCAGAATTTGAAAGGCACATTTTTCTCTGGGCCTCCATGGAATTTAATAATAAAATGTAACTCCCTTTCTCTAGCATGGCTTGTTTTTTCTCTGGTCTTCTGTAGCAATATAAGATTTTTAAAGTAGAGGCTACTGCTATTTGGGCTCTGAATCTGGCTGCAACTGTGGCACTATTTTTATTTTCACCAGAAACCACAAATGATGTTACTTCTCGGAGCAGCTTTGCTATATCTGCAAGTCCCAGCAGCCAGAGAAAGGTGAGATTGCAATAACTGGCAGAGAAAAGTTTTTTTTATTTTTTAGGGTTATAGTGGAAATTATATCTTCTACAAATATATGCTTGACTTAAATATTTTAAGTCAGAATGAAAAAAAAGTACGGGCATACAAACATCAAGAATATTTTAGTCCTACGGCGTGGCTCAGTGGTTGAGCATCGAGCTATGAACCAGAAGGCCACAGTTCGATTCCCAGTCAGGGCACGTGCTCAGGTTGTGGGCTCGATCCCCAGTGGGGGGTGTGCAGGAGGCAGCCGATCAAGGAATCTCTCTCACTATTGATGTTTCTATCTCTCCCTTCCTCTCCCTTCCTCTCTGAAATCAGCAAAATATTTTTTAAAAACATATTTTAATTTTGAAACTTTGATATAAAATTATTTTTAAAAATTAAATCATGGAATTTAGATATAGTGTCATATCCAGAGGACCAATGCATCAGTTAATACTGACATTCTTACTGCTGTTTTCCAGCATATTTGGGGGCTATTTTATTATGTGTCATAAAATGTTTTTTATATTAGTTTGCAATGCTATAACACAATTCATAGGCAAATGTGAATAATAATTAGATGATCTAAAATGGTAAATAATTGGCAAAAAATAAATGTCTACAAGGATAAGATCAGCAAATTATACAATATCTATCCATGCAACTAAATTCTATGCAGATATTAAAAATAAATCTGCTAGGTGAACTTCCCCTAGCAGTGCTCTACTCATTCCTTCATTCAAGAAATATTTGCTTGTGGGGGAAAAATGGACACATATGTAATACCCTTTGTAATACTTTAAGCAATAAAATAAATAAATAAATAAATAAATAAATAAATAAATAAATAAATGGTTATTGTTAACCAGCTAGGAATTCCCTAGGACAGAAAAAAAAAAAAAGAAATATTTGCTGATGACTCATTTGTGCCAAAAAACTGTGCTAGATGCTTGAAATCGCTAGTGAGAAAAACAGACATGGTCTTTGTTCTTATGCAGATTCCTCTTAATTGATCAGTAAATCATATAAACATATAATCAAAATTGATGATAAATCAGTACCGTGGAAGAAAATATAGGTTGATTTGAGAGAATATAACAGGAGTACCTGTTAACATAAAGAGACAGAGAAGTGTTTCCTAAAGTGACATTTAGGAAATGTAACTGACAAAGTATTTTTAATTTTTTAAATATTTTAATTATAGAGTATTCTTTCTATTAGTCATATATTTTGGATTTGTTTTCTCCATGTTATCTAAAATGCTCAACAAATAATAATACATAAATCAGAACACTAGAGAAGATATATTTTATCTTATTGCTTAAATATTGCAAAATTAAGCCTTAAGTTTATGAAATTGCTTTTAGGATCTATCCAATACGTATTCAAATAATTGCAGAGTATCTTATAAACATTAAAGCACAATAAAAGTGAGGGGGTTTGAAGTATACCTTTAATTTTCAAAACTAGCACTTTAATACAAGACATCAAATACCACAGCCAGAAGTGCTCATTCGAGATTAATCTGGACAATTTCTTCCTGGGATGTTATTTATCAATTGCATGTATAATTCAGTGTAATATACACATCTGCAAACCCAGTAACAATTTATTGTAAAGGAAACACATCAACACAAGCTGAGAGCACTTAGAAGACACACTAATTTATAATCACCGCTCTTAGCAACTTGCCAAACATGAAAACTACAAAACTACTTTCTTTTTAATTAAAAGGAAACCTAGAGAAGTTAACTGACCATTCATCCATCCATTCATACATTCATTCATTCATTCATTCATTCATTCATTCAATGAGTAGTTATGGAGTGGGTATATAGGAACTGCACTAAATGGTCAAAGATCAAACCACATCCCAGCTTTTGTGGAGAACACCACCACCACCTACATAAAGAAGATATTACTGGGGTGCTGCTGACAAGAATCTGCCCTTCAATCAACAGTAATTGATTAGTTGTATAAGTGGAAGTATTCATAAAGAGAACTGGCTGATGAGAATTTGATGACCTCATAAGGGAGGAATATTTCTGAATTCTGTTTTAGCCTCAGTACTGAGAAAGAATGAGCATTTATTCCTTGTGTATGTTGATGATTTTATTCATATCAGATCTAAAATGGGTAATAAATATAAATATTCCAACAGACACACACACACACACACACACACACACACACACACACACACACGAATCTGCCCTTCATATTCAGTCGCCCATTTTAAAGTTCAGTATTGTTGCAGGCACCAAAAAATACAGGCGTGTGGACTCTCCGGGTTTGGGGGGTGGGGATGTTCAGATGAAGTGGGAAGTCATTTCTCAGAAACACTGCGAATTTAGAGGGAGCCACTGACAAACTATTATGCTACTGTGCATGCCTGTAAGATGAGGTATCATTAGGAAAAGCCACATCAAGCTGCTGCAGCTGTGTTATATAAAAAGGGTGGGACCATTTAATAGAAAATGTCATCCTTTGCAGAATGTTGATTGCCTATTTTTTTCCATAAAGCCTTCTCATCAGAGGAGTCCCAGCAGCTGTGAGAAGGCATCCTGTCACTGATGTTCCCAGACATGCTGGTGTACAGAGCTGCCCATGTGTTGTTTGGCATCCCAAACGGCCTGCTTCTCTTTCTTCATACTCCCCTATGGAATACAGGATATTTTCTGCTTGTGAGGATGAAGCAAGGACTGGCTTTTTGACACTGGAATTTCAGTGTAAACAAGAAAAACATCTGTTGAAGCCACGAGGTGCTATTTTTCTGTATTTTGGATCAAGGAACCCTCGAGCTGTAACATTCTATAATTCTATAATGTTAAGGATTTCTCCCTAACAGATGGCAGTCATTACAAAGTACTGCAGAGCAGAACTCTTCAAAGGCTAAGATGAAAATTTGTGCCACGTAAAAAAGAAAAGAGATTTGACGGAGGAAAGGCAGGGTCAAGCACCTTTTCTTAATCATGCTAGAATTCTCCAACTTGAAAGATGTATTCTCTACTAATTAGTTTTAGAAAGGTGACTTGGTCATAAATTTTACATCATAAAAATCATTGGGCCGAAACCGGTTTGGCTCAGTGGATGGAGCTTCGGCCTGCGGACTGAAAGGTCCCAGGTTCGATTCCGGTCAAGGGCATGTACATGGGTTGCGGGCACATCCCCAGTGGGGGATGTGCAGGAGGCGGCTGGTCGTCTCTCCCAAGGCCACACAGCTGGTGGCACAGGGCTGAGCTAGGCTCCGTGACTTAGTCCCACACGGCCCAGAGGCTCCTAACCACAAGCAGCACCGTTTGCTGAGTGCTCACTGTGGTCAACAACAGCGGAAGGCTCAGGTGCTTTCCTTCATGAACACCTGAAAAAATACTCTAGTCCGGCTGGTGTGGCTCAGTGGTTGAGCATCAACAGAACAGCACCCCTTCAGCTCGTCCGCACACTGGCCCACTGAGGAACCACAGTAGTCCCTGCTCATGACAGGGATTGTCCAGAACTTCCCTGGCCGCTCCACAGAACCCCAGCCTCCTCATCCTGTGGGAGCCCCTGTCCTCGTCTTGAACAGAAACCTCTTGCAGAACCTGTGCTGGACAGGCCCCTGGACCCGCCGTGTTCAGGAGCCCCGGATCCCCAACTCCTATCAAAACGGCAGCCCTAGCCTGGTTCAGGAGCCTCTCTGATACTGGAGCTCTAAGGGAACCCTTTCTCTAATCAACAGGAAACCCATCCTGACCCTGAGCAGGATCACCGGTCCTCACCTTCTACAGGAGGCACCCTGTCCTGCCACCACAGCACAGGAACCTCCGCCTTCCCTGGTGGCAGGACAGAGCCTGCCCCACCCACCCTTATAGAAATGCCTGGCCTGACCCTCTTCATGGGACTCCATCTCTATAGGAATCCTGCCTGGACCTTGGACGGGACAGCTCTGTCCTCACACTGCACTGCAGCCCTCCCGTCCAGGTAGCATTTTAGAACCACTTTGCTCATCTTAAAATCTAGTTCTGAAACCACCTCCCTGACTCTGTCTGCAGAAATTCTCTCTTACCATTGATGTTTCTATCCCTCTCCCTTCCTCTCTGAAATCTTTAAAAATATATTTTAAACAAAGAAATCCCCATCTGTAAACTCCTTGGGAACCCCGATTGAGTTCAGGAGCCTTGCTTGCATTGTTGACAATGACCCCTGACGTCACTCTGCACAACAATCCCTACCTCACACCCTAGCCCACAGAGTCCACCGGAACCTGTGATCCAACTCTCAATGTGAACTTCAATCTTGAACTTACATGGAAAACCTTTCCTGAATCTGTGGGAGGCACCTGCCCTGACCCCCTGCTTTAAGTCCAGACCTCATCCTATATAGGCACCGACAGCCCCACCTGGCACAGGACCTCCTGCCCTGACACTGTGCTGGCTCCATGGCTCTGACCCTCTACAGGAAGCCTTGCCTATAACAGTGCTGGATTCTGCAGAAACCTATCCCTGACTTCCAACAGAAATCCGTAACTTGACCCGTTTCGGGAATCTCTGACCTGATCGTTCATAGGAACCTCTAAACTTGCCCTCTGGAAACACCCTCCTGACCCTGTATAGGAAGCCCTGATGTGACTCTCTCTGGCAGCCTTGGTCTGGAAGCCTTGCCCTCCCCTTGTACAGGAGCCACTGTCTTGACTGTGGCTAGTGGCCACCACATGAAACAGCGTAGCTCTGGGGAGTCTACAGAATCCTGTAGCAGGCACTGCTATAGGCTTTTCAACCCTGTTCCCCTTTCTTCCTGACTCACTCACATTCCCAGCCTCCCTTGCAATGACAGGTGGACATGTGACAGTTCTGATCAATGGCGTGAGCACAGTGACATGCGCAACTTCCAGGCCTGGCCCATAGGAACCTCTCATGGGCCCTCTTATGAGCACAGGCTGGTGTTCTCAGTGGTTAGAGCATGGGCTTGTGCACTGATGGGTCTCAGGTTTGATTCCCAGACAAGGGCATGCACCTGGGTTTAGGTTTGATCCCCAGCCCCAGTTGGAGCATATGCAGGCAGCTGCTGCACTCGCTTTTCTGGCAGGGTTCCATGTTGCTGGGGTATCCATGGAGACCCTTAGCTAGGGTAGAACCCCACAAAGAGGCCATCTTAGAAATGGCCAGAAGCCTTCCCGAGGCTGTGTGGATCAGGTTCCCTGTGTATGTGCAGACCTGGGAACGTACATCCCCAGACAGCATCATTGGGAATGAATACGGTAAGTAGGTGGGGGTGAGCCTAGTTGAGTGGCCCATGGGGCTCCACAAAGTTCTGCTAAAAGCCCATTGGGAAAAGGCTGCTGGTGACTGCAGCTGCCAGAGTGAGCAGTGGGACTCAGACCCAGGAGTCACCCAATGGCCAGCAGCTGCTCTGGCAACCTATGGGAAGGTGGGAAGGTTGGCCACCACGTGGGGCTGTTGGGAATCACCGCATCTTGAAAGCAGGATGGCTTCAGACCTTCTGTTCCCTTCTTTCTTCCTTCCCATACCCACCCACACCCCAAACAGTCTTCGAGGTTAATGCATGCCTCTGCTGTCTGGAGCGGACCCCAGGAGGCTCACCATACGCCAGCTGGGCCTATGGACGCACTGGGCTCCACCCTCCCGCATCTGTGAGCCCCACCTGGGAGTACACCCCTCCCCAGGCCTCAGAAGATTCCTATGCAAGAGGCACCTTCCTCGAGACCATCAGCGCACAGCGACTGAGTCCGGACCTGTTGATGCTGGGGCCTGCAGAGCCTTCCTCCATCCCTGTCCCCAGCAGTGCCTACGGGCCCCCCGACTTTCCTAGGAGCTTCTTTCCTCCAACCAGAAGCCCCCCCAATCCAGCCGTCTCTTCCTCCCCCAACCTCCAAGGTACCCTGCCCCTGTCCACCTGTGGTGAGGCTCCCCCAAAGGGACAGGGAGGTTGAGGAGGGGGATGGGGTCCAAGGCAAAGTTGGGCTGAGCCTGGTCCCTCTTGCCCCCTGTCCACCTCACCAGAGGCCTGGGATTGTGCGCCATGCAGGGTGGTTCTGAGACGTTGTGATAGCCTGTGTACCAGGCACAGCGACAGTCCGGCAGGGCGAAAGTCCGGCAGAGCGAAAGCCGCTCCACAGTGCTACCTGTGCAATGCCGGTGGTCAGACGATGACTAGGCACAACAAGCCCCAGAGGCGCCCGGTAAGAGCCCAGGCCGGCCTCCCCTCACCCAGGTACTCTGTTCTCACTCCGGGCAGGGATCTCTGCCCTCACACTCTATGAGAACCCACATCCCCCCTCCCTGCCCCATCCACTCAGGGACCCAGCTCTGTACAGGAGTGTCTACCCTCAGCCCACCCTCGGGCTGCAAGCAGGCACGCCGTCCACTCCCTGCACTGCACTTTTCATCCTTGGCTACTCACTGGGATCACCGTGGGGCCCTCCCGAGATGGGTTGATTTACTTGGTCTGGGGCGCTGCCTGGGCATCAGGATTGTTTTCGACTCCCCAAGGGAGTCCAATGTCCGCCAACGCTGAGGACCACTGATGAAGCACCCCACGCCATCTGGAAAGCCCCGGGACAGGAGGCCATGTCCTCGCCCCTCAGAGCACCCTCGGTCTATGCCTTGTCCAGGAAGCCCTGCCTGCACCCTGACCCTCACCTCCTGGGTCCTCCACCCACCAGTGCACTGACCCTCATTTTCTTGCTGCCCCCAGAAGGTCAGCAAGCGTGCAGGTGCCCAGTGCACCAACTGCCAGACAACCATCACGGCAGTGTGGCGGCTGAATGCTGGTAGAGACCCCGTGTGCAATGCCTGCGGCCTTTATTACAAGCGACACCAGGTGTGCCCTGCCTCTTGGAGCCTGCCCCCTGCACCCCCATCCCACTAACCTGGCCTTCCTTCTCCTTTTCCTTTCCTGTATTCTTCCTATCTCCCTTTCTCTCTTCTCCCTGTTATTCTACTCCCTCCTCCTTCCCTATCACCCTTCTCTTCTCTACACCTTCATCTCCTCCCTGCCCTGTCTTTTCCCTCCTGCTCCCTTCTCTCTCCTCCATTTCTCCTTTCCTTCCCCCTCCCCTCCAGCCATCAGCTAGTCCTATGGCTAGAGGCTCCCTCAGCTTTTCCATTGCTTAGGGCCTCACAAGCTCATGACTCCTTAGGGCATTATCTGTGCCGCAGCTGGGGCCTGCTCCCCTAGTCCTTGACCCAGTTCCCCACTGTTAAGGAGTGGGGTGGAAAGGGTGTCCCTGGTGGAGACACAGAGGCAAAAGTCTGAGGTTGGGGAACACTCATGGCCTCTCTTTCATCAGGTGAACCGACCACGGACCGTGCAGAAGGGTGGTATAAAGTCTCGAAAACCAAGGCCATCACAGAAAGAAAAGAAGCCAGTGTCGAGCCTGGGAGGCACAGGACCGGCTGATGCTGTGGCTGGTGGCTTCATGGTGGTGGCTGGGGGCAGCGATGGTGGGAATTGTGGGGAAGTGGCCTCGGGCTTGAGATTGGGCCCACCTGATACTGCCCATCTCTACCAAGGCCCGGGCCCCCAGGTGCTGTCTGGGCCTGTCAGCCACCTCATGCCTTCCCCCGGGCCCCTGTTGGGTTCACCCAGAGGCGCCTTCCCCACAGGCCCCGTGCCTCCCACCACCACCAGCACTGTGGAGGCGCCACTCAGCCCATGAGGACACAGAGCATGACTCAGAGCAGGGGTAGGGTCCCTCTCCGCGTGGAGCCAGAAGTTTCTACAACCCAACCTCTGGACCCCCCAACAGCTCTTGGTCTGGACCATCGACGATTTGTAAAATAAATCATCAGAGTTCTGAAGTTGGAGGTGTGAGTCTGAGTGGGACTGAATAAAGAGCCGTGGTAGGTGGGGTGTGCAACAGTGCCTGTGGTTCTCTGGTGATGGCGTGAGGCCGTGTGAGACAGCACGTGTCACCCTTCATGATAGTGGGTTATGATGTGCAAGTATAAGAGTGTACTAGTATGTGAGACCACGTGTGACAGCAACCAGGGTGTATGATATGGCCTGTACATGCACACGTCATGGGCAGAGACTGTGTAGTGGCTGACTGCTCTGTGAGGTGGTGACCATGGGGGTGAGGTTCTGAGAGATGGTGTGCATGACACCAGACAACTGTGAGAAACGGGGCACCAGTGACTGTATGAAGGGACGTGGGGGTATGTGTGCAACGGGGTGTGCTGAGGCAACGTGTGAGGCTGTGCTCATGTGATTGTGCACCATGCAGGGTGGTTCTGAGATGGTGTGACAGCATGTGTGCCAGGCACAGCATTTGCTCAATAAACATTTCTGGGATGCTCACCAAGGGCTGTGTAGGACGGAATGTGGCGACCTAGCAGTGTGACCTGAGGTACTGCGTGCCAGGAGGTCTTTGTGGGTCTGCATACTTGTGTGCAAGCATGTGTATGTGAGCGTATCGCATATCCTGTGCCCTGTCACAGTGTCTCTGAGTGGCTGACAGCGTGAGCAGCTCTGTACACTTGTTTGTGGAGGTATCAATATACACAATTTCAGTCTGTCAGTTAGGGACCCACCTCCAGGGGACAGAAGACATGATCAGGACAGGAACGGGAGGCCAAGTTTGGGGCTGGAAAGACAGCCAGCAAGAAGGGCAGAGGCCGGTCTGGGACCGTGGGGTTGTCCATGGGCCCTCCTGTCACTCATCTCTGATCTCTCTCAGCCCAGCTCGGCCTGCAGCCCTGTGGGAAATGGTAGAGAAGGAGGGGGGAGATTAGGAGGACAAAATAATCTCTAGGGGGGGATATTTAGGCCCCACAGGTGGTGAGCTCCCCACAGTGCCAATTCCCTCCCCAATGCACCCACTCACCTGGGATGTGTTCTTCCATGGAACAAACCCTCACACTGGAGCATGCACGGAGTCAGGTGACATCCTAACCCAGACAGGTTAAGCGTCTCTCCCAAGGCCGCACAGCTGGTGGCACAGGGCTGAGCTAGGCTCCGTGACTTAGTCCCACACGGCCCAGAGGCTCCTAACCACAAGCAGCACCGTTTGCTGAGTGCTCACTGTGGTCAACAACAGCGGAAGGCTCAGGTGCTTTCCTTCATGAACACCTGAAAAAATACTCTAGTCCGGCTGGTGTGGCTCAGTGGTTGAGCATCAACAGAACAGCACCCCTTCAGCTCGTCCGCACACTGGCCCACTGAGGAACCACAGTAGTCCCTGCTCATGACAGGGATTGTCCAGAACTTCCCTGGCCGCTCCACAGAACCCCAGCCTCCTCATCCTGTGGGAGCCCCTGTCCTCGTCTTGAACAGAAACCTCTTGCAGAACCTGTGCTGGACAGGCCCCTGGACCCGCCGTGTTCAGGAGCCCCGGATCCCCAACTCCTATCAAAACGGCAGCCCTAGCCTGGTTCAGGAGCCTCTCTGATACTGGAGCTCTAAGGGAACCCTTTCTCTAATCAACAGGAAACCCATCCTGACCCTGAGCAGGATCACCGGTCCTCACCTTCTACAGGAGGCACCCTGTCCTGCCACCACAGCACAGGAACCTCCGCCTTCCCTGGTGGCAGGACAGAGCCTGCCCCACCCACCCTTATAGAAATGCCTGGCCTGACCCTCTTCATGGGACTCCATCTCTATAGGAATCCTGCCTGGACCTTGGACGGGACAGCTCTGTCCTCACACTGCACTGCAGCCCTCCCGTCCAGGTAGCATTTTAGAACCACTTTGCTCATCTTAAAATCTAGTTCTGAAACCACCTCCCTGACTCTGTCTGCAGAAATTCTCTCTTACCATTGATGTTTCTATCCCTCTCCCTTCCTCTCTGAAATCTTTAAAAATATATTTTAAACAAAGAAATCCCCATCTGTAAACTCCTTGGGAACCCCGATTGAGTTCAGGAGCCTTGCTTGCATTGTTGACAATGACCCCTGACGTCACTCTGCACAACAATCCCTACCTCACACCCTAGCCCACAGAGTCCACCGGAACCTGTGATCCAACTCTCAATGTGAACTTCAATCTTGAACTTACATGGAAAACCTTTCCTGAATCTGTGGGAGGCACCTGCCCTGACCCCCTGCTTTAAGTCCAGACCTCATCCTATATAGGCACCGACAGCCCCACCTGGCACAGGACCTCCTGCCCTGACACTGTGCTGGCTCCATGGCTCTGACCCTCTACAGGAAGCCTTGCCTATAACAGTGCTGGATTCTGCAGAAACCTATCCCTGACTTCCAACAGAAATCCGTAACTTGACCCGTTTCGGGAATCTCTGACCTGATCGTTCATAGGAACCTCTAAACTTGCCCTCTGGAAACACCCTCCTGACCCTGTATAGGAAGCCCTGATGTGACTCTCTCTGGCAGCCTTGGTCTGGAAGCCTTGCCCTCCCCTTGTACAGGAGCCACTGTCTTGACTGTGGCTAGTGGCCACCACATGAAACAGCGTAGCTCTGGGGAGTCTACAGAATCCTGTAGCAGGCACTGCTATAGGCTTTTCAACCCTGTTCCCCTTTCTTCCTGACTCACTCACATTCCCAGCCTCCCTTGCAATGACAGGTGGACATGTGACAGTTCTGATCAATGGCGTGAGCACAGTGACATGCGCAACTTCCAGGCCTGGCCCATAGGAACCTCTCATGGGCCCTCTTATGAGCACAGGCTGGTGTTCTCAGTGGTTAGAGCATGGGCTTGTGCACTGATGGGTCTCAGGTTTGATTCCCAGACAAGGGCATGCACCTGGGTTTAGGTTTGATCCCCAGCCCCAGTTGGAGCATATGCAGGCAGCTGCTGCACTCGCTTTTCTGGCAGGGTTCCATGTTGCTGGGGTATCCATGGAGACCCTTAGCTAGGGTAGAACCCCACAAAGAGGCCATCTTAGAAATGGCCAGAAGCCTTCCCGAGGCTGTGTGGATCAGGTTCCCTGTGTATGTGCAGACCTGGGAACGTACATCCCCAGACAGCATCATTGGGAATGAATACGGTAAGTAGGTGGGGGTGAGCCTAGTTGAGTGGCCCATGGGGCTCCACAAAGTTCTGCTAAAAGCCCATTGGGAAAAGGCTGCTGGTGACTGCAGCTGCCAGAGTGAGCAGTGGGACTCAGACCCAGGAGTCACCCAATGGCCAGCAGCTGCTCTGGCAACCTATGGGAAGGTGGGAAGGTTGGCCACCACGTGGGGCTGTTGGGAATCACCGCATCTTGAAAGCAGGATGGCTTCAGACCTTCTGTTCCCTTCTTTCTTCCTTCCCATACCCACCCACACCCCAAACAGTCTTCGAGGTTAATGCATGCCTCTGCTGTCTGGAGCGGACCCCAGGAGGCTCACCATACGCCAGCTGGGCCTATGGACGCACTGGGCTCCACCCTCCCGCATCTGTGAGCCCCACCTGGGAGTACACCCCTCCCCAGGCCTCAGAAGATTCCTATGCAAGAGGCACCTTCCTCGAGACCATCAGCGCACAGCGACTGAGTCCGGACCTGTTGATGCTGGGGCCTGCAGAGCCTTCCTCCATCCCTGTCCCCAGCAGTGCCTACGGGCCCCCCGACTTTCCTAGGAGCTTCTTCCCTCCAACCAGAAGCCCCCCCAATCCAGCCGTCTATTCCTCCCCCAACCTCCAAGGTACCCTGCCCCTGTCCACCTGTGGTGAGGCTCCCCCAAAGGGACAGGGAGGTTGAGGAGGGGGATGGGGTCCAAGGCAAAGTTGGGCTGAGCCTGGTCCCTCTTGCCCCCTGTCCACCTCACCAGAGGCCTGGGATTGTGCGCCATGCAGGGTGGTTCTGAGACGTTGTGATAGCCTGTGTACCAGGCACAGCGACAGTCCGGCAGGGCGAAAGTCCGGCAGAGCGAAAGCCGCTCCACAGTGCTACCTGTGCAATGCCGGTGGTCAGACGATGACTAGGCACAACAAGCCCCAGAGGCGCCCGGTAAGAGCCCAGGCCGGCCTCCCCTCACCCAGGTACTCTGTTCTCACTCCGGGCAGGGATCTCTGCCCTCACACTCTATGAGAACCCACATCCCCCCTCCCTGCCCCATCCACTCAGGGACCCAGCTCTGTACAGGAGTGTCTACCCTCAGCCCACCCTCGGGCTGCAAGCAGGCACGCCGTCCACTCCCTGCACTGCACTTTTCATCCTTGGCTACTCACTGGGATCACCGTGGGGCCCTCCCGAGATGGGTTGATTTACTTGGTCTGGGGCGCTGCCTGGGCATCAGGATTGTTTTCGACTCCCCAAGGGAGTCCAATGTCCGCCAACGCTGAGGACCACTGATGAAGCACCCCACGCCATCTGGAAAGCCCCGGGACAGGAGGCCATGTCCTCGCCCCTCAGAGCACCCTCGGTCTATGCCTTGTCCAGGAAGCCCTGCCTGCACCCTGACCCTCACCTCCTGGGTCCTCCACCCACCAGTGCACTGACCCTCATTTTCTTGCTGCCCCCAGAAGGTCAGCAAGCGTGCAGGTGCCCAGTGCACCAACTGCCAGACAACCATCACGGCAGTGTGGCGGCTGAATGCTGGTAGAGACCCCGTGTGCAATGCCTGCGGCCTTTATTACAAGCGACACCAGGTGTGCCCTGCCTCTTGGAGCCTGCCCCCTGCACCCCCATCCCACTAACCTGGCCTTCCTTCTCCTTTTCCTTTCCTGTATTCTTCCTATCTCCCTTTCTCTCTTCTCCCTGTTATTCTACTCCCTCCTCCTTCCCTATCACCCTTCTCTTCTCTACACCTTCATCTCCTCCCTGCCCTGTCTTTTCCCTCCTGCTCCCTTCTCTCTCCTCCATTTCTCCTTTCCTTCCCCCTCCCCTCCAGCCATCAGCTAGTCCTATGGCTAGAGGCTCCCTCAGCTTTTCCATTGCTTAGGGCCTCACAAGCTCATGACTCCTTAGGGCATTATCTGTGCCGCAGCTGGGGCCTGCTCCCCTAGTCCTTGACCCAGTTCCCCACTGTTAAGGAGTGGGGTGGAAAGGGTGTCCCTGGTGGAGACACAGAGGCAAAAGTCTGAGGTTGGGGAACACTCATGGCCTCTCTTTCATCAGGTGAACCGACCACGGACCGTGCAGAAGGGTGGTATAAAGTCTCGAAAACCAAGGCCATCACAGAAAGAAAAGAAGCCAGTGTCGAGCCTGGGAGGCACAGGACCGGCTGATGCTGTGGCTGGTGGCTTCATGGTGGTGGCTGGGGGCAGCGATGGTGGGAATTGTGGGGAAGTGGCCTCGGGCTTGAGATTGGGCCCACCTGATACTGCCCATCTCTACCAAGGCCCGGGCCCCCAGGTGCTGTCTGGGCCTGTCAGCCACCTCATGCCTTCCCCCGGGCCCCTGTTGGGTTCACCCAGAGGCGCCTTCCCCACAGGCCCCGTGCCTCCCACCACCACCAGCACTGTGGAGGCGCCACTCAGCCCATGAGGACACAGAGCATGACTCAGAGCAGGGGTAGGGTCCCTCTCCGCGTGGAGCCAGAAGTTTCTACAACCCAACCTCTGGACCCCCCAACAGCTCTTGGTCTGGACCATCGACGATTTGTAAAATAAATCATCAGAGTTCTGAAGTTGGAGGTGTGAGTCTGAGTGGGACTGAATAAAGAGCCGTGGTAGGTGGGGTGTGCAACAGTGCCTGTGGTTCTCTGGTGATGGCGTGAGGCCGTGTGAGACAGCACGTGTCACCCTTCATGATAGTGGGTTATGATGTGCAAGTATAAGAGTGTACTAGTATGTGAGACCACGTGTGACAGCAACCAGGGTGTATGATATGGCCTGTACATGCACACGTCATGGGCAGAGACTGTGTAGTGGCTGACTGCTCTGTGAGGTGGTGACCATGGGGGTGAGGTTCTGAGAGATGGTGTGCATGACACCAGACAACTGTGAGAAACGGGGCACCAGTGACTGTATGAAGGGACGTGGGGGTATGTGTGCAACGGGGTGTGCTGAGGCAACGTGTGAGGCTGTGCTCATGTGATTGTGCACCATGCAGGGTGGTTCTGAGATGGTGTGACAGCATGTGTGCCAGGCACAGCATTTGCTCAATAAACATTTCTGGGATGCTCACCAAGGGCTGTGTAGGACGGAATGTGGCGACCTAGCAGTGTGACCTGAGGTACTGCGTGCCAGGAGGTCTTTGTGGGTCTGCATACTTGTGTGCAAGCATGTGTATGTGAGCGTATCGCATATCCTGTGCCCTGTCACAGTGTCTCTGAGTGGCTGACAGCGTGAGCAGCTCTGTACACTTGTTTGTGGAGGTATCAATATACACAATTTCAGTCTGTCAGTTAGGGACCCACCTCCAGGGGACAGAAGACATGATCAGGACAGGAACGGGAGGCCAAGTTTGGGGCTGGAAAGACAGCCAGCAAGAAGGGCAGAGGCCGGTCTGGGACCGTGGGGTTGTCCATGGGCCCTCCTGTCACTCATCTCTGATCTCTCTCAGCCCAGCTCGGCCTGCAGCCCTGTGGGAAATGGTAGAGAAGGAGGGGGGAGATTAGGAGGACAAAATAATCTCTAGGGGGGGATATTTAGGCCCCAGAGGTGGTGAGCTCCCCACAGTGCCAATTCCCTCCCCAATGCACCCACTCACCTGGGATGTGTTCTTCCATGGAACAAACCCTCACACTGGAGCATGCACGGAGTCAGGTGACATCCTAACCCAGACAGGTTAAGCGTCTCTCCCAAGGCCGCACAGCTGGTGGCACAGGGCTGAGCTAGGCTCCGTGACTTAGTCCCACACGGCCCAGAGGCTCCTAACCACAAGCAGCACCGTTTGCTGAGTGCTCACTGTGGTCAACAACAGCGGAAGGCTCAGGTGCTTTCCTTCATGAACACCTGAAAAAATACTCTAGTCCGGCTGGTGTGGCTCAGTGGTTGAGCATCAACAGAACAGCACCCCTTCAGCTCGTCCGCACACTGGCCCACTGAGGAACCACAGTAGTCCCTGCTCATGACAGGGATTGTCCAGAACTTCCCTGGCCGCTCCACAGAACCCCAGCCTCCTCATCCTGTGGGAGCCCCTGTCCTCGTCTTGAACAGAAACCTCTTGCAGAACCTGTGCTGGACAGGCCCCTGGACCCGCCGTGTTCAGGAGCCCCGGATCCCCAACTCCTATCAAAACGGCAGCCCTAGCCTGGTTCAGGAGCCTCTCTGATACTGGAGCTCTAAGGGAACCCTTTCTCTAATCAACAGGAAACCCATCCTGACCCTGAGCAGGATCACCGGTCCTCACCTTCTACAGGAGGCACCCTGTCCTGCCACCACAGCACAGGAACCTCCGCCTTCCCTGGTGGCAGGACAGAGCCTGCCCCACCCACCCTTATAGAAATGCCTGGCCTGACCCTCTTCATGGGACTCCATCTCTATAGGAATCCTGCCTGGACCTTGGACGGGACAGCTCTGTCCTCACACTGCACTGCAGCCCTCCCGTCCAGGTAGCATTTTAGAACCACTTTGCTCATCTTAAAATCTAGTTCTGAAACCACCTCCCTGACTCTGTCTGCAGAAATTCTCTCTTACCATTGAAATCAATAAAAAAATAGTTTAGTACCAATGTTACATTTTTAGCTTTGATAAATGTGTTATGGTTATGTAAATTGTTAACATTAGTGATAGCCTAACGTTATGATCATTAAAATTCCCTGTATGTTCTTTACAACTTTTCTGTAAGTCTAAAATTATTTCCAAATCAGAAGTTTTATAAAAGTGAGCAAAGTTTTAAACTAACTCTTCACCATAGGAAATACACAGATGACAAATAAGCAAATTAAAAGGTGATTATTATTATTACCCATTAGGGAATTTAAGTCAATACTACAATGAGGTATTGATAGACACATTCAAATGGTTAAATTGAAAAGAAAAACCCCAAACTGGCCATATTGAATGTTGGTAAGGTTGGAGAACAACTGGAATTTTCATAATTGCTGGTAGGAATGTAAAATAGTACTACGATTTTGGGAAATACTTTAGCAGTTTCTTGAAAAGTTATACATACACGTACCATATGATCCAGCCGAGAACAAGGAAAGCACGCCTGCATATGTAGATTTACACATAAACGTTCATAGCAGTTTTTTCTGCGATAGCTAAAAACTGGAAACAACCAAAATGTTCATTAATTGGTGAGTAGATACACAGATTATGGAATGTTAATTTTTAAAATACTACTCTGCAACAAAAGGAAGAAAATATTGATACAAACCTTGTAAATCTAAAGTAATTATGTTGACAGAAAGAAATCACGCAAAAATAGTACGTATTACATTACTACATTTGTATAATATTCTAGAAAATGCGAACTAATCTGTAATGATGGAAAGCAAATGAATTGTTGCTTGTGGAGAAAGAGATTGGGCACTGGTGAAAGTGAGAGCTTATCAAGAAGCATAAGGAAACTTTGGGAGTGATAGGTAAGTTTACTACCTTGATTGTTGTAGTACTTTCATGGGTATATCCACATGTCAAACTTTTCAAATTATAAACTTTAAATATGTTCAGTTTATTATATTACAACTAGAGGCTTGGTGCACAAAATTCATGCACTTGGGGGGGGGGGGTCAGTCCCTCAGCCCAGCCTGCGCCCTCTCGCAGTCTGGGAGCCCTTGGGGGGTGTCCAACTGCTCCTGCCACCACTGTTGCACTCATCAGTCATGAGCCCGGCTTCTGGCTGAGCAGCGCTCCCCCTGTGGGAGTGCACTGGCAGCTCCTGCGTTGAGTGTCTGCCCCCTGGTGGTCAGTGTGTGTCATAGCGATTGGTTGTTCCGCCGTCTGGTCGATTTGCATATTACCCTTTTATTATATAGGATTTTACTGCAATAAATCTATTTAAAATATACCTATTTCAAAATTTAGATTTTATGTTAATTTTATGTAATAAGCATAATCTATGTATAAAATTAAATATAAATAGCAGTTGGAAGTATTGGTTCTCAAACCTCAGCATGCATTGGAATCTGCTTGATGGCTTTTTCAAAAAAAAAGATGTCTGGGCCTCATCTCCAGAATTTCTAGTTCAGCAGGTGTGGATTTGGATCTGATAATTTGCATCTTTTTAACATGGTCCCACATGGTACTGACTTTGAGAACACTGGTATAGGTTTAACGTATAGACTTTTGGGATCAGAAACACCTAAGTTTTAATCCTGGTTATTTTGTTTACTAGTTGTATGTCTCTAAGCAACAGATTTCCCTAATGAAAAATGGAAATGATAATAATTGTCCCACAGGACCCTTTTATGAATTAAATGATTAAAGTGATTAGCATAATAATGCTTGGCATGTAACAAGCCAATAAAATAACTACTTGACAGTTTGTTTTTGTCAGTTTGGTTTTATTTCTCCATTGAAGAATTGGTGGAGAAAATAAATGGCAGTGGTCTTAAAATATTTAGCATGTCTTTCCAGTGACAATGGTTTTTACCTCAAGAGTTATTTGTTAAAAAATTGGGGACATCTATAATATTTTCAACAATAAAGATAAAATTTTAAAAAATTTAAAGAAGAATTAGGTTTTTATTTTGAAATACACTACATTGAAAAGAGAAAGAGAGGCACAAAGGGGCCTCTTTGAGGATTCAGAGTTGAATCCACATTTCCCATAGAAAAAAGACAAGTGCTTAGGTACAATCCACAAAATAAAATCAGTTATTTGCCATATTGCCATGAATCTACACACATTTTAAATGTATTAAAATATTTAGTATTTTGCAAATAAAATCTTTTTCACTGTGTTATTTTAAAATTTATTTTTATATGTTTTTAATTGATTTTAGAGAGATGAAGGGAGAAGGAGAGAGAGAAACATCAATGTGAAAGAGAAATATGGATCCGCTGCCTCCTGCACACCCCCTTCTGGGGATCAAACCCACAACCCCGCGCATGTGCCCTGACTGAGAATGGAACCGGTGACCCGTTGGTTCATGGGATGATGCCCAACCAACTGAGCCACACCAGCCAGGACTTGTTATTCATATTTATTTATTTATTTATTTAAATATTTTTATTGATTTTTTTTACAGAGAGGCAGGGAGAGGGATAGAGAGTTAGAAACATCGATGAGAGAGAAACATCGATCTGCTGCCTCCTGCACTCCCCCCACCGGGGATGTGCCCGCAACCCAGGTACATGCCCTTGACCGGAATTGAACCTGGGACCTTTCAGTCCGCAGGCCGACGCTCCATCCACTGAGCCAAACAGGTCAGGGCTTGTTATTCATTTTTAGTGTCCCTCTTTTATTTGTGATGATATTTTTCTTTTTAATGGTAAAATTGCCTCATAACTAATTTATGTGATGAAAATATTTGCAGCAAATGATATTTACAGCAAAGATGCTACAGCAAAAATACTGGACACAGTAATAATAACCATTAGACGATAAATATTATCCTTTTTATGATATATTAGAGACCACTCAAAATTGAAAATCCATTATAATCAGCATCTTGGAAAAGGGTGGGCTTGCTTTCTAGGAACATTGTTGTGATACAAATGTCTGTTGTATTAATAATTATTTGTATACAGGTATTCCCAGTTCACATTACTGCACTTCACTTTTGCAAAAGACCTACATTAGCGCAGTAACTGCTTTCGCTAACCAAAAGAAATTGGAAGAGATTTTTGGCTTTTACAAAAGAAAAAAAAAGCCATTACACTACTACTATAGGTGCTGCTGGTCAGATTTGGGCCCTATCCATTTATATGTCACGTAAAATAAAGGTAGATGGAAAAAAAGAGACATCTGTAATCCTTTCAACAATAAATATAAATTTAAAAAATAAAATAAGGGAGATGAACACAAAAATACTTAGCAAACACTCCCAATGTTTGTAAGACCACGATGAGACCAGTAATGGGACCTCTATTTAACTGACAAGTTTTTCATATCCTGTTTACTGAGGTTTTCCTCCAGCATTAGCAAGACACCTTCAGCATGATGACATATGTTCCGCATTCAGATTTCTTTGACTTGTCAGTAGTTTCCCTGTCTCTTAGAATAAGGTCATAATAAAATCTCCAATTTAGCAATAAAGGGACTGAACCCAAGGATCGATGGTTGAAAGATGGAAATAGGAAAGAAATGTGTTTCAGGGAAAATGGCAGAAATAGCCTGTATATGTTTAACATCCAGCACTAGGTTCTGATTTTTAAAATTCAGATGAACATTGTGAGTATTTTTTAAAAAAAACATGACATTGTTTTGACACTTTGGGTTGCATCTAAATAGCTTAAAACCTTTTAAAATGTTCTCTGATAAAATTGTAACTGTAAATCTGAGCTTGAGTTTTGAAAATATGTACTGTGCGATTATTTCGTAAGGTGACTTAGGGAAGGTGAAAACTTTCAGAGAACCTTTTGGAGAGTGTGGGGTTGGGGAGCAGGTATGCATGCCTGACTCTAGAATTTGTTCCTGCCAAAGCAGAACAGTAGTTGTCCTTTTGAGTAAGATTCTGATGAGCCACAGGAAAAGAAACAGAAAAACTTTGGACTGATGGTCTCATCCTTGGACCTTGGGTTTAAGGCTCAAAAGTGAGCGCTAGCGGTGAGGGTCCTTGTTGTAAATGTTCCCTCCACGTCCCACGTGGCTCAGGGTTCAGGACCTGGAAGAGGAGCCGCACACAAATGAAATAGAAAAGACACGAGATAATTTGGGAATATTGGGGACCAGGTGGGTAAGTCCCACTCAAGAGGAAGGACTTCCACTGTGCTCAGGCCATACCAACCTTTTATAGTCAGAGGCAAAAAGGGCAGTGGTCACCATAGTTACACAGTTCTTGTGAGTTTCACTTGTTTTGACCATGGTTACACTTCCTCAGCCCATTAGCTTCCCAGATAAGATCTGGGGAGTGTTATAAGGTCAAGCCTAATTATGCTAAGAGGACTGTGCCCTCTAAGCTGGGACTTGTTTGTGACTTTGCCAATAGGTCAGTCCGAGGCTTAACCCTATATCAGTTCCCCACAGGTCCTGAGGAAGGCAATTGACACTCTGAATTAGGTTTCATGCATAGGTATTGGCAAGGGATACCAGCTATGGGTGAAGTGTCAGATGGCATCATCAAACCTCTTCATTTGGCCTGAGAGAGCTGATCTATGTGTCTGTAGGAGGGTTATCTGTGTATAAAATTGGGAAAGTAAACAATTAACCGAGCTGGTAGAAAACCCTCTCGATTGAGAATACAGCCAGTGTGTGTGTGTGTGTGTGTGTGTGTGTGTGTGTGTGTGTGTGTGTGTGTGTGTGAGGTGGTGGTGAGCATAGAGCAGCACAGGGCCCAGTGCCACTGGACCCTTATTAGTAGTGAAGGTAATGACAAGCCCTAATACAATACCTGATCATTAAAGCCCACAAAGCCAGAAAGATGTGACACCAACAGGTGTGATAGGGGAATTATAATGGCCAAAATGAGGCCATAAACCTATACTGATTCATCTGGGAGGAAAGAGGGGACTGAGGAAGAGGATTATTTATGGTCCAGGCAACTCTTTTGGTGGAGCGCTGCAATCCACTAAGTATTCTCATTATCACTGCTACTCTAATGCCTGTGAATACAAGTCTTCCTCAGATTCATGTGCTATAACCTGGAGAAGCAAGGGTCACTTAAACAGAGTATTGCCAAAGTGGCTGAGGATTAATGACAGAGAATTGAGCCTAGCCTAGTCGTGGGCAAACTAGTCGTGAAATGAATAAAACTAAAAAAAAAAAAAGACCGTACCCTTTTATGTAATGATGTTTACTTTGAATTTATATTAGTTCACACAAACACTCCATCCATGCTTTTGTTCCGGCCCTCCGGTCCAGTTTAAGAACCCATTGTGGCCCTTGAGTCAAAAAGTTTGCCCACCCCTGGCCTAGCCAGTATGTATGGAGAGCCATAATGCACATAATATTCTTGGTGAGAATAAGCACACACAAATAAACTTCCTATATAATAAAAGCCTAATATGCAAATTGTCCCCTCGACCAGGAGTTCGACCACTCGCTATGATGTGCGCTGACCACTAGGGGGCGGTGTGGAACATGGTGAGTGTCAGCGAGGTGGCACAGGCAGCTGGTGGTAGTGGAGGCACTGCTGGCCCCGATGGGCCCCAACGAAAGTGGGACCACAGTGGGATGGTGTGGAGAAGAGGAGAGGGTGGTGCCAGGCCAAGGCAGGTGTGAGTGGGGCCCGATCACTCTGCTGACTGCCCCACAGATGGCAACCAGCAGTGGCAGCAGGGCCTGGGCCACCGCCTGGCTCTCAGGCACTGCGGGAGCCAGGAAGGAGCCCAGTGACTCAGGTGGAGGGGGGCGTGCGGGGACCCAGGGGCCCAGTTGCTGCCCAGGGCCCAGAGGTCAGCTGGAACCTGCCCTTCCATCCCAGACGCATGCACTTCAGTCACTGGCCAGGCCTAGGGACTGCACCCATGCATGAATTTCGTGCACCAGGCCTCTAGTAAAAACAGAAAGGCAACCAATTCAATAAGCAATAATTGAGCACTTACAATATATTGGGTGCTATGCACGATGGTAGGACTATCAGGGCAAGTAAACATATCCTTGTCATATGTAAATAACTATACTATTGTCTATGCATGACTAGAGCTATAACAGAGGAGAAAATGAAGAGCTTTGTATGAAAGAGCAAAACATTTAAGTAGTTATAAAATAGTAGCAGGGTGGCCTATCGAAAAGAGTGGATTGGGGTTTAGCAGATTTTAGTTTGGGGTGTTAGTCCTGATTATTGCCTTTCAAAATTAGAAAACCATGTCAAGACAAGTAATTTACCCAAATTGTGAGGTTATGGTATTGTTAGAATAGAGATTAGCTCTATAACTCCTAGACCCTGCTCCTTTCATTCCACTGTATTTTCAGGGCAATGCGTTATTTGGTCTCCGGGTTGTAGGGCTTACATTTCGAAAGGATGACAGCATGTCCTTAAAAGCTATGGCCTGCCTATTATTAAATATTAAAGACCTTTTTTCCTTGGCAGTCTTGTGGTTCTTAACACAGTAAGACTTCTCCGCTAAGGTGGTTTCAAGGGGTGATGGAATTGCACAAATACTTGATTGTAAAATTCAAACGAAAATTACCTTTGTCATAAAGAACATAATCATCTTCTTAATGAACACGCCCTGGAACACGAACAGCAGTACACTATGGTCATTTGGAATCAATAAAGCAGTCAGTAACCAATCACCTCTCTTTCCTTTCACCCTTCCCCCACCCCACTGCAGTGCAGTAATGTGGCTGCTTCCAGACTGTGAAAATGTGTCCCTAGGGATATTGTATCCGGCAAGCGAAAGCAATAAACTTATCTGGGGAATCTGTTCTTCTTCTGAAGGGAAAGAAAAAAGGGCACTAAGTCAATACCCAGACTTTCAAGTCAGAGTCCTGATTACTTTAGAAAAGTTTTTATCACACCGTGGAACGTGATTTTTCTAAGGTGCCTTCCCCTTCCCCTCCACCTAAAAGGGACTTCATATCGGACAAAACTAGGGAGTTATGGTTCACCTCACTTACACTGAAGTCTCCCACCGTGGAACTTACAGTTCTTGCTGTAACATTCTGGTCCACCTGCAGGCCAGTAGGACCGAAGGCCTCCCTCCATTCATTGAACAGTAACCAGCATCTATTAGCTTTTATTTTATTCTATGTCTTTTGCTAAGCTTTTTATGTGTTTCACTTCATTTTTCTAATCCTCACAGAAGCAGAATTATTGTTCCTACATTCCTGCAGATAAGGTAATGAGGTTATTTTTTTGTTTTTTGTTTTGTTGTTAATCCTCACCCGAGGATATGTTTCCTTTGATCTTTTAGAGAGAGTGGAAGAGAGAGGGAAACACAGGGAGAAACATCGATGTGAGAGGAACACATTGGTTGCCTCCTGCACGTGCCCTGATCAGGGCCCGGGCAGGGGAGGAGCCTGAAACCAAGGTACATGCCTTTAACCGGAATCAAACCTGGGACCCTTCAGTATGCAGGCCCATGCTCTATCCACTGAGCCATACCTGGCTAGGGCAAGGTAATGAGTTTAGAGAGGCCACATGTACAAAACATTATGTTGCCTTCCATTTCCATTATATTTAATCTCACAGAAGATAACACATGGTAGACAGCCTAAAATCCTTTGCAAAGATTAATGTGCTGTACATATAAATATGTTATTTTTCTGCTTACTGAAATATTTGAGCATACCATTGGTGGTTTCACAATCTGAACATAAATCAGCATTTTTGAGGGAAATCCTGGTTGGATTCAAGGAATTCTTATTTAGTTTTATGCAAGAAGCCTTCTTAGATTTAAATTCAAGGATTTAGTATCTTGATGTTGCTATGGCTTTCAAGTCAGAGGCCAAGCTTTCCTGATGGCCATATGACTGAGTTGGTCACGTTGCATCAGGGGTATCATTTGGTCCATGTGACTTAAAAAGGAGGTCATTTGAATATTGTCACGTGGGATATTATCTTCATACAACAGTAGACTCCATGTAAACTTTCCCAGAGGATGCTATCATGAAAGGCTTGTGGACCAAATTAAGATGTGCAAGCCAAGAGTACTCTTGACATCTATAGAGCAACTTGAAAGCTTGTAAATACATAGAACAAACATTTTAAAAAATAACAAAAATGGACTCGATATTATTTCTTTTTACTTTCAAAATATAAAGAAAAAAATAAAGACAAACATTGCAAGTTTAAAAGAAAGTTTAAAAAAGGTATGCAAATCACAGTTTAGACTACACCATTTGAATCTTAGATTTGGCAATGGTAATATAAGTTGAGAAATAAAGGAAAGAATACAATCCCAGAGTTATTTATCATGTTCTTTTAAGCTTACTCAACAATGTGGAAATCAAAATGTTCATTGACAAAGAAAATGAAAATGAAACAAATAGTTTCTGGGTTTATCTTATCCCAATTTTTTCTTCTTATCTGATCCTGATTTTCTCATTAAGATTTAATAGCTTATAAAAATTTGGATACTTTTAAAATCTGCTTATTATGGAAACTTTGAAACTTAGAGAAACTAGATAATGAATCCATACATCCAAGACCTAGAGTTAACAATTTTTAGTATTTTGCCATATTCCTTTATCTGTTTTTGACTGAAGCATTAAATATAACTTACAGACTTCATGATAGTTATTTCAAATGCTTCAGTGTACATTACTAAAGATGACATGATCCTATTTAACCGCAATATCATTGTCACACTTAACAAAACTATTTTCTAATATCATCTAATACCTGATCTATAGGCACATTTTTCTAGTTGTCCCCAACATGTATTTTACAGCTCGTTTGTTTAAACGCGGATTACAGATTCTATTCATTTGTGAGATGTCTAAAGTCTTTTAATCTACAACAACGGTCACACTTTCTTTTTCCATAACACTGACTTGTTAAAAAATACCAGACCAGTTATTCTACCTTCTGGAAGTATCTGTTTTTTCATGGTCAGTTGATTAACTTGTTCTATCTTCTATATTTCATGAAAACTATAAATAAATCCTATAGGTTTGATTATTTTTCAGTGAAATATTTTGTTGTAAGAATTTACCAGATGTGTCCTATGAACTTTTTATTTTATCGCATCAGGAGGAACATAAGTCTGGTTCTAACCTTCATGTTTTCTGTTTTTCAAAGTTAATTGTTGATTGCTGAAATAGTCGTTTCATGTTGGTCTGAGGCTGAAGAAAATGGTTAGTCTGAGGCTGAAGAAAATGGCCATCAGTGCACTAAATCATTAATTTGATAATGATCAAATTGTTTTTGTCATTAACAGAACTAACCAATTAGTGCATATTAACCATACCATATAATCATAGGTGCTATTGTTGTAATGTACCCCGCGAATCATACAAGGACGCCTCAAGAAGTTGAATTAAAGAGTCACATTTACCATACTTCACTATACGATGGTCTCTATTTTGGAACAAAAACACCTTTCAGATGGTCTTTTTAAAAAAATCTCTCAACTCAAATAAAATGTAATCGTTGGGTGAATAATGAGATATGGAGCTTTCACAGATACTCCTTCCATAGCGTGGTGAGCACATTCATTAAAAGACATGGCTTTCTCGCTAACTGCCGGAATCAGTCTTGATATACTGACCTCATGTTACGTTTTTTGTTTTGTTTTGTTTTTGTTTGCAGTTTAGGATCATGAAAAATATCCCTTAGATTGCTTGCCCCTGCCTGCTAAGGTTACTAAATAGAGGCACTGGGGAAAGTTTTCCATTTATTACGTTTGGCACTTTAATGAAAAACACCTTTTATCAGTAAATGTGTTTGCTATGCCAGCAAGCCAAAACTAAGAAGAAATATTTTTCTTCCCACTGCTCATATTCCTCAGTTTATTCTGGCCCTCTAAACTAGTTTCTGGTTTCCTTGGATGACACACAAACTCAGAGCTGGAGGTCCGGATTTTAAATGTGTATCAATTTTGGAATGATGTTGCATTATAGAAATGTTTTGGAGTGCTGGCCAGCCCATTGCTAACTCCTTAGAAATCACTCCTTCCCTCGCATTCCTCCCCCTTCCCATTGTTATTTGCTCCAATTAACATGTTACTGAGGTGAAGTCTGAATCATGTAAAGTCAAAGCCATGAGGGAATGAGAAACTTGAAGCAGAAAAAGCCCATGAGACAGAAGCAATTCCATTTTACAGAGACAAAGAAAACAATTTCTTTTTTTCGATGACAAAGAAAAGAGTCATCCTCTCATAGCTTTTCAGTTTCTTGTACCAGTTCCCATGAGATCTAGCAGTATTCTTCTCCCTGATATTTCTATATATTTACAATGCTACATCTCCTTGGGTTTAATTTGACAGATGGCAAGTTGATTTCTGTCACTTCCAACCAAAGAAGCTTGTATTGTAGCATAGTTAGATAACATCTCTTGGTTTTCTAATTTAGGAAATGAGAAGAATGAAAGGGACACCTCACCTTCTTCCTCTTTGCAGACCTCCTTTGCTAAGCCTGAATTGTGTTAGCTTTGGATAAGAACAGTTGCAACTTCAGAATCTTTGTTAATACCAGGAATTGCTGTATTTCTCCACAGACTTTGGCTTAGCTTTAAATTTTGTGGTCACCATGAGTTATGAAGGTGATCAAGCTTGCCCTTTCATTTTTATGACTAGGAAGCTTAAAAATAAGTTTGAAATCCACATAGAGCAATAGTTTAGAACAGTGATTTTCAATCTTTTCCAACCCCTGGCACACATAAACTAATTATTGAAATTCTGGGGCACACCAAGAAAATACATTTTTTGCCGATCTGACGAATAATAGGTATAATTTTGATTCATTCAAACCAGATGACTATTATTGTGTTGGCTGTTGTCATTTTTTAATTTGAAAATCTAAGGGAAGAGAGGCCAGTGGCCTTGCCTAAATAGTCAGATATTGCATGTTTTAAAAATTCTTTTGACGCACCAGTTGAAAGTCATTAGTTTAGAAATTTGTAATATGTGATTTTCCATTAAGTTCATTCCTGGATCCATTTTCCAAATCTTCTTTGTTCTTTTTTCCCCTCCTCTCCTTATCACCCATTTTTTTAAACCTTTTATAATCTTTTCTTATTTTATAAATCTTTTAAATAAATATAAATTAATATCACACCTAATGAGTCCTGCATACAGCTGTATGCATCCAAGATGTTGTATAATTACCTGTTGAGTCTTCTTTCACTTAAGGTCACAAATATTCTTCTGAATGCAATAAGCAGTGATTACCTAATAGAAGTCTTTGTGGCCTTAAGTAAAAGGTTCTGCCCAAGATTTTGTGGTTATTATCAAAATAACTATATACTTGTATAAATCTACCAATCATGTAGGTGCAATTTTCAAAATTCTATATTCCATGTATTTATTTTGATACATATACATGTTTTAAATATTATACACAAATATAATACTTCCTATTTTTCCTGCTTCCATTACATGAGACAATTTTATTCAAACTCTTTATATCATCTTCAACATCACTACTAGCATTACTATTCCTATCTCTACAGCCTTCTTTAAAACTATGTTATGAAAATTTTCCAACATATGGGAGAGTGAAGATTATAATCTTTTATATACCTCCTAGAGGCCTGGTGCATGAGTTCATGCACCAGTGGGGTCCCTTGGCCTGGCCTGCAGGATCGGGCCGAAACCGGCTCTCTGACATCCCCCGAGGGGTCCTGGATTGCGAGAGGGTGCAGGCCAGGCTGAGGGACCCCACTGGTGCACAATCAGGGCCAGGGAGGGGTGCGGGAGGTTGGCCAGCTGGAGAGGGACCGTGGGAGGGCTCCAGGGTGTGTCTGGCCTGTCTTATTCAGTCCTGATCAGCCAGACCCCAGCAGCAAGCTAACCTACTGGTCAGAGTGTCTGCCCCCTGGTGGTCAGTGCACATCATAGTGAGCAGTTGAGTGGCCTTAACATATCATTAGCATATTACGCTTTGGTTTGTTGAATGGCCAACGGGTCAACCAGACACTTAGCATATTAGCCTTTTATTATATAGGATTGCCTGGCTTCAATAATTATTTATATATAGACAATTTTATTTCATCTGTATCACTTCCCATTCCCCTTCCCTGAAATAGCAGCCCTAAAAAATCCAATTTAAATTGTATGAACTTATGATATTTTTTTTATTATGATGTATTTTATCTTTAAAATATTAGATCAAGCCACATGAAACTTCTGATACTCTACCACTTTTAATTTATAGAAAAGGCAATTTCATATGGTTCAAAACCATATGGTTCACGTGGTTCCTCACTCTGTCCAATACGGCCAGACACAATGTTCAATCTAATACCAATAAGTGTTTATGCTACCTGAATTGTGGTCTCTGAATATCATTTCTCATTAACAGGAACAAGGGTTCTTTGGAGAAATGGCTAATTTGATTTCTGTGGCAGGAAATGTGCAAGAGAAACTTGAAATAGCTTACTGTACCATAAAGCAAGGATACAAAGGCTATTGTGATTAAGTTAAAAGGACTCAGGAGCCAATTTGATGTTTTTGATGATTCCTGAACAAAAATTAAGTCAAGAGCATTTCCTCTTCACATTTTCAGAACTATGTCAGGTCAGGGGAATTTGACTTGAGCTAGTTAATCAATAATAGTCTTTGTTAGTGATTTTCTCTTTCTCCTTCTCCAAGAGAGACATTTCTTTTGAGGATTGGTGAGTGATATTTCATTGATGAACTTTCTTTTAGAACAATGATCACTTAACTCCAGAGAAGGTCAATGGATTAGAAGGTTGTAATTGACATTTCTGGTCAATATAATAACATGTCTACATAACTATGGATATATTTAACTTTGAAGTTATCTATATAAAGAGAGGCATGTCCTTCAGTTTGGAAAAAAGTGTAACAAATCTGAATGGGGATCATTATCACAAATGACTGCCAAATGCCTCAGGAAAAAGGGAAGCTATTTGTGATCCTAGTGATTGCTGTAAGGGGAATTTCACAGATCCTCCTCAGATACTGTCAAGTGCTTCAAAGGAAACTGAATAATTGTTTGCCTCTGGTAAGTCTGATCTCAGTTGAAAATATAGATAAACATATTAGAACTGTGTATAGATGCTCCTACCACACTGGATTCCTAGCCTTCATCTATCTGAGAACCAAGTGAAACAAAAAAGTTTTGGAATTAATTCTGAATTTCTCCTCAGCCACTTCTGTCAGCAGACAGATGCAGAGAAACAGGTAAGGTTATATCAGTGGTTCTCAACCTTCCTAATGCCATGACCCTTTAATACAGTTCCTCATGTTGTGGTGACCCCCAACCATAAAATTATTTTTGTTGCTACTTCATAATTGTAAGTTAGCTACTGTTATGAGTCATCATGTAAATATCTGATATGCAGGATGTATTTTCATTGTTACAATTTGAACATAATTAAAGCCTAGTGATTCATTACAAAAACAATATGTAGTTATATATGTGTTTTCCAATGGTCTTAGGCGACCCCTGTGAAAGGGTCGTTCGACCCCCAAAGGGGTCGTGACCACAGGTTGGCGACCCACAGGTTGAGAACCCTTGGGTTATATGAAGCCCTTATCCATTCTTGCTAGCTGCTATCTTCTACATTGGATGTAGGACAAGTTCTAAGGACATGAGAATAAAAAGCAATGGCGGCTTTTGCAATGCAGAATGCTTTCCACTAGGGCAGGTAAAAAAGTGCACTGCTGCCCTAACCGGTGTGGCTCAGTGGATAGAGCATCGGCCTGCGGACTGAGGGGTCCCAGCTTCGATTCCGGTCAAGGGCATGTACCTTGGTTGCAGGCACATTCCCAGTGGGGGCGTGCAGGAGGCAGCTGATCGATGTTTCTCTTTCATTGATGTTTCTAACTCTCTATCCCTCTCCCTTCCTGCTGTAAAAAAATCAATAAAATATATATTTTTTAAAAGTGCACTGCTGACAGGTGTAGATAGAACTAGATTAAACTGGGAATAAACCGCCTATCCCTACAACCTCCTAATCCTGGTCTTTTCCATTCCTTCCATTCCAAGCCATCTCCACACTCATACCTTTTTCTTCTTGAAAAACAAATTTGATTGTGTCCTTTCTTTGCCACAGTGCTAAATTAGTATGGTTCAAAATTGGCATTAAAAGACCTCCCCATAAGTTTAATTCTTAACCTTCCCAACTTTATCTCCTGCCATCTCCACTGCCCCAGTCTTTTATTCCTAAGCCAGGATTCCTCTGGAAATATTTCCTAACTCCAGTGACTAAAAGCATTTCACATTTCACTAGAACTGTACATTCTCAGGGCAAAGTAACAAATTTAAACACTTGAGCAGAGTTAAGGTCATGCATATAAGCATAACCAATGGATGCAAGACACTGGAGGTGGGGGTGAGGGCATGTGCCAGGGGGTAGGGGAGGCCAGGGAGGAGGTCAATGGAGAAAAAAAGAAGTCATATGTACTACTATTTATAATACTTTAAACAATAAAACTTTGTTGTTTCCAGAAGACAAATAACCAATAGTTTTATTGATTTCAGAGAGGAAGAGAGAGAGAGAGAAAGAGAGAGAGAGAGAGAGAAACATCAATGATGACAGAGAATCACTGATTGGCTGCCTCCTGCACACCCCCTACTGTGGATCGAGCCCACAACCCGGGCGTGTGCTCTTGACAGGAATCAAACCCAGTGACCCTTCAGTCCTCAGGCCTAGGCTCTATCCACTGAGCCAAACTGTCTAGGCTCAGAAGACAAAGATTTATAGAGAACTTTAATAAAATAAGGATATCAGATTATTGCAAGTAAATAGCATAGATATTCAAGATACACTAGAACATCTTTTTCACACTCCCTGAATTTTCTTGCCTCAAAATAACTGTTCCAGCTGTTGCCTCCCCACACTTTATAACTTTCTATCAAACTCTCATGCTTCAAGGCCAAATTTCAATTTCACCTATTCTAAGATCATGAGAAAAATTAGCATTATCAGTCTTGATAGTCCCTTAGCAATTCATTTGCACCAATGTGCCCAGCTGCTCTGTTCTAGTTTTTTGTCTTTTATAGCTTACCTTCTTATTATGTAGAGAATGTTCAGAAAACATCTCTTATTGTGCATTTCCCACAGTACTTATCATAATATTTTATACACTGAGGGTAATAATAAGCATGTTAAATTGAATTGATTGCAATGAATGGAAAAGAGGAGAAAACCAAGATATATTTGTCTTATATCACCAGTTTTTTTCTGGATGACTTTCCATGTTGATCCCAGGGTGAGTGACTCCTGGTAGAAAACCTTTCCCTGTCTTTGGATGGACATCTTAAGTCCCCTCTTTAAAATATGAAGCACAGGTTAATCTTTCGGAGTTAGCCACCCTGAATGGTTCCTGTTCTTAAAATTGCTATGTATAATCAAAAGTAGTTTAGAAGTAGAGAGTGGTTGCTATCCAGGAATTAATGATTGACATCTAGAGCTACTCTGCGTGGTCCTTAAGCATGTGGGTTTGGGGGTTTGACAGATGGTTAAGTTCCGGCTCTACCTTTTACTATGTGAATAACCTTGGTCAAGATATTTAACTTCTGTGGAAAGTTAGTTTCCCTAAGAAGAGAGGGAGTTTTGGGTAGAGGATGTTTATTTAAGTGGAGCTTGGTATCAACATCTGTGAAAAGGATTCCACAGAAGCAGGAATAGGAAAAAGGAGAAGACTAGTTACAATGTAAACACTCCTACAGCCCTCACCAATCCCTTGAGGGACTGTGGAGCTAGAATGCTCCTACAGAGTTGACTCAAGTGGATCAAGATGTCAGGCTTTTCTCTTCCCACACGGACATTGGAAGTGGGTAAATATTTAACAACTGGCCTCCTGGGAGAACAAGGGACTGATCTGTAGTGTTTGCTGATTTCTATAATGTAAACACCCCCATCCATGCTTATTTCAAGCTATAAACATTAGGTCACTGTACATCATATTAGGGAGAGATGTGTACAATGGGCTCTAGCAGGACATGCGGGCTCCAGCACACACTGAAGGATAAGGGATTTTTTTATGAAGTCCAGAAAAGGGGCCACTTGCCACTTTCTGTCTGAATGCCAGTCTTTCTATATCCCCTCCCCTATAGGGAAGCACAAGTTCAATTCCTGCATAGGCCTAACATTCCCTACAAAGGCCTGGCCAACTGTTTCCTTCATGGCTACCTAAAATACAGACTAGCTATTTTCCACTCCAGAGGTGGGCTTAGGAAATTCTAGGTATTAAAATAGTTTTAGATGTTCTTCCCATATGGAGACATAGAACTAAAAACATACTTTACTATTTTTTCTATCTCCTACTGCAGCGAGAACAAGGGAGACACTGAAATCTCCATAGACAATCCTGCCGCGTTGGCTTATAGTAATTTTCAGCTCTTCTCACCATCCTCTGAAATCTGCCCCCCCCCCCCAAGACTATAACAGTGAATTGCAACATCTTTAGCTGAGTTACTACATAGAGTAAAAAATCCATACCACCCTCTCCAGGGTTCTAATTATATCCTTTCTCTCTAGAAAGGCATTCTGTCAATAGAATTTCCCCTGAGGGCCATTGGCAAGCACGGAGAGCAAGTCAGGAGTGTCAAGGGAGTCATACTTCTTGCCCTCCCTGAAGTGGAGGCAGAAGTACATGCTATTGGGAACTTTCAGTGACCGGGCTCCCCTGAGAAATCCCTAGTGACTGAGGGTCAAGCTTTCTTTACAACCCCAGGGGTACTGGTATCAGGACCAGTTTTTCACTCTATTTTCCTCCAGGGCAAAATAAAAGAATCAATTAAAATATGTGACAATGGTTATTTTTAACAGTTTCCAGAATTTCTTTAACAAAGAATTCTCTGTGAACCTGTTTAGAAAGGAAAATTTTATAAGGAATCCTCATCTTGAATATTTAAAACCAAAGTAAAAGTAAATATTATTGGGTATTAAATTTGAATGGCAAATTCATACCCACATGTGGTCTATGACATCCAAAGTCAATACCAATATAATGATTCCCGATCACTGTACCGATATAATGATTCCTTAACAAGGCATCTCGCTGTTAATTTTTAAAAGTTTATCTTTAATGTTGAAAGTATTATAGATGTCCCCTTTTTTCTCTCATTGACCCACTCCACCATGCACCCGCCCCTCCCAGGCCTTCACCACACTATTGTCTGTGTCCATGGGCTATATAATAAAAGCATAGTATGCAAATTGTCCCCTCAACCAGGAGTTCATCCTGGCCAGCAGAAGGGAAGGAGGCCCCAGCTGGTAATGACAGTGGCTGGCCGTGGAGTTAGGTAGCCTGGGGGAAGGGAGGGAGGCCCTGGCCAGTAGCCAGCAGCCGCTAGGAACCCAATCAGTGCACAGAATTCGTGCACTGGGCCTCTAGTATGCATATAAGTTCTCTGGTTAATCTCTCCCTACCCACCACCCCACTCCTGCCTTCTCTCTGTTACTTTTTGAAATAAAATTAATGGAATAGAGTGTCCAAACTCAAAAGGACCTTAAAGATATTCCACAGATGAGAAACTGAGGCTTAGAGAAGTTAAATTATTTTTCTAAATATATTTCACTTTCAGCAGCTAATGGCAATCCTTGTGTATCTAGAAACTAATTACTATTCCCTATCTCAAAAACAACATTTTCTGGAAAACTTGGAAAGAATGGAAAATATTTGACTTTATGTGTTGTCTTCATGCTATTAACAAAACAAAAGGTACATTTTTCCTATTTCTCAAAATTTAGGCTTCATACCACTGGCTGAGGAAAAAAAAAAAGCATTCTTAGGAGCCAGCAATTGAAAGAAACACAGATATCCATCAATAGAAGAATGGATAAAACACACTGTGGTATATTCATATGATTGAATATTACTCAGTAATAAATATGAAAAAACTACTGATAAACATAACAACATGATGCATCTTATATACCTGTGGAGTAAAAGAATCCAGACAAATGGGACTACATCAAAATAAAAAGCTTTTGCACAGCAAAGGAAACCATCAAAAAAACAACAAGAAGACCCACTACATGGGAGAACATATTTACCAATGATACCACCGATAAGGGTTTAATTTCCAACATTTACAGGGATCTCATGAAACTTAACAAAAGGAAGATAAACAATCCAATAAAAAAATGGGCAACGGACCTAGATAGACACTTTTCGAAAGAGGACATACAGAAGGCTGAAAGACATATGAAAACCTGCTCAAAGTCACTAATTATACGAGAGATGCAAATCAAAACGACAATGCGTTATCATCTCACACCTGTCAGAATGGCTATCATCAACAAATCAACAAACGACAAGTGCTGGAGAGGTTGTGGAGAAAAAGGAACACTTGTGCACTGCTGGTGGGAATGCAGACTGGTGCAGCCACTATGGAAGACAGTATGGAGTTTCCTTAAAAAACTGAAAATGGAACTCCCATTTGACCCTGTGATCCCACTTCTAGGAATATATCCCAAGAAACCAGAAACACCAATCAGAAAGGATATATGCACCCCTATGTTCATAGCAGCACAATTCACCATAGCTAAGATCTGGAAACAGCCTAAGTGCCCATCAGTAGATGAATGGATTAGAAAACTGTGGTACATCTACACGATGGAATACTATGCTGCTGTAAAAAGGAAGGAACTCTTACCATTTGCAACGTCATGGATGGAACTAGAGAGCATTATGCTAAGTGAAATAAGCCAGTCAATAAAGGAAAAATACCACATGATCTCACTCATTCATGGACAATAGAGACCATTATAAACTTTTGAACAATAATAGATACAGAGGCAGAGCTGCCTCAAACAGATTGTCAAACTGCAGCGGGAAGGCCGGGGAGGGTTGGGGGGCAGGAGGTAGTGGGGTAAGAGATCAACTAAAGGACTTGTATGCATGCATATAAGCATAACCAATGGACATAAGACACTGGGTGATAGGGGAGGCTAGGGGACTGTCTAGGGCGGGGGGATAAAATGGATACATATGTAATACCCTTTGTAATACTTTAAGCAATTAAAAAAAAAAAGTCACTAATTATACGAGAGATGCAAATCAAAACGACAATGCGTTATCATCTCACACCTGTCAGAATGGCTATCATCAACAAATCAACAAACGACAAGTGCTGGAGAGGATGTGGAGAAAAAGGAACCCTTCTGCACTGCTGGTGGGAATGCAGACTGGTGCAGCCACTGTGGAGAACAGTATGGAGCTACCTCAGAAGACTAAAAATGGAACTCCCATTTGACCCAGTGATCCCACTACTAGGAATATATCCCAAGAAACCAGAAACGCCAATTAGAAAGGATATATGCACCCCTATGTTCATAGCAGAACAATTCACCATAGCTAAGATTTGGAAACAGCCTAGGTGCCCATCAGCAGATGAGTGGATTAGAAAACTGTGGTACATCTACACAATGGAATACTATGCTGCGGTAAAAAAGAAGGAACTCTTGCCTTTTGCAACAGCATGGATGGAACTGGAGAGCATTATGCTAAGTGAAATAAGCCAGTCAGAGAAAGATAAATACCACATGATCTCACTCATTTGTGGATTATAGAGAACAACATAGACTGATGAAAAGGGACAGACCCAAAGACTGAGAAACAGCGATCAGGCTATCAATCCCCAGAAGGAAAGTAGGGGAGGGCGGGGGTAAGGGGAAGAGGTCAACAGAAGGACTTGAATACATGTATATAAGCCAAACCAATGGACATGGACAACGGGGGGATGGGAGCATGAGTTTGTGTGGGGGGGGGAGGTTGGGGGTTAATGGGGGGGATGAGGACACATTTGTAATACCTTAACTAATAAAAAAATAAATAAAAAAAGAATCCAGACCCCAAATAATACATATTATATTATTCCATCAATATGGTTAAGGTTAAAACTCATCTCTTGTGATACCAATCAGAGTAATGATTGCTTATCAGGAAAACTTTCTCAGGTAATAGAAATGTTTTATATTTAGTTTAGGGTATGCATATTAATACTTTGAATAATTATAAAGGCAGTGTTTATTAAAATACATTTCATTTTCAAAATGAGTTATCAACTATTAAAGTATGTATAGATTTTTTGGGTGACATTCTGTATATATGATTGTCATAACTCATTGAATACCAGAGATGTGTACTGTGTCCATGTAAATAATTAGAAGAAATGTTTAATCATTTCACATTAAATTCACTTTTATGGGATAAAAAACAGGAAAATCACTTAATAGTTGGCTAATTTGCTCCTTGTAATCCCCTGTGATCAACCCCTTGGCTCTCTCCATTTTATCTCCATATGTGATTTTGGAATTTCAATGGTTTTTCAATTAAAACATTGTTTATATCATGTAGATTAACAGATTTTTGTATATTTGCTTCTTCTGTCAATAAGTAGAGTATCTATATAATCTTAGTAACCAATGTCACCCCAATAAATTTAATTATAAAAGAGTATTTCAGAATGCTTACTTTTAGTACCCCCTATCACTTATATCAATCAGAAATTATTTTAGCTGCAGGTAATAGGCAATTTGACTAAAATGGCTTAAAACATAAATGCAGTTTTATATCTATCTATCTATCTATCTATCTATCTATCTATATATATATATAAAGGCAGCTACCATAATGGCCATAACGGCCATAACGACCTAACAACTGGTTGCTATGACGCCCACTGTGGCCAGTGAACCTGCCTGATCAGGAGGTGGAGCTGGCGGCCAACCTCCCGTCATCTCCTCCTCCCGACAGGCCCATCCCTCATCTGCTCTGGTTGGGGCCGGGTCGGCTAGACCCCACCTGTACACAAATTTGTGCAATGGGCCTTTAGTATTTAATAAAAAACCCTGAAGTGGGTGATGTCAGAGATGGACACAGCATTTTAATTGTGTACTAAGGACCCAAGTTCTCTCTACTCTTCTATTCTTTTAAAGAAATGGGCTTTTATACCCAAGCTTGCTGCTCCTCCTGGGGGGGTTCACACTGATACTCAGAGCAGAGATTCCTTAGCAAGAAAGGAGAAAGTGAGAAGCCAATAGCATATGCCTCAATTTTAATGCCATATTTTAAGAAAATATAAGCCATTGTTGCTTACCATATACAAAAGGAAAATGTAAACAATGAAGGCTCCCTTACAAACTTTCAGTCTAAACCACAACTTACATGCTATTTCCTGTTTGTTTTTCCTGCTACCATTGTTTTCAAGAAATTTGTTGGCTGAACTTATACATTTATCTTCTACATAACTTGAGAATTAGCTTTCTTCATTCTATTTTTTTAAAACTCCTGTGGGCATTTTGATTGGAATGGAGTTGCATTTACTAATTATTTTTGATATAACTGAAAATTGCACATAGTTTTGGAAATATTATATAAAAGTATATCCTCTGTACATTGAGGAATCTTTCTGTAAGCAAGATTCTTGAAGGGGCTGACGTTGAACAAGGTGGCTGACATTGAACATGGTGGCTGACAAGGATCAAATGGTTTTAGCATTTAGAATCAGTGGAAATACAAAGAAGAATGAAATTGTAATACATATTCATCAGCAAAAGTATAAAGACAGAACCAGGAGATGACCTGGCATTACATTTCCCACTATTCATAGTGAATCCCTAATTGGAAGTTTCCAACATAAAATAAGGAAAATGAGATTTGGCACTAAAGGAACATCATTATGCTACCAAGCATTGGTGCGCTGCAATAAACTCTGTATTCAGACATCACAGAGAACCTCCTGCTAACAAAAGAGAGGTCTTGAATCATCCATAAGAGACATAGTCTCCTTTGCATAATAGATCAACATTCTTTTAAAGTGAGTCACGGAGTAACTCAACTGTCTTCCACAGCTGAAATTTATTGTGAGCATTAAACTAGATATGTATGAAGAGCTTGCTTGATACATTGCCAGACATATAGTGTGGATTTAGTAAATGGTGGCTAGCACTATAAATAGATAAATATCATGGTAGATAGTATTAACTCCACTTTGCAGAAAATGAGTCTCGGACCCCTTACATAGTTTTTTTCAAGGTGTTCTAGATAATAATATACACCTTCTTGACTCCTAAATTATGCTATTCCCACCCCACTATACTTTTCTGCCTGTCTTCTTTATCAGTGTCTTACTATAGGGAAGCTATCAAGCCCTTTTTGTTAAAGACAATTACATCAAGGTGGTAACTTTTCCCCCCAAAATCGATATATATTATGACCAACATGTTCTTGAAAAGATAAAGCAAATTACTTGAATTTGAAAGGTTCCTAAAAACGTGGGATCCATGAACATGAAGATCATACTTGAGATTGTCACAGAATCATAGGTGATTAGACCTTGAAGATCACCTAGTTTATCCCCTTCAAATGCTAGAGTGATGACATCTGAGCAGGTGAGGAACTTGCCAGTGCTAGCCCATTGATGAATGTAGATCTCTTGATCCAAGCCTCATGATTCCCAGCTCAGCCCAGTTCTTTGAAATAATATCATGGGCAGAAAATGTGAATTGAACTAATTGATGTATAAAAACCATCATTTTCATAGTAAAATTAGGAATTATTATGCACTTTACTACATTTTAAATTATTTTAAATATTGTTTTAGGTTTAATTTTTTTTCCTTATAATTTGTTTTAAAATGTGTTTGGTATAGATTATTTTTTTTATTTTTAATCTTCACTCGAGGATATTTTTCCATTGATTTTTTTAGAGAAAGTGGAAGAGAGAGGGAAAGACTGAGAGAAATATCGATGTGAGAGAAACACATTGATTGGTTGCCTCCTGTGTGTGCCCTGACCAGGGAGAAGCCTGCAACCGAGGCACCTGCCCTTGACCAGAATTGAACCTGGGATCCTTTGGTCCGCAGGCCAATGCTCTATCCACTGAGCCAAACCAGCTAGGGCTGGTATAGAGAATTTTAATTGAAAAATCACTAATGATAAAAACAAATGGGACAACAAGTTTTATTGAAAATATAATTATTCAAGCTTACTTAGATTCTAGTTTGTATTTTTAAACTAGAGGCCCGGTGCACGGGATTCATGCACTGGTGGGGGGCATGGCCTGTGGGGATCAGCCCGCTATGGAAGCACCGCTCATCCTGGTCAGCCAAGCGGCTGTGGAGCAGGAGCAGCCACTCATCCCGGTCAGCTGAGCAGCGCTCCCACTGTGGGAGCACACTGACCACCAGGGAGCAGCTCCTGCATTGAGCATCTGCACCTTGGTGGACAATGCATGTCATTGCAACTGGTCGACCAGTTGTCTGGTTGTTCTGCTGTTGGGTCACTGGGCTTTTATTATATCGGATATATATAAATATTACAATAAATATCATTGTGAAAATTAAAATAATGCTGAAGTAAACAAAGCAAATACTTCCCTCTTTCCCACACTATTGTTCAACAGTAACTACTTTGAAAAGTTACAGGGTATTCTTTTGTTTCTTAGTTAATTCATTTACGTATGTGAAAATTAGATATTTAGCTTGGTAAGTTAGCTATCCGAATTATTTTACACTTGTTTCCTCAAAAGCAATATGACTTGGTAAACTTTCTCTGTCAGTACAAACAAATGTACTTTATTCTTTTTAACTGCTACATATATGTAATGGCATAAATCTTATAGCATTTACTTGCTTACACCCTTACTGATGGTCATTTAAGTTTCTATTTTTCACAATTATTATTCACAAAAATGCTGCAATTGATTTCCATCTACATGTTTCTTGATGTACTTGTGTGATGTCTTTCTCAACAATAGATACCAAGAAGCATCTAAATGTGCTTACACATTGCTAAATTTTATTCTCCAAGATTGTTTTGTCAATTTATACAATCACCAGTGAGAAAGCCTGACTCCCCACATGTGTGCTAATTCTTGATGTTAGTAATCCCTAGCTTTTATCTGATGGCCAGTGATAATATTTCTTGCTTCTATTCATTTCAATATATGTAATTCATAGTATGTTAGAAAAATATTTATGTTTTTCTCTTTTATCTATTTTTACTTTTGTGTTGATTGTGCTTTTTATTTTAAAGGCTATCTTTATATGTTATTGTGTGGAGATAGAAAAATAATTTTTCCACCATTTTCTGGCTGAGCTAATAATCAAACATGAGACAGATTAACAGGAGAAAATGACAAAAATTATTACATATGTACATATGGGGGTTCCATGAAAATATGGGACCCTAGGACACATGGGGCAGTTGAGGCTTATATGCCATTCTGAATTTAGCTGAGGGAGGCAGGGGTTTAGTATTTCAAAATGAAACTTCAACATAAATAGGATCTCTAGCACCAACAGGAATCATCACTGTTGATTTGACTTACTGATAATGCTTATATTATGTAGAGTCTGTTTTCCATATTTTCAGTAATGATGTCTTTGGTCAAATAAAAAGAAAATAGATAAAAGGAAAAAGAACAAAGACAAACAGATAATACAGGCAAACTATTTAGTACAACCAAGGTCATAGATGTAATTGTCAAAACTACAGTAGAACATTCTAAGTTTGTATGGCCATTCATTGCTTGCTTTCTCATGATTAATGACATGCATTTGTATGATAGTAGACCTGGGGTTATAAGTCCAATTTGTTACTATTCAATGCAGCAAAGTTAGCAGGTTCACTTGAGGTGTGGAAAGTAAATTTAGATTTATTTCATCTGTGCATAAATGGCAGCTCAGTTGAGATAAACAAGCCATTTTCCATCCCTTCATTACTTAAAATCATTGGTCACTATCATGATTATGATCATGTTCCTAGCAATTAAGAGGAATCATCACACTATAATTAAAGAAGGAAAGAAATATTCAGTTTACATTTGAAAATATTATGGAGGAAAATCCTTTTGTAGCTTTGTATTTAAAGGATTTGCTTTATATATGTAGAATCTAAATAATTCTGGGTAAGCCAGACATACAAAACCAACAATGCTAACAAAAGGATAACTTCATTTCTCACATGAAAGCAAATGCTGGCCACTACTTTTATAAATTAAAAAAAATCTAAGATAATTTCTACTACATAAAATTATATCTCCTTCACCCTTTCTTTAACCTATACCCTGAGAATAAACCACCATAAACAGAACTTCAAAAATGTCTTTACAACTAGTTTGTAGTTTGAATATTACATAACTCAAGTAGTAGGTCTATAGCAGTCTTATTTTGTTCTGTTATGACTAATTGCAACAAGTTCCTTAAGAAAACATATTAATATTAATATAACATATTAATAACCAGAAATATTAATTTATCAATTGTATCTAACCACAAGGCAAAATATATCACAACCATTGGTAGCAATGGACAATAGACATGCCACAGGTTGGTCAAGGCACAGCTCCTGCTTGGGTTTTGGTCCTGCTTACCCTTGGGAATTACTGGATATATGAGTCCTTATGAATTATACTAGCCTGGTTTCTAAGTATCATCAGGACAAAAGTCTATACCTTAGGCAACCAAAATATTTAATGATAAGACAACTACTTTTAGGGTATTAACATCTTTCTCAGCTGTTACATAGTTTTTGCCAACTGCACATTCTATTCTTATTACTGTCATCAACCACATGACACTTTCCTGAGGTGAAATTCTGATAGTCTTTAATCCCCAAGCATCCTACACTCAGTATCCTGCTCATAATGATTCCAATCATCCTTGAAACCCCTCACAGGAGCTGCAATTAATTTCAAGAAATTCTTCATATCTTAAAAATCTCTCATGACAATTTAAAAGCTGGAAATTTCCTAGAAAGTTAAGTGTAAATTAGCAGAAAAACCTGTAAGCAAGCTCATCATAATTTCATATACAGGAAACTGAGAAATTAATTTAACATGTCCAAGAAAAGATCATATAGGATTTCACAAGTTAGCACCATTTTGGTGGAATCCCAAAGGTTGGAGTCTGTTCCTCATATTTGCAAATCTGACAAATTAATTTGTCAGTATACTCTGTTTATCAGAGTCTCAGGGAAAGACTACATCTAACCAAACTTATGAGGCTGGTGTGGAAATTGCTTTTACATAAATCCATGGCTGAAGAATTACTCATAAACTAGAGTGAAACATAATTTACTGTCTAAATTTTGACACTTTTAAGATTGAAAAGGGTACTATAAATACATAAGCTGGGACAAGAGGTACGAATGGTGGCCATCCAGGATAAAACAAGACATATGGTCACTTTATCCATAACTCAGACACTAATCTCCATGGTCCAGTGCCTAGTATACCTTGTATCAAGGTCTCTGGGAAACCAAAATAGTAATTTAAAAGTTGTGTGGTCAGTGCACACTTATATCCAAAGGAGATGGATAGCTCTGGCCATAGATAAATCTATTGTAGTGGGCAGGCAAACATAGTGCGCCAGAATCTATTTGTTGGTTGTAATATAAACATGTCCCTCAGGTCCAGTGTGTCTTCTTTTTTTGAACATATTTTTTCATTCCTCTTTTCTAGGTTCACTTTCCTCTACCTATTCAGGTAGGATACAATGCAATTGGTTATAAGTTAACTTTCTAAGTTAAAAAAAAATTTCCAGTCTTACCTTGCAAAAGAGATACCATAGTCACTTAGACTTGAATATTTTCCAAATTTCAGCCACATCCACATCAACCATCTTAGCTTACAGCTGCAGGTGTTTAATCTCATTTATTATTAGACATCAAATTATCTTCTGAGAATGAAAGCAGAGAAAAGGAAATCTTGAAGCCTTCTGACTCCATTGTAATAGACTGATAACGATATTCCTATATTGTTCTACAAAATTATATTAAGGCAACGTGTAATTTATAACTAAGACAAAACATATTATTAAATGAGATCAGAGTGTTTGTTGTGGCAATTTAGAATAATTATCACCAATTTACAGTAAGCTTGGTCAGTGATAAGTAAAGAAGATATATAATAACTGGTTGAACAACTGAAGCTATAATTGGAGGAAGCAAAGTTTTGGCTTCTGTAAGATGTAGATGAGAATAAAAAACTTAATCAAAAGTTAGTTTAGATGTCACCAGTGAGCAACCCACAAGCATGTGCTTATAAGCACATTGACAAAGTAGTAGAAGCCAAATCAAATGCTACTTAGAACATAGCACTTGGGAGATGTTCTGGGAAAGCACTGTAATACTAGGGGAGTAAACCTTGCCCAAGAAACATTAAAAAAATAATTAAGAATGCAGTGGAAAGTGCTGGTTAATAGAAAATTTTGCAAATGCATTCATAGGAAAGAAAAACTGAAAATTGTTATCTCAGTCAGAGACACTAAAGCTTGCAGAAAATGTAGAATGACTGATTTCAGTGATCAGGGAGTTTGGACATACACTGACATACGCAGTGTATGTACTTTATCCAAGTACTAGTAAATCATCTTTTTAAGCCAGTTTTGGAGGCAGTGCTTCTATTCTATTGTATCATCCGTCTAAAATAAATACCAATGAATGCTTGTGAACTTTAAAGACTAAAAGGGGATTAAATAGTATTGTGTAATGATAATAAAAACTCGAAGGCCAGGGAGGTGTAAAGTTAAATTATTAAAAGATAATATTAAACATATGTGATGAGAAGTGAACTGAAACTGACAAAAAAGAAACCTTTGGAAGAATATAAATATCTACACTCCTACTCTACCACCATCAACACTGGTAAAAACAAAAGCTCTCATCTATGCCTTTCTTGATCTCCCTTAGTCCCCCTTTGTCCTATAATCCCTCCATTCAGAAGACAGGGGCTCAGTGTCTTTTCTTACTCCTATTCTGGAGCAGTAAAATTGTCATCCTGGCCTTCATACAGCAGAACAGGTATTTTCTCCATCTCATGGCAGAAAATACAATGATCTTAGCCTGTTCGTATCAAAATAATATTGAGCTATGATGTAGTAATAAGCACACCCGAGTTTCAGTAGATTAACACCTGAAGTATATTTTTTAAACACATAAAATCTATTGTAGGTCAGGTGACTCTATAGTGCAATTGTCTTCATGAGCTAACCCACCAATACAAACTGCTTCAATCTTGCATCTCTGCGGTTTTAATGCACCACTTCAGGTTCACCACTGAAAGGGAAGGTAGTGAGAAGAAACAAGTCATCTTTTCTGTCAAAGAACAGACAGTCGCCATATTGGCTGCATGACTTGCAGCTCCCTGGGGGTCGCCATCTTGAAACGGCCAAGGTCAACCCCTCCTCTTGAATTAGCCAATCGGGAAAGACTGTGGCCTGAGCTCCAATCAACAGTGAGGGACAGATCATGTGCGTCAGGGATTAAAAAGCCCAGCGGACTGCCTGCTGGGTGTGTGTGTGCGCACCCTTCTACGTAGAAGGAAAGATGTTTGAATTGCTGCTTGGCTCCCAAGTATGCTTTGTGTTCTACCAAGACCCCACAATTGGGGGGCTCGCCTCATTTCTTGCAAGGTGAAACAGATATTTCACTGTCAGTTCAGAGGAGACATCATTACCTCTGTTCATAACCCATTAGTTAGTAGTAGATGCATGGTCACACTAACTTCAAAGAGTTCAGGAGGGTATTGGTGAACAATAGAAACATCTATCAAGAGCTTTCCATGCTTTATCTTTGATATGCTAAAGGAATTTATGCAAATTTCTTCCTCTCCCCAAAACCCGATTTTCAAGCTTATTGTTTTCTTAGGAATGCAAAAAAATTAATTTGACCCAGTTTTAAATTTTTTCAGTTTCAGTTTACATTCAATATTATTTAAAATTTGAAAAAATTTTCCCAGCCAGCATGGCTCAGTGGTTCAGCATTGACCTATGAACCAGGAGGTCATGGTTCAATTCCCAGTCAGAGTACATGCCCTGGTTGGGCCTTGATCCCCAGTGTGGGGCATGCAGGAGGCAGCTGATCAATGATTCTCATCATTAGTGTTTCTGTCTCTCTCTCCCTCTCTTTTCCTCTCTCTGAAATCAAAAAAATATATTTTAAAAATAAATAAAATTTGAAAAAATTTAATTTGACCCTCGCTGCTTAGACATAACAGAGTTCTCTTGTGAGTGTATCTATCATTTTCCTGAAACAGTGAACTCAGTGCTCCAATCGGCAGGAAATTCCTAGAGTCAAGTAGTAGAATGTGCAAATACATGAAAATGTTTAAAAAATATCCCATTTTATGATAATATTGAAATATATTCAGCTTTTGCAATACCTGGGAAATAATGTTCATTCTATGAGCAGAAAAAAAGTACAAAATTGGCTGAGTTTAATAAAAAATTCAATCATTTATAATGAGTTAATTTAACTTCCTCTTGCACAGTAAGTGCAACCCTTATGTAAAATAATATATAAGTAAACAAAATCCTCCTCCATCTCCTATTGAATGAACTCATTCAGTGAGTAACTATGAATTAGAAATCAAAACAAACAGCTGGTGTCTAAGTATAGACTTCTGAATATGGGACTTTTGGTTGACTGAATCCAAATATGTGATACTCTTTGAGGAAGTCAACACAGTTATCTCCTTCTGTTAAATGCATTATTTAGAAACAATCAAGCAGCACACTTCTAAGAAATATGCAGGAAGGCTTAATACAAGGAGTGTCCTATAATCCACTTGATGAAGGTTCAGGGAAGCACTTTGAATGCTGTTAACATGAAAGCAGTTTGTATACAATGAACCTCAGTAAGAAGCCAAGTTTACAAATTTACCTATAAAATCATACACTTCTTCCTCTCAAATATCCTGCCAAATTTAATTGGGCCAAAGGATATAAAACTGTTCAAGCATGGAAACCAGTAATTGTCTTTCATTCATAAAGAGGATTATGCACATGCAACACTTCTTGAGAAACTACCTGTCTATAAAAGAACATAGTTACAACAAAATGTCCTACAAATAGGCACTTTTTAATAGTCTGCTTACCTACAGTAATAATGCATACATCAGTGCCCTAGGGGATGTGGTGATGACAATTCTTGACCATCTGTGCACTACACACATTCAGGGGTCACATCTCAGCTCTAAGCGTATACAGCAAATGTCAAATTTAGTGTCTAAAAGCTTCATCTACATCCCAGGCAACTAAATCAGCAAGAGTCATCTATGCCTGGGTAAAGTTGGAGCAAGACCTATTTCTAGGTCTCCCATGTTGACAGGTTTCCCAGAGGTGTTCATTGAAACCATTGTTGAAATTGTACTTCCACTATTTGTCATTGATCCAAGCAATAAGGCAAGCTGTGTATATATGGGATTAATCCAGTCACCAATTTTATCTGGTAAATTTAATTATGTGCCAGGTACTGTTCTTAGGCACATGATGGAGTCAAGTTTAAGGGCAGATCAGTGTGGACCAGAAATCAATAATGTATGCTTAGAGTTATTGTCCAATACCGGTTAATGGTTTGACTTCATTGAAATGGGAAGAATAGAAATGCTGTAAAAATTAAACAAAATCAGGGTGGGGGTGGGGGGTGTAAGAGATCAACCAAAGGACTTATATGCATGCATATAGGCATAACCCATGGACACAGACAATAGGGTGGTGAGGGTCTGGGGTGGGGGAGGAGGGAAAGGTCAATCGGGGGAAAAGAAGACATATGTCATACTTTCAACAATAAAGAATTAAAAAAATTAAACAAAATCAGTTTGCCATTCAGAGAAATGGACAGTGAAGGTATTTGAAGACATCTTGGGAGCATTTATTCATACAGGGAGACTAATGAGACCACTCAAACCCCATGCCAAGGAATTTTTTCACAAAGGTACGAGACTTTTAAGTAAATAAGCCATGAAAACACCACATTTAGAAAAATAGAAAATACCACAAACTTGCCACGCTTCGGGGGATTTTGTGGATTTAGGAGGAGGCTTTAGGAGGATTTACAATAGCTGCGAACACTGATGCATGCACTAACATCTGCAGAGACTTCATTCTTCAGGACAGAAAAATATGCTTGCCATGAATCGCGACTCTATTATTTCACCATTAACTACAGAATTTATATGAGTGCAGGATCATTGCCCAGATCCAACACACAGCTGGCACCATTCCAAGCCTGCAAGTAATTCTCAGGCCACTGAGGGGACCTTCACTCGGAAAGCCTGGAAATTATGCTTAATTAGTTTCTTTTTGTCATCAGTGGACAGGACATGATGAAAGGTAACATTTATACCTGTCAGGGACAACCGACTGGGGAACAAGCTTTCCCGGAGTCAGCACCCAGAGAGGCAATCCTTCCAAGAGGAGTGAGAAACTCTAATTCGATAAAGAAGGATATGTATGGTCAGCCTGCATTCTTTAGAGAGTCATGTATTCATTTGGTTCCCAAATACACAGCTTCATTTCCTTCCTGTCATCATCTCCAAGTGACCTTCACCGAATTCTGGGTGTGGGTTGGGTTTCTCATCACGTCTTCCTTTTTACAGTCTCCATCAGTGAATGCTTCTTTTCTGACAAGGGAATTTGGAGTTCTCTACTCAAAGATATGGCACACAAAGGGGTCGTGTGTCTGTACTGCAATCTGCTCTTTTAAGTTTGGTCATAAACAAATATTCTCGAAACAATCAGGACAAAAGGATGGAAGTAATAACTAGTAAGTCAGATATCCGGCTGTCTCAGGACTCCAGAAAAAGGAGCATCCCAGACAGGACCGTCGCAGGAATGTGGGAAATGACTGCTGTCTTCCAACCTCATTCTTGCTCATTTTCTGGGTATTTTAACCCCTCAAATTTAATGAATGTGGTTCACTGGATGAAGGGTGCACTTTATTAGTTGTTCAAACCTTTCCTTCCTTCTTCTGCAGATTCAGGGCACCTGGAAGGCAAGCTGGGCTAGCAGGACCTTCACAAATCTGATGGCCACTGGAGCTTGAACACATTGCCATGCCTTGATGATAAAGTAGGAGGAGAGGGGCTTTAAGGGGCTTACAGTTGCCATCATTAAAACCTGTTATTTACAGGCAGTTCTAAGTGTGCATGTAAAGTGAGGCGATGTAATGGAACTCCCATTTGACCCAGTAATCCCACTTCTAGGAATATATCCCAAGAAACCAGAAACACCAATCAGAAAGGATATATGCACGCCTATGTTCATAGCAGCACAATTCACCATAGCTAAGATTTAGAAATAGCCTAAGTGCCCATCAGCAGATGAGTGGATTAGAAAAATGTGGTACATCTACACAATGGAATACTATGCTGCTGTAAAAAAAGAAGGAATTCTTACCATTTTCAACAGCATAGATGGAACTGGAGAGCATTATGCTAAGTGAAATAAGCCAGTCAGAGAAAGATAAATACACATCTCACTCATTTGTGGAATATAGAGAACAACATAGACTGATGAACAGGGACAGATCCAAAGACAGAGAAACAGCAATCAGACTATCCATCCCCAGAGGGAAAGTAGGGGAGGGCGGGGGTAAGAGGGAGAGATCAACCAAAGGACTTGTATGCATGCATATAAGCCAAACCAATGGACACAGACAACAGGGGGATGAGAGCATGAGTGGGGGAGGAGGTTGGGGGTTAAAGGGGGGATGAGGACACATTTGTAATACCTTAACCAATAAAGAAATTTTTTTTTAAAAAGTGAGGTGATGCCATAACCGGTTTGGCTCAGTGGATAGAGCGTCGGCCTGAGGACTTAAGGGTCCCAGGTTCGATTCCAGTCAAGGGCATGTACCTTGGTTGCAGGCACATCCCCAGTGGGAGGTGTGCAGGAGGCAGCTGATCGATGTTTCTCTCTCATCGATGTTTCTAACTCTCTATCCCTTTTCCTTCCTCTCTGTAAAAAAAAATCAATAAAATTAAAAAATTAAAAAAGTGAGGCACTGTGACAGATGTGTAGTGAAGCTAATGAAAGGTTTGGTCCCCATATCACAGAATTCAATTAATATTATGGTGTGGGGAAGCGAAAAGGAAAAAAAAAAAATAAAACTGTCCTTTCACCACCCAGACATACCAAAAGATGTGCATGTCTGCCTCTCTGTTTACCTCATTTGAAATAATTTCTACAAGCCCTTTCTCTTCATGCTCTCCCTAATCACCTCTGAAATGTGTTTGGCATCCCTGGGAAAAGACATCTATTTGTCAAGTTCTCGTTCCAATGCAGAAAAGTGTACGATATTTTGTTCATTTTTTAATAAGATTTTGATTATATTCAGATATTTCTAACAGGCCTTTATAATTTCTCAATATCTGAGATGATTCTCGTATAGCCAATACCTTTCACAGTAAGGAGGGCAACCGTCGCTGACAAAGGCAATACAGATCTTACTTTCTCCAGGTAATAGGAGCTTTCAAGCTTCTTGTGAGTATTTCTAAAGTAATCTAATCTGCTTGAGGTTTATTTTTCCTTAGTAACTATGTTCCCAGCACAGTCTGGGATTTTGAACCTAATGAATTCTGAGAAAATCATTAACGTGAACTTCTTAGGGAAAAACAGAAAAAGAGCCAAGGATTTCATTGCTAATTGCACCCAATAACACAAAAGTCAGGTGTGCCTGAGGTTCTAATGAATGTCCATAACATTTCACTTTTTTTTTTTCAAATCTAATAATAAGGCTGGAGCACGGCTTTCCTAATATGGGTGATTCAGTTGCTGCTGTACATGCTCTGATGACCTCTGGCCTTTAAGGAGGGAAGTGGGGGCAGAAGTTGAATTTTCCGCGGTTGGAACCAGCAGCTTTGTCCCATCTTTAGGGTCCACTTAACCTGAGTCTCTCCTTCCTCCCTTCCCCCCTCTCTCCATTGCTGTGTCCCAGAGCAGCTCATTTTCCTACCGGGGCACTTTCCACTGATACAATGGATATAATTTGGGAGCCTTTGATGGAAGGACTTGAAAGAGTCATTAACTTCATTTTGCTTCATTTGTTTTCCAAATCAAAGAATCCCAAAGAGAACAGCTGTAAAAAATAAAAGCATCTTCACTGATCGCCTTGAAGCGTTTTGTTTCAGACATCACAGGCAGGGGCTGAGCTCTCCTTTGAGGATGGACAGACATGACAATCCATCTGTTATCTAAGGCTGGAGTTTCCCCAGCCCATGCTCAGGTCTATCCTTTTTCTCTCTTCTAATCTTCTGCTTTTGAGCATTGACTCTGACTTTGCAGTTTGCAACACTACTTTTCCCAGGAAAGTAAATAGTTCAAATCTGTTGTATTTTTTTAATTTAAAAAGTTTATTTTTAGACTTACAAGTCCAGGAAGCGCAGAGAACCCCAAACAAAAGGAATCCAAAGAGGACCACACCAAGACACATCATCATTAAAATGCCAAGAGCAAAAGACAAAGAGAGAATCTTAAAAGCAGCAAGAGAAAGAAACTCAGTTACCTACAAGGGAATACCCATACGACTGTCAGCTGATTTCTCAACAGAAACTTTGCAGGCCAGAAGGGAGTGGCAAGAAATATTCAAAGTGATGAATACCAAGAACCTACAACCAAGATTACTTTATCCAGCAAAGCTATCATACAGAACTGAAGGTCAGATAAAGAGCTTCACAGATAAGGAAAAGCTAAAGGAGTTCATCACCACCAAACCAGTATTATATGAAATTCTGAAAGGTATCCTTTAAGAAGAGGAAGAAGAAGAAAAAGGTAAAGATACAAATTATGAACAACAAATACGCATCTATCCACAAGTGAATCTAAAAATCAAGTGAATAAATAATCTGATGAACAGAATGAACTGGTGATTATAATAGAATCAGGGACATAGAAAGGGAATGGACTGACTATTCTTGGGGGGGGGAAGGGGTGTGGGGGATGCGGGAAGAGATTGGACAAAAATCGTGCACCTATGGATGAGGACAGTGGGTGGGCAGTGAGGGCGGAGGGTGGGGTGGGAACTGGGAGGAGGGGAGTTTTGGGGGGGAAAAAGAAGAACAAATGTAATAATCTGAACAATAAAGATTTAATTTAAAAAAATAAAAAATAAAAAGTTTATTTTTCAGTTACAGTTTATGTTCAATATCATTTTGTATTGTATCTATAACAAAAGTATAATATGCTAATAAGACCAGACTACCTTCTGGACGAAGTGGGGCCAGAAGGGAAGCCCAGGTCCTGGGTGCCAGAGAGAAGCTGGTGCCGGCAGCTGGGGGAAGGAAGGCGTATCCTTGCACGAATTTCGTGCATCGGGCCTCTAGTTAAAAAAAAAATCTTATTTGCTTGAGATTTACTTTTTCTTAGAAATGTTTAGCTTGAAGAGGAGTTCACGTCCATAAATACTATTTTACCATTTGTCTAACTCATGACATCTTTTTCATTAGGTTCAAACACTGGCTAAACCATTTACTAGTTGTGTTACCACTAGAAAGTCACTTAATTTATTTGCTTATTTATATAACTAGAATCCATATGCACAAAATTCATGCATGGGTAGGGTCCCGAGACCTGGCCGGCGATCAGGGCTGATCTATGGGGTGACCGGTGGGGCGATCAGGGGCCCCTGCTGTCACCCACCTTGGTTGGCCTGGGGCCTGCGGGCTGGGGGCAGCTCCTGCATTGAGTGTCTGCCTCCTGGTGGTCAGTGCACATCATAGCGACCGGTCATTCCACCGGTCATTCTGCCATTTGGTCATTTTTCATATTAGGCTTTTATTATATAGGATGAAGATAATAATACCTACCTCATAGTGTCATTGTGATGATGGATTAAATGAGTTGATAACTTTAAAGTATTTAAAATAGTGAGGAACATGTAGTAATTTCTCAGTATGTATTAGTGATTGTTTTATTACTATTACTAATAAGAATAATATAATTTCAATGTAAAAGTAGGTTTTCAGATCTAGCTTTTTAGATGCTAACATGAGCATAGGCTGCCCACCTATATGAAAAAAAAATATTCACTAACATTTTAGATTCTGCATTTTTTTTTATAAAAGTAACAAAATGTGAAAGAGGTTTTTCTAAAGCTACATCTTAAGAAATGGGGTGTGAGCCCTAGCTGGTTTGGCTCAGTGGGTAGAGCGTTGGCCTGTGGACTGAAGGGTCCTGGGTTTGATTCTGGTCAAGGGCACATGTTCCAGTTGTGGGATCAATCCCCAGTAGGGAGCATGCAGGAGGCAGCCAATCCATGATTCTCTCTCATCATTGATGTTTCTATCCCTCTCTCTCCCCTTTTCCCTTCCTCTCGAAAATCAATGAAAATATATTAAAAGAAAAGAAAAGAAATGGGATGCGAAACACTTCTTTTTACAAGAAAACGATGATGATAGGCTAGTTTGAAAAATATACACATAAATAGGTTTAGTGTAATTACCAAATGCTTAGGATTGCATGAAGTGAGAAAGAAAGCTGTGTAGGTTATTAATGCAGAGGGGTGTGTGTGGGGTGTGTGTGGTGTGTGTGTGTGTGTGTGTGTGTGTGTGTGTGTGTGTGTGTGTGTTGTGTTAGGTAAGTGTTAACTGAGGATGGACAGGACAATAACTATCATCAGGTACTTTGTTACTTGATCTTGTTCCACAACAACTCTGTGATATCTTTGATTATAGGTAAAAAAAAAAAAAGAAAAAAAAACCGAAGTAGGAAAAACAAAGTAACTAAACATGCAGTAAAGGGTTATCAAAATGCATAGTTTAAGGGAGGCAGTATTTGAAACACGTAGCCTCTAGAAGAGAAAAAAGAAATGTCAATAAAGGAGAGAAACTCCACTTGGCGCTCAGGTGGTATAAAGGAAAAATAAAGCTAAAGAGGGAACTATAGGGTTCTACAGGTTAGAGGAGAATCATTAAACCAGAGGACACACAGCTCTTCAACCCCCCACCAACACAAACAAAGAAATCTGCTTAAAGTGCCTGGACTTTGTTATGTTGAGAGAAAGACATCAGCAAATGTTTGCTGGGTCATCTTTAAGAATAGGACACAGAGAAGACATTGATCAAAGCCTTACTAGATTCCTTTCTTTCTACCTAGTTCATATGAAATTATAGTTATCTCTGATAGCTTCCTTCCTGGAACAGGTCCTCTATCTAAGTTATTTTAGGCAGTTAGGGAGAAAGTCCAAGTTTTTTCCCGAGTCCTACATTTCTTAAAAATAACCAGCTTAAAATAATCAGTATTTTTTTAAAAAGCATATTTTGGGGTGGAAAACTGTTTTTCCTCACCACAAAGAAATGAACAACAGGAAAATCAGCAAATCCATATAGAACTATTCTAAAACAATCAGAAAATAAACTGTCACACATATGAGAAAATTTCACACATCTGAGGCAAAGTTCCTATAGGAAAAACAACCATAAAGCAGAAGAGAACTGTAAAACTTAAATATAATCCAATATACATTTGAGGATATGAAAAACCACCTTGTAAGAAATTAATTTTAAAAACTAAGAAAGGAAATAGTAAAAAAAAAAAAGGAAAATATAAAAAGAGTTGATTTGTTTAGGAAAGTATTTTAAATAGACAAAAATATGTTAGAAATAGAGTATACCCAAGGAAAAATAGATTCAAGTGAAATTTAATAAGGGGTATTAAAGAAAGACAAGAAAACAACCAAGATAATCAAAGGAGATAAAAAATAAAATGGATCAGAGAACAAGTAGTAGAAATGAATGACAAAAAAAGTAAGAATAATATTCATGGCAGCAGAGGCTACTTACTGCAGTGATTTAAACCCATTCACAACTTTATTACAGCCTGTGGAAAACCTTGAGCTAGAGGGACCCAGCTTGGACATGCCAGGATTTCTATCCCACAGATCTTGTGAGATTTAAAGAGAAATGTTTGTGTTTTGCTCTGAGGTGGGGAGGTCACAGCCATGGTGGCCATAAGGGGCAGAGGAAATATTTGAAGAAACAATGACTGAGAATTTTCTGAAAAATAATGACATACATCAAATCAGAGCTTGAAGAAGTGGCTAGAACCCCATGCAGAATAAATACCATGTACACAGACACACCTTACGCCCCTGTACACATCATTTCCACACTGCTGAAAATCTGAGAGAAAAATAGTGAAAACAGCCAGAGGAGAAAGACACATTACATAAAGAGGAACAGAGATGGTAAAACTGACAACCCGGCCTGCAAGTCTGATGTTTGCATCTATAAGTGTGCACGCAGCCAAAGAAGAGAAATAAAAAAAGCAGGTAGGCCCTAGCTGGTTTGGCTCAGTGGATAGAGTGACAGCCTGCAGACTGAAGGGTCCCGGATTTGATTCCAGTCAAGGGCACATGCCTGGGTTGTGGGCTCGATACCCGGTGGGGGACGTGCAGGATTCTCTCTCATCGTTGATGTTTCTATCTCTCTCCCTCTTCCTTCCTCTCTGAAATCAATAAAAATGTATTTTTTTAAAAAGCAGCTAGGGAAACCAGAGCAGCTCCCCATGTATATTTCACCACCTCTCCTGTCTAAATATCATGAGGAGCAGCCTGGTAATTTACAAATAGGCTCTGCCTCCATCAGCACCAGAAATGGTCATTACATTGTCTGGCGCAAGGATATTTATACCTTTGTGAAGAATGAGATGATGGATATAGTCCAATTTGGAAAAGGTAGATGAATATGTTTACCTGAATAAGCTACCGTGAGATTGTCTTCTGAAAACTGGAGTGATTGGTTTCAGGATTGGCAGGCTTGGTTTCAGAAAGACAAGGTTCTAGATTGAAGAAAATTGTTTATCCATTGGGGCTGCCCACTTCAAGAGCAACTGTTTGTTACCCAGCTCAGTCCATAATAATTGTAAAGGTCACCAGGAAAGGGCCAGCAGATTTACAAAACAGTTAAATCACTGTGGACAAAAAAATAATAACAACTAAGACCTAAGGTCGAATTTAAATGGACTAAAAAGGTAGGAAGTTCTGATGAAATAGAAATACCTGCAGAAACAGCTAATGAGCTGAAAACACCCAGCAGCTTTGCCAACAGAAGTTGGATCTGAAACAGACCAAATCAGAATCTACCCCAGGGGCTACATGATTTATGCATGACCTAAAGCTCATGGATCATGGGCAGTCCCATGCCGAAGATGTGGATATATACAGCGCTAGAAACTGAGATAGTCTACGTGGAGACCATGAGATGTGTGAAGTTCCAAATAATGATAAAAAAAATCATGTAATGGGTAATGGTGATACATAAAGCATAACTTAAAACAAGGTTACCCCTTACATCTTCTAAAGGGCAGTTTGATCAACCACATAGCTAACTAAAACACACACAGCAAATACAATCCAAGCATTATTAAAAGATTGGTGAACAGGCAGAGATAGTAGTATTATGATGCATTTGATGACATCTAAGACTGTTAATAAAAAATAGAATAAATATGTGAACAGTTATGAGAGTAAGATTTAAAAAATGTATGTGTATATATAAATACTTATGCACACATGTATTTGCTTTAGCTTTTTTATAATCAGCTAAATTAGAATGGTCTGTGGAAGGATGTGTTCCCTATCTTTCTCTTTTTTCATTTCCCAGAGCTGGAATAAAATATCTATATTTTGTGACAAAAGAAAATGTTTGTGGTTTTACGCCACTGGTTTGTGGGTTTATTTGCTACATAGCGATACGTAGTGGGTACAGATTATTTTTACTTGGAAATCTGGTACTGCCATAATAAATAACTAAAATATGAGCATGGCATTGAAACTGGGCGACAAACTTTGAGAAGAGTGTTAGTGTTTAAAATCCCTTAACACACTATAAAATGTTGGGCTTTGAAGAAGATGCTAGCGAGAGCTCCAGAGAAAGAGAAAAAAAATGTATTAGAAACTTGAAGAAAGGAGATTCTTGTGATGAAGTGGCAGAATCTAGCTGTTGCCTGAAGATATGTTGAAAGTAGAAAATGTGCCCAATGAACTGGATGATCTAAGGCTATTTGTAAGCAACATTTTGAAGATGCCACCTGATTGCTTCTTACTGTTTGTAATACAGTCATAGTTGCATAATGACATTTTATTAAATGAAAGACTGCATATATGAACATAGTCCCATCCTGTCTAATAAAAGACAAAAAGGGTAATTGACCGTACCTTCACTACACTTCCCATTGGCTAATCACAGTGATATGCAAATTAACTGCCAACAAAGATGGTGGTTAATTTGCATACATAGGCTCCAAGCGGTGGAGCGAAGCCAAACAGCCCTGAAGCCGGCCAAGCAGCGAGGCCTCACACCCCTGGGATCAGCGGATCCACAAGGCCTCCCGCCCCGGGATCAGCGGAGCAGCGAAGCCTGATGGCTGGGGTGGGGAGGCTCTGGCCGGAGCCCAGCCAGAGTGAAGGCCTGGGTCCCAGGGGCCAGAGGAAAACTGGTGCAAGCAGCCAAGGGAAGGGAAGGCCTATTGCACGAATCTCTTCATGCAACAGGCCTCTAGTAAGGTATAAGGGAGCTGAAAAATTTCTAATTCTTAATGTCATTGTAGTCATCATCAAGTCATAGCGCAATGCATTACACAAATACAGTTGCCTACAGGGTACAGTACAATAACACACTCTAGCAGTTTGTAGTCTAAGATCTGCAGGGAACATAATTTGTCAACCTCAAATATGTCTATTTGGCATAGGATTATTTTAGGCTGGTTAATTTTAAGAAAGAGCAAACATGAGAGAAGTTCTGAAAACCAAGTAGAAGTGAGTTACCCTTTGTGAAAGACATTTATGTGGATAAAGTAAATCTCCATTTGTAAGGGTCTCTCCTTGGCTGTACCAGGAAGAGGAGAAGGACCATCTTTCTAGAAACTCTTATTAATGCAGAAGACAAAACTTAATTCAGCATAACAACCTTACCCTTGTTCACACTGCTTTTCCTGGTCACCTCCTGTAACTGACTCTCCTTATTCCCAGCATTTTTTTAAGTGTTAAGCTGAAGTTGGTATTTAAGGCAGTGGCTTCAGCCATTTTTATAAGTTTCTCAGTTTTCCTGGATCTCTCCCATGTATACAGGAGGAATACATGCTATTCAACTTTTGTTTGTTTTTTTCCTGTTAATCTTTTATTACATGGATGTCTCAGCCAAGAACCCAGAAAGGTAGATGGAAAATTATTTTTACTCCCATACAGAACTATAAGCTGTACCATATAGCCTAGGTGTGTACTAGACTAGATGACCTAAGTTTCTGTAAATGCTCTCTATGATACTTGCAGAATGATGAAATCATCTGTTAAGAAACGTCTAACCCTGTAAAGAATTTTATGAGTTTATTTCAGCCAAATAGACAACATGCCTACAAGAAAGATCTCAACGGACTGAGAAAAATGCTTCCCATAATGGCAATTTGTAGTTTCTTTTATGCATTTGGAGTTAAGGAGGGAACATAAGGAAGCTTACATGAACGTAGGAGAAAGCAAGACAGGGAAATTGCTATGATTAGATTACAGAAGAGTTAATAAGATTACATGCTCTCTTGAGGGTGGTTATGCTATGCTTCCCAGGGATCAGACAAAGACACCTTTTAAAGGTATGTTAACCTAGATGCACAAAAACAATGGACAGGGTTTGCTTAAGGCCAATAAAAGTTTTTATAGTCCTGTGATGTTTCTTTTTGGTTAGATTTATTACTGAGTCCCTTTTTTGTTCATATCGCGGCACATTTCTCAGAACGTATTCCCATCATTAAACAGCACATGGATATAAAATGTGAGAAGAAAGAGATAAATTGAGGGAAAGATGGTTTAAAAAAAGAGGTAGGATTTAGGGTTTAAAAATTCTCAGCCCCTCCAAAGGGGCATACAATGTTAAAATTTAAAAATGCCTCTTGATCAAAGATCATATCCAGAGCATACCCCCCAGAAAAACATTGTCTAAAAATGAAGTCAAAGTTATGACTGCAAACTTCTTTGTTAATTTTTTTAAAATATCAAAGGTTTTGTTTAGATGTTTACAGTTATATTCAGTCACACAAAAGGACATTTAAAGAGATGAAACATGTACCTCATAGATACTTTAAATGAAAATGTTGTTTTTTTTTAATTTTCACTTGAGGACGTGCTTTCATGGATTTTTTTAGAGACACAGGAAGGGAAAGGAGACACACACATACACACAGATATATATATATATATATATATATATATATATATATATATATATAGAGAGAGAGAGAGAGAGAGAGAGAGAGAGAGAGAAGAGAGAGCGAGAAACATCCTTGTGAGAATAAAACATTGATTGGTTGCCTCTCACACTCACCCAGGCCAGCTGGGGATTGAACCCACAGCCTGGGTATGTATGCTGACCAGGAATCAAACCCTTCACCTTTCTGTGCATGGGTTGATGCTCCTACCAACTGAACCACACGGCCAGGGCTAAATTTAAGCTTTAAGGATGTTGTCCCGTAGCTCACTCAGCAGAAGCACAAAGTAGAAAAAAAATTATCTCAAGGAGATTTGTAGGTGTGGCTATTCTCTAATGGATACATCCCTATGAAATTTACAAAAGACCCATAGAGTCAATAATAAAACGATATCACCAAGATTACTGTCAGTGCGAACCATGAAGAACAGAGAGAAAATAAAGAAAGAGGCTCTTGGATCCCCACAAGTCTAATGGTAGGTAGAAGGTGGAGGAAACCAGTCAGTGGCTAATGCTCAGATGGTGAACTCAAAAGTCAGGCAAATATAGCCGAGCACCCAAGGCTAATAGAGGAACGTCCCACACTTGCCTGGCTGGATTTCAGAATTTCTGTGAACCAGTGCTTCTCCCTTCTACATTTACAGAACAAGAGGAGGTACACCCAAGAAGCTGCACATGGACCTGATTTAGATTCTGAGGTTCTGAGTTGTTACTGTAATAGTTTATGAATTTTTTTAAATATATTTTATTTTTTACAGAGAGGAAGGGAGAAGGATAGAGAGCTAGAAACATCGATGAGAGAGAAACATCGATCAGCTGCCTCCTGCACACCACCTACTGGGGATGTGCCCGCAACCAAGGTACATGGCCTTGACCGGAATCAAACCTGAGACATTTCAGTCCACAGGCCAATGCTCTATCCACTGAGCCAAACCGGTTAGGGCTGTTTATGAATTTTTAAAACCACACTTTGCATGTGGAATTGAAGTGAGTCATTGAGAACCAGTAGGCAGCCTCTAGATGCTTCCAAAGATCCCTGCTTTCTTCTGGTATTCAAGCCCCTGTAGTGTAGGCTGAACTTGTGACTAGATTCTAATGATTAGTGTATGGTAAACGTAAAGGGACGTCACTTCAAAGATTAAGTTACAAAAAGGTCGTGAGGTCTGTCTCACTCACTTTCTATCACTTGTTCTGAAAGAGGACAGCTACCATGTCATAAACAAGGAACTGAAATTTCCAACAAACCAGCAAGAACATGAGGTCTATCTGACAACAACTAGCAAAACTTGAGGGTGAATCATGCCCCAGTTAAACCTTGGAATGACTGTAGCCCTGGCCAGCAACTTGATGAAAGCCTTGTGGAATTACTTGTTTGTTAACCAATAACTACCACAGTCAGTTATAAAAAGAAAAGTGTTTTTAATTTCCTCACAAAACATAATCCAACTATATTCTTTGGACATGGGATACATCTAAAACTATGTGATTTAGCCCTAACTGGTTTGGCTCAATGGATAGAGCGTCGGCCTGTGGACTGAAGGGTCCCAGGTTTGATTCTGGTCAAGGGCATGTACCTTGGTTGTGGGCACATCCCCAGTAGGGAGTGTGCAGGAGGCAGCTGATCAATGTTTCTCTTATTGATGTTTCTAACTCTCTTATTGATGTTTCTATCCTTCTCCCTTCCTCTCTGTAAAAAATCAATAAAATATATTTTAAAATAAATAAAAATAAATAAAACTAAGTGATTTATAAAGCCAAAACTGAGGAATAAGAAAGTATACTAAACAAATGCAAACAAAAAGAAAACTGGCATAGAGGCACTGATATCAGATAAAATCTAATTTACGCCCCAAAGTATTAAATGTAACAAAGTAGTACATTTTTGTGTGCTAAAATTCATCATACAACATCAAGATAAAATGAATATGGACATTTATGCACTAAAGTACACAGCAACTACATTTTAGAAACAAAAACTACAGGATATACAAGGAGACTTGTAGATAAACACTAATAATAAAGATGTTACTGTAATACTCTCTGTATAAGACATATCAAATGGACAAAAATATATAAGGAGATAGAATACCTAAACAACATAACTTATAACACAGATGTTACAGATGTATATAGAACTAAACATCCTGATATACCTTCTACTCAAGCATCCATGATACATTGACAAAATTTGATCATATATTAGGTCATAAGAAAAACATCAGTAATTTATGTTTTGTAGAAATATTACAAATAACATATGTGATTATGATACAATAAAGCTGGAAATTACTAATGAAAACAAACAAGCAAATAAACAAAACAAATTAGTTCTTCCACCTGGAAATAAAAAAAATCTTTCTATTAAACAACTCATGGTTGCAAGGGAAACACAGATTGAAATTGTAGAACCTATAACAAAAAAGATAATGAAAACAGTACATATTAGAATCTACAGAATACAATTAAAGCAACGATCACAGGAAAATTCATAGGTTTAGAAACAAATTAGGAAAATAATAAAATAAACAAACAAAAAGGACTAGCAAACAAAGTATAAAGATAAAAGCATAGGTTGAAACAGGAAACAATGAACCTAAAAGCAGAGATTGAGAACAGAAAGCAATAGAACACATTAATAATTCAAAATCATATTTTTAAAGAAAAATAATAAAACAGACACATCACTAGCTAACTTGTTCAAAAGCAAAAGTACAGCATAAATATATAAAATAAGAAGTGACAAGAAGCAAACAATCATTGAAACAGAAGACTATTTTTAAATCATGAGACCACTTTGAAGACATATACATAAATTAATTTGAAAATCTAGAGCAAATGGATAATTTCTTGGGAAAATACATATTACCAAAATTTACTCCACTGGAGTTAGACAAATTTCCATTAAAGAAATAGAGAAAATCATTGAGGAGCTACCAGGCCAGAAAGATCAAACCCTTAAAGATAATGCCAATGCTCTATATATTGTTCCAGAGCATTAAGAATAAAGGATTCTTAGGACATATTCCTACAAGTGGAATCACTGGGTCAAATGGCAGTTCTGTTTTTAATTCTTTGAGGAAACTCCATACTGTCTTCCATAGTGGCTGCACCAATCTGCATTCCCACCAGCAGTGCACGAGTGTTCCTTTTTCTCTGCATCCTCTCCAGCACTTGTCGTTTGTTGATTTGTTGATGATAGCCAGTCTGACAGGTTGGAGGTGATACTTCATTGTTGTTTTGATTTGCATCTCTCAGATGATTAGTGACTTTGAGCATGTTTTCATATGTCTCTTGGCTTTCTGTATGTCCTCTTTGGAGAAGTGTCAGTCTTTTGCCCATCTTTAATTGGGTTGTCTTCCTTTGTTAAGTTGTATGAGTTCCTTATATATTTTGGAAATTAACCCTTATCAGATGTATCCTTGGAAAATATGTTCTCCTATACACTGGTCTCCTTTTTCGTTTTGTTGGTGTTTTTTTGTTTGTTTGTTTGCTGTGCAGAAGCTTTTTGTTTTGATGTAAGTCCACTTGCTTATTTTCTCCTTAGTTTCCATTGGTCTAGGACATGTATCCGTAAACATATTGCTATGAGAGATGTCTGAAATTTTGCTGCCTATGGATTCTTCTAAGATTTTTATGGTTCCATGACTTCCATTTAAGTCTTTTATTCATTTTGAGTTTATTCTTTTGTATGGTGTAAGTTGGTGGTTTAGTTTCATTTTTTTGCATGTACCTGTCCAATTATCTCAACACCAGTTATTGAAGAGACTGTCTTGACTCCATTGTGTGCTCTTGCCTCCTTTGTCAAATATTAATTGAGTGTAATGGCTTGGGTCGATAAATGTCCTAATAGCTTAAATCAAGACATCATATGAACTCATATGAATACTCATATTTTCAAACTTTTCAAATCTGAATCTTTGTTGTATTCATCAATTCATTCATTCATTCAACAAATTAAGCATCGTCCATGTCTACTCTCTTTGGCTTTATAGATATAATAATGAATAAAGGAGAAAAAAAATCACTGCCTTTAAGGGAAAACACTAGAGGCATTTCTATTCATGTCAAAGCAAGGCAAACCAAGAAGAAAAAAAGAGATCCGGAGAGATAGAATAATTTTCTATTGTCTCTTGAACACTTTTGTTGCAAACTGCAGTAAAAGTTCTCTCACCAGTGCTCTCCTACTTGAGGTTTAAGTAAATAGCAGTTAGAGACAAAGTCCACAGGTTTTGCAGTGGATATGAATAAAAAGTGGCTCTGATTGTCTTTGTTAAAGTGCTGAGAGAAGCCATTTTTTTATTATTATTAGTTAAGGTATTACAAATGTGTCCTCATCCCCCCCCATTAACCCCCAACCTCCCCCCCACACACAAACTCATGCTCCCATCCCCCCGTTGTCCATGTCCATTGGTTTGGCTTATATGCATGTATACAAGTCCTTCTGTTGATCTCTTCCCCTTACCCCCGCCCTCCCCTACTTTCCTTCTGGGGATTGATAGCCTGATCGTTGTTTCTCAGTCTTTGGGTCTGTCCCTTTTCATCAGTCTATGTTGTTCTCTATAATCCACAAATGAGTGAGATCATGTGGTATTTATCTTTCTCTGACTGGCTTATTTCACTTAGCATAATGCTCTCCAGTTCCATCCATGCTGTTGCAAAAGGCAAGAGTTCTTTTTTTTTTTACCGCAGCATAGTATTCCATCGTGTAGATGTACCACAGCTTTCTAATCCACTCATCTGCTGATGGGCACTTAGGCTGTTTCCAAATCTTAGCTATGGTGAATTGTGCTGCTATGAACATAGGGGTGCATATATCCTTTCTGATTGGTGTTTCTGGTTTCTTGGGATATAGTCCTAGTAGTGGGATCACTGGGTCAAATGGGAGTTCCATTTTTAGTCTTCTGAGGTAGCTCCATACTGAAGCCATTTGAACAGTCATTGTGAAATGAGGGGAAAAGGAAAAGAAAGGAGGAAGGGAGGGATGCAGGCAAGAGAGGGAGAAAAGTTGAAAGAGAGCTGGCAGTGAGAACATCTGCTCTCAGGGGTAGAGTGATCCGAGCAGGACATGGGACAGCGATAAGCAGTAATGTCAGGTCACTTCACTCCAGTGAAGAAATCCACTGCTGGCTCCGCTAACAGGACTTTCACGCCGTCTAGCCAGGGCCGCTTTCTTTCTGAAAGCTTCTCACAGCAGTAAGCGAGCTGTCTGCAAAAATGCTCTCTCCTGCTCCCTCTGGAAGGAAACGTTGCCTAGAGCAAATGCCTGTGGATTTGGAAGAGTTGCTAGGCTTGATAACATTTTCCTCCTTGTTTCCTTCTTCCAAGCCCTCAAGGTAGAATGGCAGCATTTGAAGTAGGAAGACAATTAAATTATGTGTCCCCGTGTTCTATCATGGAAGGGGGAAGTGAACTGTTTGATAAGCCCAGGTTAGGCTCTAGAGCAGCGGTTCTCAACCTTCCTCATGCCGCGACCCTTTAATACAGTTCCTCATGTTGTGGTGACCCCCAACCATCAAATTATTTTCGTGGCTACTTCATCACTGTAATGTTGCTACTGTTATGAATCGTCATGTAAATATCTGATATGCAGGATGTATCTTCATTGTTACAAATTGAACATAATTAAAGCATAGTGATTCATCACAAAAACAATATGTAATGATATATGTGTTTTCCGATGGTCTTAGTCAACCCCTGTGAAAGGGTCGTTCGACCCCCAAAGGGGTCGCGACCCACAGGTTGAGAACCGCTGCTCTAGAGGGGAGAAAGAGAGAATGGGGCTGAGCAAGTCACTGAAGCATTCCCAAGCATTCCCCTCTCAGCAGGAGGTTAGGTGGGTTACACAAAGTCTCCCAGCTCTCTGAACATGCAACTCCCAGGACTCACTTCATATCTTCTCATTCCCTTACCTTCTCCTTTGTACACATGACGATTCTAGAACATGTAATTCTTCCCCTCTCCTTATTCATGTTTTGGTACCTCCTTTAGGATTCTCAAAGCCCATTTGCAGGTGTTGGGTAGCAAGACGACACTCAGATAGGGCTTTGCCCCAGCCCCATCTGGAATTTCTGAGAGCTACACAATATCCCTGACTTGTAGATTGTCAAAAATGGTCATAACATGTTCTCTTCTGCTCTTTTGTAATGTAAATTTTCAAACTCCTCCTATCAAGAGATGGAGTATTTTCCCCTTTGCTCAAGTCTGGAGTGACCTTTTGACTTGCTTTAACTGATAGGATACAGTGCAAATGACCCTGTGCCAGCTGCCGATGTAAGCCTTAAGATACCTTATAGTTTCCATGATTACTTTCTTAGCATGCTGCAATGAGACTGTCACATAAGGGAGCTGACCTGTTCCATTTGAGGGTGAGAACTAAGATGCCCTAACTGATTGCCAGGACCAACTTCGAAGCCCAACCAATGCTCTGGCTTCCACCCGTATACCAGTAAGCTCAAGCGAAACCAACAGAGAGGTCACCCTGCAAACCCACAGCATTTTGAGAAATAATATTTCGTTGTTATTTACAATCCCTACATTTAGGAGTGGTTTTTTTTTAATTGAAGGGGATGCTACTATGCCACCCCAAAATATGCCACTTTGGCGTAACAATTATTTGGATCTGAAGGCAATTGAGAATCAACCGATGCAGAAAGAAGGCTTCTCATCTTCCCTTATGTACCTACAAGTAGAATCTCCCAAAAGAAATCAAAAGAACTCAATTGTCCTAATTCTCTCCCCAGGAGCAGGAGACAAGAAACAGGCCTTGTCACCAGACTATCATATCTCCCATCTATTCTATGGGACCCTTACATCTTCCAAAAGTCATTTGTTCTCACATAAGAACCTTGCCTTGCCTTCCCCTTCCCCTTCCCCTACTAAGGTGCTGAATAAGCTCCAGTCATAACCACTCCTGTGAGTTACTCAGCACTGAGTACTCCTGCATGTGTGTACTGAGTACTTCTGCATGTGTGCCCCATCGCACATATAATTTTTTTCTTGCTAATATGTCTTTTTTTCGTTTAATTCACAGACTCTCCGATACTGAACCTTGACAGGGTAGAGGAAAGGATGTTTCCCTCCCATACATTATGTAAAGGACTTACCTGGGTTCAGTCATGTATATCATCCAGATATTCTCAATAACACATTGAAGCTATGTCCTTCTCAGAGCTTCTGGTGTGAAAATGGTGGACATAATGTACATTCCAAAGACAGGGGAGCTTTGAGGAGTGTCTGATTGCCAGGTCTGGCTCATGGGTCAACCTGCACTCATATCCTCTCCATAAACTCCTCTAACGAAGAGTCGAGGCTGGCTGTCTATAGAATTTCCCACATGCTTGCTTTGTCCAGTTGTTTCTTCATGGTATAATTTACCTTGTCCTCTTCCAGTCTATGATACAGACAAAGATTTAGATGTTTAAGTGATGCTGTGCGTTTCATGTTGCTTGATATCAAGAAGTTCATAAGTCTAGGTTGGCTCGCTATTACTGGATGCTAAGTTTGATCACTTGGTTCAGGTTGGGGATTATCAGTTTTTCCATTGTTCAAGTGCACTGCTTTTTCCTTCACCACGTGTAGGTAATCTGTGGGCAAACACTCTAACACAGCGGTTCTCAACCTGTGGGTCGCGACCCCTTTGGGGGTCGAATGATCCTTTAACAGGGGTCGCCTAAGACCATCGGAAAACACATATATAATTACATATTGTTTTTGTGATGAATCACTATGCTTTCATTATGTTCAATGTGTAACAATGAAAATACATCCTGCCTATCAGATATTTACATGATGATTCATAACAGTAGCAACGTTACAGTTATGAAGTAGCAACGAAAATAATTTTATGGTTGGGGGTCAGCACAACATGAGGAACTGTATTAAAGGGTCGTGGCATGAGGAAGGTTGAGAACCACTGCTCTAACACCATACAAATATTCTGTTTTCTACCAGCTTTTGTCTCATAGTCTTAGAATCTACTGATGACCCTTCCTGAATGATATGTTACACTTGGGATTGCAAAGTGGTGATTTTATAATTTATCATTCCTTTTACACTTAGTAGCTGGCATACTTTTCAGAGTCTCTTTCTCGCTCTTCATATTATTTTGGACTCATGGATTTTACTTACTTTTTGCTAAAATAAATTACTGTTATTACGTTTTTGATACTCCAATTGTCCCACTTTTGGCCAGTAGAGGCCCTTTCAAGCCAGCTTATGTATCTGTTTGACATGATCCGATTAGTCTGTGAGTGTTTTCTAGTTTTCTATTACACTGAGATGGTCTTAGGCCCGCTTTCACTTTCCTGCCCCAGGTCTAGAAGCCGCCATGTGTAGAGAGATAATTCCAAGATGGATGGACATCAAGTTTAAAGGTCTGAGGAAGAACCATGCTAACGATGTGAGTAAAGTAGAAAGGAGAGCAGTGTGACTGGAATGGTTAGTGAGTACAGGGGTAAGAGATGGAGTCAGATCTTGTAGGGTCTTGTTGGTTTAAAGCAGCGGTTCTCAACCTGCAGGTCGCAACCCCTTTGGCGGTCGAACAACCCTTTCACAGGGGTCGCCTAAGACCATCCTGCATCTCAGATATTTACATGACGATTCATCACAGTAGCAACATTACAGTTATGAAGTAGCAACGAAAATAATTTTATGGTTGGGTCACAACAGGATGGAACTGTATTTAAAGGGCCAGAGGTTGAGAACCACTGAAAGTGAAGGTTTCAAATTTGGCTCTCAGTGAATGGTAATCCACTGGAATGTTTGTTGTTGTTGTTTTGTTTCTAAACATATTTTTTATTGACTTCAGAGAGGAAGGGAGAGGGATAGATCAATGATGAGAGAGAATCATGGATTGGCTGCCTCTGCATGCCACCTCCTGGGGATCAACCCCGCAACCCGGGCATGTGCCCTTGACCTGAATCGAACCCGGGACCCCTCAGTCTGCAGGTCGATGCTCTATCCACAGAGCCAAACCGGCTAGAATGTTTTGAAAAGAAGCATAACTTTATCTAATTTACCTTTAATGGGATCCCTCTGGCTTCTTTGTGGAGACTAGACCTGGGGGCACAGACAGAAGAAGAGAGACTAGTTAGGAATATATTTTATTTTTTCAGGGGAAAGACGAGGTGGTTTTGACAAGGCAGACTGATCAAAGCATGAGCAATGTTTGATTCTTAATAAATTTTGTAGCTAGAGCAAAGATGTTGTGGGATGCAGGAGTAGGAAAAGAGCCAAGAAAGTAAGATCTCTCATTCAGTGTCAGAGTGTTGTGAGTAAAAACTCTTCAGAGCCCTAAATTATGGAAATGATCGTTCTTTTTTCAAAACATAAGTTCAGGCTTCTAATGAGAGCTAATGAAGCTTGCAAATTTGAACTGTTCCTTTTTAATTTAATTTAATTTTATTTTATTATTTTTGCCTAAAGCATTCTCTGGTGTCTGTTTCTGCAACTCAAATCTGACATGTATGGCAAAATGACTAAATAGTAATTTCCAATTCAGTTGTTTAACATTTTTAAGAAATATAAAATTCATAACATAAAGAATACAAATTATAGGTTTTCAGCTCAAGAAAAAAATCACATATAAATCAAGAACATGATCAATCCTCCACAAGTGATTTTTGTGCCCACTCCCAGGTGCTAGCACCACTCTCCTCCCTACAGGTAGATGCTATTTTAACTCCCAACCCCATAGATGTACTTAGCCTGTGTTTGAATTTTATATAAATTGAATCATGCATTATGTAGTTTTCATGTCTGGCTTTTTCTGCCCAACATTATATTTATGTGAGTGATTCATCAGTATCATTGCACATAGTAGTACTTCATTTATTTTTATTGCTATATTTTGTATAAATATAATCAATTTATGTATCCACTCTACTGATGGATAGCTGAGCTATTTCATGGATTTGGCAATTACAAATAACATTGCTATGAACATTCTTGTACATGACTTTTGACACACATATGTATATATTTCTTTGGATATATATCTAGGAGTAAAGTTACTGGATTATAGGATATGTGGTAAGTAGTTAGAGCTTCCATTTTCAAAACTGGTTGTATAAATTTACAGCAGTACCAGCAGTATATGAAGGTTTTAGTTGCACTACATCCTCACAATACTTGATATTTTCATCCTTTTTTATGGGATATAACTAAATATCTCGTGGTTTCAATTTGCATTTTTTGATAACTAATAAGATTGATCACCTTTTCACATATCCACAGGAATAAACAGAATATATGCATTTACTGTTATAAATTCCCTCATGCCTAGCTTTATATACATTTCACAAATTTGCTTGTATTTTATTTATTATTTGGTTTGGAATATTTTATAATTTCTATTGTAATTGCTTTTTTAAGTCATTGTCTATTTAAACTTATGTTGCTAAATTCCCAAACACAAGGGTATTTTGTGGTTATCTTTTTACTTTTGCACACTCGGAGTGATTTCATTCCTTTAAAATTTATTCTATGACCCAACATATGGTAAATTTCGGCATTTGTTTTGTGTGTTCCTGAAGGTAACCACCTATAATTGTTCGGGCCAATCTTCTATCATGTCAAATGAGAACAAGCAGGAAAGGAAAACGTAGGGCTCTAGAAGATTTGTGCAATATGATACTCAAGTCTGACTCACTTTGGTACGGATGAAAGAAGCAAAAAATATTCCCTGATCACAGTAACACAAAAATTGAAATTAACAACAAAAACAGAAAGAAAAAAATTACCAACCTCAAAAGTAAAATACAATTCTTTCCTAAACAACTGATATAGAAGGAAAAAATATTTTTAAAAAATAAGTACAATTATATAAATGTTACTTGTCAGATAAAAATTAAAGTATTACTAAGAGAAAAAATCTTAGCCCTAAATATTTATATTAATAAAAAATAAAATATATTAATCAAACTCAGTAGGTTAGAAAAACATGCAATATTAAATCTAAGGGAAGCAGAAAGGAAATGAAAGAAAAGTAGAAACTGTTGATATAAAAAAAACAAAACTGCTATCTATAGCAGTGATGGTGAACCTATGACACGAGTGTCAGAGGTGACACACGAACTCATTTTTTGGTTGATTTTTCTTTGTTAAATAGCATTTAAATATATAAAATAAATATCAAAAATATGAGTCTTTGTTTTACTATGGGTGCAAATATCAAAAAATTTCTATATGTGACACGGCACCAGAGTTAAGTTAGGGTTTTTCAAAATGCTGACAAGCCGAGCTCAAAAGGTTCGCCATCACTGATCTATAGTGATAAAAGCGTAATATGCTAATTAGACTGGACAGCTGAACAACCTTCCGGACGTCCTTCCAGATGAAGCCGTGGCAACGGGGGCCATGGCAGAGGCAGTTAGGGGTGATCAGGCAGGCAGGCAGAGTGGTTAGGGGCGATCAGGCAGGCAGGCAGAGTGGTTAGGGCAATCAGGCAGGCAGGCAGAGTAGTTAGGGGTGATGAAGCAGGCAGGCAGGAGAGTGGTTAGGAGCCAGCGGTCCCGGATTGCGAGAGGGTGCAGGTGGGCTGAGGGACCCTCTTCCCCCCCACCCCATCCCCCCTGCACGAATTTCGTACACTGGGCCTCTAGTCCTATATAATAAAGAGCTAATATGATAATTAGACTGAACAGCAGAACAACCATCCGGACGACCTTCTGGACTAAGCTGGGGGCGGGGGGTGGGGGGAGATTGCTGTGAGGGCCGAGCCCCTTGCATGAATTTCATGCATTGGGCTTCTAGTATTCAACATATAAATCAAAGAGCTTATTCTCTGAAAAAGTCAATAAAATGAATAACATTATTGTATTAGAATAAACTAAGCCTAGACATTTGTTATAAGCAACCCTTAAATCCTAGTAGCTTATCACATAAATTTTATTCATCGCACACACAAAGTCCACTGTAGATTAGCAGTCTCTCCAAGGCAAGTGGTTTGGTTTTGTTTTTTCATGTAGCAATTCCGCAATCCAGGCTGGGGCTCTGCCCTATGAACACGTGCCCTGCACGCTTGCTGTCAGCAGGGAAGAGGATCTGGAAGCTTGCATAGACGATTATTGCCCTCAGCCTGGTATGTCTCAATGGCTCCCAGGGAGATATGTTTTATTACACCTTGAATGCCAGCACATGGCGCCAAGTCTCATACCCTAGGAATGGGAGGAGCCGATGGGTCTGGGGTGAAAGAGACACTTTCTAACATGTCCATTTCATTTGTTCCGGAAGTCACATGGCTTGGAAACGTGGAAGTGTTCACTTCCTGACACTACTGTTTACTAGAAAACAATTAGAAGTGAAACACTGGGTTGTAGGATAGACATCTTCAACTTTTCTAACCATTGCTAGATTGCCTCCCACATGAGTGTTATCAATCTAAACTTCCACGAGTAGTAAATTCAATTTACTATTTCTCCACATCCTCATTAAGAAAGAATATTAAAAGCCACCATTTTTGCCAACCAGATAGCTGTGACATGTCTCATTGGTGGCTAAATTTTTACTTTCCTGATTTCTAGCAAAATGGAGGGTTTAAAAAAATGTATTGGCTATTTGAACTCCCTCTTCTGTTAATTGCTTGTTCACACTCTGTGCCCATGTAGCTATTGAGTTGTGTTATTTAATGATTTTTAGGCATCATTATACATTCTGGAAGCTAATACTTTCTTATTTACATGCATTGCAAATATCTCATCCCAGTCTGTACCTTGACTCTAATCTTTTCACTCTTCTAATGGTGTCTGGTTGTTGTCTAAAATATTTTAAATATTTACTTAGTCAAAATGTATCAATATTTTGCATATTAAGTTTCTTTGTTTCTAGCTTTTAAAATCTTCTCAGTTCCAAAGTCACATTTATATGCTCCTACAGGTAATTTTGAAATTATGGTTTGCTTCTCACATTTAAATTTTAATTCCATTTGGAACTTACATTTCAACAATATAGTAAAGTTTTGATCATATTTGGTTGTGATTTTTACATAGATAACTGTGAGTAAAGAATTTGAGATCAAGACCCACAGAGAAAATGTAGTGTTAGAGCCCACTGAGGTAAAGGATATGAAATGATAGCTAGGGGGTGGAGAAACGGGCTTCCAGTACACTGGAGAGATGGAGGCAAAATTATTGATATGGGCAACGATTCTCTCTCCTCTCACTAGACAAAGAATTGACTTTGTTCCTGTTGAATATAATTGCACAAAAGCAGTCTGATTTTTGTGTGTGAATGTTCCTTAAACAAAAGCACTAGGTTGTTTATGAACTTCTCTGGACTAGTGATATAAGCTTGAGTATAACAGGGCCGTGACATGGTAGGAATTAGGCCAGTTTTTGCTCTGAGAGTTATCTCTGGCAGGTATTCATACTTTATGAACTTAGGGGAAGTGGGAAATAAAAAAGCCATTCTGATTTATGCAACATCTGCTCTGGCTCTGTTTGGCTGTTGCACTTCCATTAAGTTCTGGAGTTGTGCATAAATTAATTGATACTTAGAGCCAGTTTGGGGGAGGGGAGTCTCTTTCCACAAGTCACAATTCACTAGATTGCTAAAATATTCAGCTATCCCATCACAATTTATAGACTAGTTTACTTTTTCCTATTGGTTTGCAATGATACTTCTGTCATATACCAAATTTCCACATATGCACATGTTTGTTTTGGGGTTCCCTATTGTATTTCCTGGGTTTATTTCTCTGCCCCTGCAACAATAACTCCCGGTGATTAATTACCATGTCTTTATAATAAATCCTATCATCTGCTAGAATGAGTACTCACACATTATTTCTTTTACTTACTTTATTTCTGGACACTAAATACACCCCCCAAAAGGTCCATGTGAATTTTAGAATTACTACATTCTATGAAAAGTATAATTGAAGGTTGTGATTGTAATGTGATTGAATTCAGAGATCAAAATAGGCAGAATTGACATTTTCTTGTATTGATTTGTCTTATTCATGAACATGGTCTATTTCTCCATTTTTATCATAAACTTTTGAACAATAATAGATACAGAGGCAGAGCTGCCTCAAACAGATTGTCAAATTGCAGTGGGAAGGCCGGGGAGGGTTGGGGGGCAGGAGGTAGGGGGGTAAGAGATCAACTAAAGGACTTGTATGCATGCATATAAGCATAACCAATGGACATAAGACACTGGGGGATAGGGGAGGCTAGGGGACTGTCTAGGGCGGGGGGATAAAATGGACACATATGTAATACCCTTTGTAATACTTTAAGCAATAAAAAAATAAATAAATAAAAGTTGACATTTATAAAAAAAAAACTTCTCTTATTTCTTTCTATATATAATGGTTCATATTTTTTTACAAATGGATTGTACATATTTTGTTAGATTTTTTCTTTTTTAATTTTTTTATTTCTTTTAAATATATTTTATTGATTTTTTACAGAGAGGAAGGGAGAGAGATAGAGAGTTAGAAACATCGATGAGAGAGAAACATCGATCAGTTGCCTCCTGCACATCTCCTGGGGATGTGCCCGCAACCCAGGTACATGCCCTTGACCGGAATCGAACCCGGGACCTTTCAGTCCAAACCGGCGTTAGATTTTTTTCTATAGGTTTTCTCATTATTTTAAACATTATCTTTTTTAAATTACATTTTCAAATCATGTGGCTTGATTTGAAATGAAGTGGGCCACTCAGATATTCATTCAGAGAAAACCTGCTGGGAAGTACACAATCAGCTGACAACTTCTAGCTCAGTGGTTCTCAACCTTCCTAATGCCACAACCCTTTAATACAGTTCCTCATGTTGTGGTGACCCCCAATTTCATTGTTACAAATTGAAAATAATTAAAGCATAGTGATTCATCACAAAAACAATATGTAATTATATATGTGTTTTCCGATGGTCTTAGGCAACCCCTGTGAAAGGGTCGTTCGACCCCCAAGGGGTCGCGACCCACAGATTGAGAACCACTGCTCTAGCTGAAGCACCTTTGAGATTCCCTGTAGTGTATAAGTCAAGGGCACACTCTCCTCAGGCAGTTTCAGTCACAGAACTGATCACAATAGAGGTGCTAAGGCTTGGCCAATTCTACCCAAAGCAGAACTCCTATAGAAGCAAGCTTTGTTTTGGAGTACCTTATCACACTGGTCATGGTTTCCTCAACAATGCACCTAAGTTGAAGGGCATTCCTTCACAATCCCTTGCCCCTCTTATTCATCAGGTCTCAGATATCCATTGTAGGACAAAGGTTTTCCCTGTCTGCCCCTGCTCCCTCTCTTATCTTTCACATATTTTAAACACAATAAATCTCTTGCACTTATAATTCTGCCTTAGCATTTGTTTACCAAAGGCTTTCAACTGACAGAATGCATTATCAGGAGTGGTCCAAGGAATCATGTATTAAGATGGAGTTTGGAGACTGATTAATTTACTACTTCACTAAAAAAAATGAACCCCATTCCAAGTGGTGTGTAGGGGTTAGTGACACAGCTGCTAAACGTTCACTGGAAATGACTTGGAGCAACATTCTGATGAAGGGGACCAGCCTGACCAATATGATGCTACAGGCATTGGAAAGACCTGGGTTGATCAATGTGGAGAAGGACAGTGAACTTAGGCAATTATCACTAAGTTGCCTTGAAACCCTATAGGGCAACAATAAGAAAATGAAGGCATTTCAAAAACAGACACTAAGTATGAGAACCAGAGGACCACTTTGGTACCACACAGACACACCAGCTGGGGGAAAAAATATCAGGATCTGGTAGTAAAGGTTGAGGAGTTTCAAAGACCAGTCCATGTTCAGTTAAGGTAGTTCTGTTACACTAAAGTCAAGGCCCTCGTTGGAAAAATCTGAAATCCTAACATGTGGCATGTAGACTTTTGGGTGGATGTTCTCCTGGATTATAGCTAGATTGACTCCCTTAATCCTTCAGGAGCCTTGCAGTGGTGGCTAAGTCCACATTAAAAAGGTAGCAACTCCCCTGTGTGGGAAGACACCACAGAAACCTCTTCCATATAAGGCAAAAGATACTGCCCTCAAAAGCTGCCCCCACATCCTCTCCTGGGCGCCAGACTGAAAACTAGGGTTAAACTCCAACACATACTGGCAAGGGTTATGCTGTACCTAATCCTATATAATAAAAGGCTAAAATGCAAATCAACTGAACAGCAGAACGATTGGTTGCTATGACATGCACTGACCACCAGAGGGCAGATGCCCAATGCAGGAGCTTCCCCCTAGTGGTCAGTGCACTCCCACAAGGAGAGCACTGCTCAGCCAGAAGCCCTGCAACAGCGCTAAGCATGTCCGGCTGCCAGCTTAGGCCCACGCCCCAGACTGCAAGAGGGTGCAGGTGGTGCTGAGGAACCACCTGGAGTGCACGAATTTCATGCACCAGGCCTCTAATAAGGGAATAAAAAATTTGCACCCCAAAGGAGCTGTAAGAATGAGCTAACCTTTACTTGCAGGAGTCAGGGGAACACTCATGAGATTGGGTTTTGAGGGTGCTTGATGGAATGAAAAGAGTGAAGAAAGTGGGAATGCTGGGATTCATATATTATGTGAAGCCATAAGATCCACCAGAAGTTTCTATTCCACAGGAAGGCCCAGAGGACATAGTATTCACCAAAGCCATTAGGTGTGCACTGTTGGGAAAGCACCAGCACTAGTGAGCCCTGTAGCCCAGGACTGATGTTAGGAGAAGTGGTCACACATTTTGGCTCATTGACAGAAAGGGAGATTTAGGCCACCGCTCACCCAAGAGACATAGGCTGTTCATTTGCTTTTCTCTTTTGTTGTTTCTTTCCTCTATTCCTCCACTCAAGCTACCTAGTCTCCTCAGATGTAATTAGGTCAAATCCACCAGTTGCCAGGGCTTATTCTCTGGCTATATTACAGTTATGGCTGATTCAGTTACAGACATAGCTGGCTGCTCTATCGTTGTCTTCCAATACCCCAGGCTTGCTGTGTTTCATGAGCTGAAGCCCTAGTTAGAAACTGGCAGAAGCAATTTTCAACCTCTTTTTAGGACAGATGGTTTCAGGGAGGGACCTTGATTTGGGCCACCTGATTAAATGGGTATTTTGATTTCTTGTTGATTCTATTTGCTAAAAACCTGATCATTTCTGGCTTCAGCCTTGCTCATTATTTTGGCTCTTGTTTCTTTCTTTTTTAAAAATATATTTTTTTTATTGATTTCAGAGAGGAAGGGAGAGGGAGAGAGAGATAGAAACATTAATGAGCCCAGCTGGCATGGCTCAGTGGTTGAGCACCAACCTATGAACCAGAAGGTCATGGTTCGATTCTTGGTCAGGGCACACGCCCGGATTGCAGACTTGATCCCTAGTGTGGGGTGTGCAGCAGGCAGCTATCAATGTTTCTCTCTCATCATTGATGTTTCTATCTCCCTCTCCCTTCCTCTCTGAAATCAATAAAAATATATATTTTTAAAAGAAACATCAATGCTGAGAGAGAATCATTGATTGGCTACCTCCTGCATGGCCTACACTGGGGATCAAACCTGAAAGCACCCAGAATCAAACCGTGACCTCCTCATTCATAGGTAGATGCTCAACCACTGAGTCACGCTGGCTGAGCTCTTGTTTCTTTTTTAATACATTTTAGGTCAGTGATGGCGAACCTTTTGAGCTTGGCGTGTCAGCATTTTGAAAAACCCTAACTTAACTCTGGTGCCGTGTCACATATAGAAATTTTTTGATCTTTGCAACCATAGTAAAACAAAGACTCATATTTTTGATATTTATTTTATATATTTAAATGCTATTTAACAAAGAAAAATCAACCAAAAAAATGAGTTCACGTGTCACCTCTGACACGCGTGTCATAGGTTCGCCATCACTGTTTTAGGTTCTTATCTTGCCTATGAGTCCAGTTATGTCTTCTTACTTGCTCTTCTCAATATTTCATCTATCACTTCAATGTGCTTGAAGCTCAAAGCATGTTTTTATAGTACCATCTTGACCAAAGTGTGTTCCTTTTTTACAGAAAAAGCATCCTTCTTTTCTTCTTTCTCACTCTCTCTCTCTCTCTCCCTCTCTTCCTCTCTCTCTTTCCTTTCCTGGATTTTGAGGTTTTCATCATTATCCTTGTTTTCTCTGGCTTCATTGAGATGTTTCTAGGACGTTTATTTTTATTCATCTTGTTTGATACGTTGAATGCCTTTGATATGAAGACCCATGTCTTTCTTTAACTTTGGAAACTTAATTATTATTATTTCAAATATTGAGTTACCACCATATATTCTCCCTTCCTTTCTCTCGCTAAATATCAATCAATAATTCTTTTTTAAAGAGGCGCACTTTATGGCTTCTCTTTGGCACACCCAAATCACCAACATCACTACTTTTATACTTAGGGGTGTAAAATGAAGGTTACTTGAAAACAAGTGCTATGATACCGTGCTAGTCTGATCACTGAGCTGGCTATTAAGTGACTAACAGATAGGTAGCATATACAGCATGGAAACACTGGACAAAGGGATAATTCACATCCAAGGTGGGATGGAGCAGGACAGTGCAAGATTTCATCATACTATTCAGAACAGTGCATAATTTAAAACTTGTGAATTGTTTATTTCTGGAGTTTTTCGTTTAATATTTTTGGACCATGATAAATGGTGGGTAACTGAAATTATGGATGCAAAACTGTGGTTACAGGGAGTACTTACTGTACATCCTTTAGCTGCTACTTACATCCTTTTTTTCTCAACACCAATCCACAAATAGATCAATAATGGAAAGGAACTGTTACCCAATTCCTTATTGTCTGCTTTCAAGTTATTCATGCAAATTGAATTGGTTCAAGCTAAAAAATTTTATGTGATATTCCTGGAGGGCTCTTTCCATAAGGGTCACATGCCCAGTATGTCTACCAGTAAAGCCCGGCAGTGGATGAAGATTTCCTAAACCTGGAGGTTACACTACTCTGGAAAGGCAGTTTGCATGCTTTATATTTATTATTGATATTCCTAGGCAGTATTTATGTTTTCATTTTATGGGCACCAATGCTAGTTACACTTTATTAACTTTCATCTAAAAGCAAATGGCCAATACATAGGGAAATAAAAATTAGCATATTTAGATCTGACAACTTACTATATAACTATTTTAAGTCACCTTCAGGTGGAAAACATAGAGTATTACCAATGATCCTATGTCCTTATGTCATCACAAACCAGCCTTGAAAAATCCTGTTTCCTCCCCAAAGGTAACCACTATCCTGATCTACAAATACATTATATCTGTCTCTTTTTGTGAATTCTAAAAAAGAAGTCATAAGTAGGTATTTATATGTGTTTTTCTGGTTTTTGCTCAAGAAATCTGTGTTTTTAGATGTAGATTCATTTATTAATTTTCTTTGCTATATTCTATTTTGTTATAGTAATTACCACAGATTATGATCCATTTTTTTGTTGATGGACATTTGAGGGATTTTTATTTTTGAACTATGAACATTATTATACTTCTATGTGTGTGAACATATGTATGAATTTGTGTTCTATATATTTGTAGGAGTGGAAGTGCCAATTAGGACATGTATATGTTCAAATGCAGTAAATGGTGCTGCACAGTTACTCAAAGTGATTTCACAAAAACCCCACCACGAGTATATGAATAATATAGTTGCTGCACATCATTGCCAATAGTTGGTATTGTCATTCTTATGCATTTTAGCCTTTGTGATGGTTTCTCATTGTGTTGTGTATGTGTGTGTGTATGTATTGTATTCTTTGCATTTATTATTTTTTAAATATATTTTCATTGATTTCAAAGAGGAAGGGAGAGGGAGAGAGAGATAAAAACATCAATGATGAGAGAGACTCATTGGTTGGCTGCCTCCTGCATGCCCCCTACTGAGGATTAAGCATGCAACCCAAGCATATGCCCTGACCTGGAATAGAACCAGTGACCTCTTGGTTCTCTTGGTTCCTGGGTCGAAGTTCAACCACTGAGCCCCACATGGCTGGGCTAGTCTATGAGTTTAAACACATGTATAACAACCACCATAATCAGGATAGAAAACTGTTTCATCACCCAAAAATCTCCCTCATAGTTACAACCTCCTTTCACTGCTAATTGCTGGTATCCAGTGATCTGTTTTCTATCCCTATAATTTTCCCTTGTCCAAATGTCATATTAATGGGATCAAATAGCATATAATATTTTGAGATTGACTTTTTTTTTAACACAATATAATGTCTTTAAATTCATCCATGTAATGACATGTATCAATAATTTATTCCTTTTTATAGTTGAGTGGTATTCTATTGTATGAATATACCAGAGTTTTATATTTTAAGCGGCTGATAGACATTTGGGTTATTTTTAGTTTTTAAAAATGATGAGTAGAACTGCTGCGAACATTTAAGAACATGTTTTTATATGACTCTGAGTTTTTATTTCTCTATAACTACCTAGCCGTGGGATTGCTGAGTCATATGATAGATACATGTTTAACTTTATAAGAAAATACCAAACTATTTTCCAGAATGGCTGTACTATTTTCCTATTTGAAAACACTTGATCCCTCATGCCTTGATGTTTTAATTTGTTACGTCTGGAGCAGTGTGCCCTGTAGGGCTTTACAGGAGGAAAAATAGTTTTCCCTCTACCCTTCTGAGTTCTTGGCTGGGGCTCCTGTAACAAAAGACAGATTAATAAGAGGGAAGCATACAAATTTATTTAATATCAGTTTTATGTCACATGGGAGACTTCATTAGGAAATAAAGACTCAAAGTAACAGTTAAGCCTAAACATTTTTTATGCTAGGCTCTTCGATGAAGAGTGAAAAGTTATGTAAAATGCTCTAAGACAGTGATTTTCAATTGGTGTGGCTCAAGAGGCATGCTGGTGGGCCACAATAAATTTTAAAACATGGGGATGGTGCCATATTGGGGAGTCAGTGGTTTCTACTGCTTACAAGTGGGGCACTCGGCAGTGGATGTGACCAGATCAGCCTTGGCGGGTGGAATTCCATGTTGCTGAGTTTATGCGTAACCTCCATTCCTGCAACCATAGCCACCTTGTTCATGAGCCCCCTGGGCAATGGCAGGAGCGGCTGGGGAAGAAAGACAAAAGTGCATATTTTAGTTACCTTATTATGGTTTGCCAGAATATTCTTGGCTTCCAAGGACAAGTCAGTATAATGTAAATCCGTTTATCTTATAGGAATTGCAGGCGGCTGCTCATAACAGTGACTTTAAATCATAGTGACTTAAAAGAACTACAAGTTTATCTTTCTCTTTCGTAAAATTGTCGAAAAATATTCAGTGCAGCACTGTCATGGGGATTCATAATCATCAGGAATATAGTGTCCTGCTCATTTTTTGCTACGCTATCCTTAGCAAATGCCTTCTATTCTCCAGGTTGGCTCATAATCCAAGATGCCTGCTTCACTTCTAGTAATTTCATCAAATTAAAGGTTAAAAATCAAGGAGAGGTAGAAAATGCAAAAGGAGCATTTACCAGCTGTTTCCATTTAGAGGAGATTTTCTGAAATTTTCTCTCAACAACTTTACCTGTGTCTCACTCAGCAGGTCTTAGTCATCTGGCCAAACCTAACAACGCAAAAGGATGGAAAATAAAATTTTTGGCTCAGTCTATTATCACCCCAAATAAAATTGAGGATTTTTAACTAAGGGAGAAAAGCAGAGTGGATATTACATTAGCAACCAGCAGTCTGACACAGTACAGCCAGCTCATTTTCCATGCACCATCCTCCATTTGTGTTTCTAAGAATATGTGCTTTTATTTCTATGACAGAATTGAAATGCATGAAACTGCCTCTAACTCTGCCATGTCTAGTTATTCAATGCATACCTAAAACCAGTTAAAAAGCCTCCAAGATTTTATTTCTTTATATTTTCCCAAATGAAAGAGATAGCAATTAATGAGGTTTTTTAAGTTATTAGTAGTTTTATGCCTTATAAAACTATATATACCTAGTGGCACAGTGTGCAAAATTTGTGCACGGGGGGGGGGGGAGGTTCCCTCAGCCCAGCCTGCACCCTCTACAATTGAGGACCCCTTAGGGGATGGCCAACTGCCGATTTAGGCCCGATCCCTGCTGGCCTGATCTCGCCCCCAACTTCCCTCCCCTGCCAGCCTGGTAGCCCCCAACTGCCCTTGCCTGCCAACCTGATTGTTCCTAACCCCCTGCCAACCTGATCTCTCCCTCAACTGCCCTCCCCTGCCAGCCTGGTAGCCCCCAACTACCCTTGCCTGCCAACCTGATTGTTCCTAACCCCCTGCCAACTTGATCTCTCCCTCAACTGCCCTCCCCTGCTGGCCTGATCACCCCTAACTGCCTCTGCCTGGGCCCCCACCACCATGGCTTTGTCTGGAAGGAAGTAAGATATCTGGAAGATGGCCAGTCGACCCAGTCTAATTACCATATTACCCTTTTATTAGTATAGATAGATAGATTATATAGAATATGATTGCTTAAATGGGAGGAAAAGCCTTTTTCAGCAGGAGGAGATGCTCTTGGCAGACAAAAATACATAATCCCTATATCTGGACTGATAGCCATCCATATGCACTATACTGCCAAACTGGTAATGAAAAAAATTGAACTGCTTTCTTACAACTTACACCAAACAGCTGTTGCCCTTAAAACCCCTTCTCAGCCCCCACCTTAGGTTCTGGCTTTGTAGTTCACCCAGATTTGGTTCTGATTCATTGGTTTCTATGCCAGTCAGCGTCAATAGCTTCACCTCCTAGGCTGCCATTGGCTCCTTGCAGTTCACCCAGATTTGGTTCTGAATGCTCAGTTTCTATGCCAATCAGCATCAAAAGCTCTGCCTTCTGGCAGCCATTGGCTTCTCACAGTTCACCCAGATTTGGCTCTGATTGGTCGGCTTCTATGCCAGTCAGCATCTCTGGGCCTATCTCTGGACCTGATCAGAGAGACGTGGTTGATCAGCAGCCCCTGCGGCTGCTGGCGAAGCCCAGAGATAAAGAGAGGCAAGGGCTGATCAATAGCTGCCATGGAGGCTGCAGATCAGACCCTTCTTCTCTCTCCAGTCCTCTTTCCGGGCCTGATCTGCAGTCCCCTCAGCATTCAGTGGGGCAACCCAGCACTGACTGCAGGACTGACTTCCAATGTTTGGTTTGAGCCTTCAGTCATTTTGGATGTTACAGACCCTGGCAATATATGTGTATATATATATATATGTATTTTTTGACACAAAAGTATCTAGTTTCTCCCCCAAGTGAGAATAATACAAACTAAATACCAGCCACATCAATCAATACTTTAAGGTGATAAAGTGAAGGGAGATCCTGATATCACTCAGACTCAAATGATATAGAAGGTTAAGTGCTGAGCCTTTCCTTGGGCATATACCAAGACAAGCTGCTGTGAGGGGACTTCAAAACTACTAGTTCCAAATAGGAACACATATCTGTCATTCTTAGAGACTCTGTTTACATTTTAGCTCTTTTTTCATTTATTAATAATGATAACTAAGCTGTGATGGAGTTGTTCTTTAAAGGTAATGATTCATTTCTTCTTAGTAGTTTTCCTTTTTTAAAATAAAACCTGAGCTCTGAGCAAAATCAGCATAATACTTGCATGGGTGGAAGGTAGTCATCAACTAAGTATAATTGGCAGGTGATCATAGAACCCATCACTACTTAAGAGTATTCACCACAAAAAAGGGGGCTCAATTTGAGTAATTTCAAAGCTCTTTAAAATAGCCTCACTGAGAAGAAAATTATTTTAATTTAAGCTATTAGTCATTTAGACATGAATCAGATACTTTATGTCTAAGACCTAAATGAAAAAGTTAGTCTCAGGCTGTAGGGGTTTTGAATTGTGTGGTGGGGTGAGCATTGCATAGGGAATAGGCAAGAGAAGGGTACAGAGGGTTTTTATAGGAAAAAGAGAAGAGTAGAAATGGTAGAGTTGGATTAGATGCTGCATGTGTAGGACTAAGGGCCACAGTGTTTTAAGAAGCTAGACACAAATGTTAGGATATTGAATATTCCCAGGGAAATAAAAGATTAGTCTATTAAAGAAAAAAAAGAGAGAGAAATGAATCATGAAGTTCTTCCTAATAACTGCATCCCCATGATTCCTATATTTCTCACTCACCCTAGATAGTGTCTATTAGCAAATCTCATAATCTCTATTTTATTTTTTTTAATTATTGAATTTACTGGTGACACTGGTTAATCAAACTAAATAGGTTTCAGGTGTACAATTCTATAATCCATCATCTGTATATTGTACTGTGTGTTCATTACCCCAAGTCAAGTCTCTTTCGTCACCATTTATCCCCTCTTTACCTACCTTTACCTCCCTCCCTTTTCCCTCTGGTACTCACCATACTGTTGTCTGAGACTATGAGTTTTTGTTTTGTGGTGTGTGTGTGTGTTTGCTTAATCCCTTTGAAAGTATAATAATCTCTATTTTAAAATATACCCAGAATCCAACCACTTCTTATTTCCACAACTATCAACCACGCTTTTCTCCTGGATTATTGCAATAGCTTCATCAGTATCCTTGTTTCCATCACTGTCCCCTCAAAGCAAACAGAAAAACCCTTTTAAAAATAAAAGCCAGCATACCGAAGGCCAAGAGACATATGAAAACATGCTCAAAATCACTAATCATCCAAGAGATGCAAATCAAAACAACAATGAGGTACCATCGCACACCTGTCAAAATGGCTATCATCAACAAATCAACAAACAACAATTGCTAGCAAGGATGTGGAGAAAAGGAACCCTCTTGCACTGCTGGTGGGAATGCAGGCTGGTGCAGCCACTGTGGAGAACAGTATGGAGTTTCCTCAAAAAATTAAAAATGGAGCTCCCATTTGACCCAGTAATCCCACTTCTGGGAATATATCCCAAGAAACTAGAAACACCAATCAGAAAGGATATATGCACCCCTATGTTCAATAGCTAAGATTTGGAAACAGCCTAGATGCCTATCAGAAGATGAGTGGGTTAAAAAACGGTGGCACATCCACACAATGGAATACTATGCTGCTATTAAGAGGAAGGAACTCCTATCATTCAAAACAGCATGGATGGAACTGGAGAGCATTATGCTAAGCAAAATAAGCCAGTCAGAGAAAGATAAATATCACATAATCTCACTCATTTGTGGAATATAATAAACAACATAAACTTATGAACAAAAATAGATCTAGAGATAGAGAAGCATCAAACAAACTGTCAAACCTCAGAGGGAAGGCAGGGGAGGGTAGGGGAGGGGGTGAAGGTCAACCAAAGGACTTGTATGCATCCATATAAGCCTAACCAATGGACACAGACACAAGGGAGGTGAGGGCATGTGCTGGGGGGAGGGAGGCAATGGAGGAAAAGGAGACATATGCAATACCTTAATCAATAAAGAATAAAAAGCCTATATAATAAAGAGGTAATATGCAAATTAACCCTCACACCCTCACAAGATGGCTGCCTATGACCAGGCCAGCAGGAGGGTTAGCGAGGGACGACCAAACAACTGAACAAGCAGGCTGCATGGGGTGACCAGGCCAGTGGGGGGGGCGGGGGCATGAGGGGCGACCAGGCCAGAGGAGAGGCAGTAAGGGGTGACCAGGCCGGCAGGTGGGGAGTTGTTAGGGGTGATCAGGCTGGCATGCAGAGCTAGTGAGGGGCAATCAGGCTGGTGGGGGAGGGGCAGTTAGGGGTGACCAGGCAGGCAGGCAGGTGAGTGATTAGGAGCCAGCAGTCCAAGATTGTGAGAGGGATCCTGGACTGGAGAGGGTGCAGGCTGGGCTGAGGGGACCCTGCCCCGTGCATGAATTTCATGCACTGGGCCTCTAGTAAATAAAATAAAATAAAAGCCAGATTGTACCACTCTGTTTAAAACTTTCCAGTGGTTTCTTTTATCTCGCAGAAAAAAATTCTAACATGGCCTCTGAGACTAGCCTCTGGATGTCTCTTGATTTCATCTCCAAACTCGGTTTCCCCGGCCCATTCCACTCCAGGCATTCTGAACTCCTTACTGGACATCTAATGCACCAACAGCTCCAGTCTTCTGAGCCTTTACACTTATGATTTCCTTGCCCTTCTCCAGAAAGCTTCATTTACTTCCTTCCTCACTTGATCCAGATCTCTGCTTATAGGTCACCTTTTTAGTGGATTTTCCCTGAATACCGGGTCTAAAAAGTCACTAGCACTCTAATTTATAACATTCCATCTTTTACCCTAATATAATTTCCCTCATAGCACTTACCACAACTAAACATACACATTTGTTTGGTTCATTTCCTACATTCTCACTGGGAGGTGTGCTACTGGAGAGCTGATACTTGGTCTGTTTTATTCTCTGTTATATAGAGAGCACCTAGAAGAGTGCCTGCCACATAACAGAGGTTCCATAAATGCTTGTTGAATAACTTTAGAATTGCATGAGGCCTCAGAAAGGACCTGGGAATCCTTAGAGAGACATTCTTGCTACAAATGGAGCAAAAGCTCAGCATCTTCTGCAATCAGAAGCTGAACCCTTTGTTCTGACATGAGCGTTCATGCTGCTTTGCTATTCTGAGATAAACATCTCCATGGCACATTAAATGCTGGTTATCACAGATTACTTGACAAAATATTTCCATCCAGTTACCTATAATCTTCCTGGGACAATTATCAAATTGTTCTGGTTAACATTAAATCTATCGTCTGTTAAGTGTTTTGCTTTGGCTTTTATTATTTTGAATCTATAAGGGGTCATACTAGTACATTTGTGCCAGACAAATCCCTTTTTGATCTCATTAATAAAGAAAAACAATTTGTGTTCATTCATGACATACCATTCATTTGTGGAGTTTTGAAGTTTCCTATATATTTAATATGATTTTGATCCATTTAGGCTCATAATTTCTTTTGTAGGTAGTCTTTGTAACTGCAATTCTCCCAGCTTGGCTGATATTTTCATTTGAGTATGAGCTTATTTGAAATCCTACTTTGAGGAAACTATCTTGTAATGGCTTTGTAATATGTCAGTTTGCCTAGGCTGACTAATTTGTCAGAATTCATCATTCTTTTTCCAGTGAAGGTCAGCCACAAGCGAGATCGCTAGATTTGGAGGCTGGAACGGAAGCAGCGGCCATTTTGTAGCTCACACAGGTTGCTGATGTGCTGATTTCCCTCATTGTTATGAAGCAGCAGCTGAGCCTGATCCTCCATCTTCCCCTGATCCTCCCTCAGCTTCTGTGACTCCTAGGCCAACAGTGGGACTGAATACTCTCCTCACCAAGGAGAGTGGCATAAAGAACTGACACCGGTTTTAGCCTTTCCTTATGGGGGTCCAGTCTGCTTGGGATCTTCCATTCCTGACTGCCTTCCCTGTGGACTTGACACCTTAGCATCATACGTCACCCGCTCTCACAATTACATAGGGCAGTGATGGCGAACCTTTTGAGCTCGGCGTGTCAGCATTTTGAAAAACCCTAACTTAACTCTGGTGCCATGTCACATATAGAATTTTTTTTGATCTTTGCAACCATAGTAAAACAAAGAAGTATATTTTTGATATTTATTTTATATATTTAAGTGCCATTTAACAAAGAAAAATCAACCCAAAAAATGAGTTCACGTGTCACCTCTGACACACGTGTCATAGGTTCGCCATCACTGACATAGGGCCAAGTCCATGTCACAAATCTCTCTTAGATAAATAGATCCATATATAGACATAAATATAGATATAGAAATAGTTGATATAGGTGGAGATACCAGTGGTACTCAACTTGGGTCAAATTTGCTCCTTAGGGGAAAGTTGACAATGTTTGGAGACATCTTTGGTTGTTACAACTGGGGGAGGGGGCGTTGAAGAATTTATGCTACCCAGTATCTACTAGGTAGAGGTCATGATGCTGCTAAACAAACTGTGGTGTACAGGATGGTCTCCCCAGCCCCCAACAAAGAATTATGTAGTCCAAAATGTCAATAATGCCACTACTGAGAAACTCTGATATAAATATAAATATAGGTAGATTCTAGTGCTTCTGCTTTTCCAATTAAACTCTACCCAATACAGATTTTGCAATAAAGAGTGATTTCAGAGGAATAGAATCTTAAGAACCAGTTCTTCAAATTGGCTTCGAGTCTACTGGATGTGGTAAAGAGGGTATTAGTGGTCAATAGCATGATGTGCCAATAGATATACACAAAATATCACCATTGGGTACTCCTTATCAAATACTTATGAAAGGTAAGGTTCTAGATGGCCATGTATTTGACGCCTTTGAACATTTTAGTCAAACTAAGGAGTACAATGAAATTGGATAGTTGCTCTTCACTGTGCTGCAGAAAGTAGGGAAATGATGAGCTTAAGAATTTGAGTTCTCTGCTCAGTGTCCTTGTAAAGGATCTGATAGTCTCTATGACTGGCCTGAAAAAATTCCTTATCTTCTGTAGTCATAGGGCCAAGATTTCTGAAAACCAAACCTGCCAGGGTTCTTGTTCCAGCATTAAGGAGTGTTCAGGAAATCTGGAGAAAGCTGTGCGTAGATTAATAAAGAGTCCAGAGACGAAATATAATTTTGAAAAGCATTGGGGGTCAGAGGAGCCTAGCTGAAGGAGCTAAGATCTGAGTTCTTCAGGTCTTAAAGTCTAAATTCTTAAGGCAGTGGTTCTCAACTTTCCTAATGCCGCGACCCTTTAATACAGTTCCTCATGTTGTGGTGACTCCCAATTTAATTGTTACAAATTGAACATAATTAAAGCCTAGTGATTAATCACAAAACAATATGTAATTATATACGTGTTTTCCGATGGTCTTAGGCGACCCCTGTGAAAGGGTCTTAAGGTCTAAGGTCTCCTTGTCTCAGGACCCCATGCTTTTTATTAACACAAATTGTCCTGAGGCAAGGTGGAGATATACACTTCAAAGGGTCAGGGTTTCCTACAGAGTCCATTGTCAGAATGGGGGAATTTAGCCTACGGCTGTCCAGGTGTTTGGCCAGTAGGAGGCAATAACATGTAGATTAAGATGTCCTTTTAGCTGTCTGGCAGCCAACACAATCAATTTAATGCATCCTATTCAGGTTTGGGGAAATGCCTTCAACCATTCCCAGATTCAGCTCTACTGTCATGCTGGAATTTGTCTCCGGCACAAACCTAGCATCTCTCTCTTCCAGGGGCCAAATACTGCAAACTAAAATCTCAATTTTGAGGCATCTCTGTTAATAAAGTTAAGGCACTGGTTGAGAAATTGAGATCCTGAAAAACTGGCACGGGGATATATCAATCTGGGGACCTTAAACTTTGAAGTTCTGCTGAGCCTTCTTTGTCAGTAGAAGCAGCTGTTCCACCCCTGCCTGAGATGGTTGACACTTCTTTGTCTGAGAACTTTTAATGGCCTATCCTGAGGCAGGTGCCTCATAAGGCACCATTGATCCTCTTCAGGACCTATTCCCACCACTCCTCTTCGCTTCTACACTCATAACTAGAGTTAAGTCCCAGCAGGCCCCAAAGGGTAAAGTACAAAGTGTGACAGATGAGGACCTGCTACGCACACCAAAAGAATTACATGATTTTTGCCAATTTATATAGTCAGAAACCTGAGGAATATGTGTGTGAATCAATCTTAAAGATAAGGTATCAAGGTGAAAGGAACAGAAAAGTTGAATCAGGCCAAATTTATTGATATGGGCCCTGTATTAGTCAGGTTGACCTGCCAAAATACTATAGACTGCCAACAATCCCAGAAATGTATTTTCTCACAGTTCTGGAAGACTGAAGTTCAAGATCAGGTGTCAGCATGTTTGATTTCTGGTGAGATGCCTCTTCCTCCTTGCTGTGCCCTCATGTTGCCTTTTGTCTATGCACCCAGGGAAAGAGAGGGAGAACTCTCTAGGGCAGCGGTTCTCAACCTGTGGGTCGCGACCCCTTTGGGGGTCAAACGACCCTTTCACAGGGGTCGCCTAAGACCATCAGAAAACACATATATAATTACATATTGTTTACAGTAGCAAAATTACAGTTTGAAGTAGCAGCAAAAATAATTTTATGGTTGGGGGTCACCACAACATGAGGAACTGTATTAAAGGGTCGCGGCATTAGGAAGGTTGAGAACCACTGCTCTAGTGTCTCTTCATTTTCTTGCAAAAATCCCAATACTAACTGATTAGGAGCTCATCGTAAGTGAAATTATGATATCACTTAATTTTGGCTTTTTTAGAGGGGATTATAACTTTTATTTGGGGGGGACATAATTCATTCCATATTTGGGCCTACTTAGAAAAATTCCATATTTATATTTTAGCTTGAGAAGTTTGAAATGGCTTTAACATTTTACTTGGCTGTTTGGATGAAACACAAACCCAAAGGTGATCCAAAGTAAATGAAATTGAAATGCCAGAAGTTCTTTGGTATATTATAAAGGAAGGTATCTAAATGCTTAGGGATATTAAAATGTCAAAGTGGCTTTATCATCTAACATCTGCATCACCCTGACATGGTTCTGAGAACATGCCTTCTACCCTGGCTGTGAGAACTAAATCTGTAAGGGGATCCTCAGCATCCTTGATAAGTGTTGTGCTGGTTATTTAGTATAGATCAGAAATTATAGTGGAGATTGCTACATATAAGTGAAATCCCTAAGTACAATGAGAATTATGAAATCCCGGAATGATGGGGGCCAAGTAGCAGTATTTAATTGTTGTTGCGAGTTGAATCGTGTCCCCTAAAATAATATGTTGAAGTCATAACTCCCAGTACCTGTGAATGTGACTTTCCTAGTATTTGGGAATAGGGTCTTCCCAGATGTAATGAAGCCAAGGTCATTGTGAGTTAGAATAGGTACTATTTTATGACTGGCATACTTAAAAGAAGAGGGAAATTTAGACACAGGGGGAATACCATGCCATGATGAAAGCAGAGACTTGAGTGATGCTGCTGAAAGCCAACAGATGCCAATAACTGACAGTAACCATCAGACATTAGGAGAGATGTTTGGAATAGATTGTTTTAAGCCATGTAGTTTGTGGTATTTTGTTGCAATAAACCTAGGAAACTAATATGATCATCAAAGACAAGATGGGGTGGTTACTGCAATGGACAGCAGAATCAAATCTGTAGTCAGGATAGTCTGACTCACAGTGATCATTAGTGTTGACTAATTGATCAAGGTGTTCCTAGAAAAGAAATGGATGGGCAGTTTACTAAATTCTCAGTTAATCTGTATAAGTAGAATAGCTATAGGCCTACTACAGAAGTCTAACTTGAATCCCCCAAAATCATATGCCCTCAATCAATTCCTAGAATCTTTTGAAGGGGAGAATGGGTCCCTTTGAGAAAATGAAATATTACGCTGTCATAAAAATTATACTATTTATCTCCTTCTTAGCCTTTTCTAAAGGAACCTGCAGCCACTTATCATTTATCAGGCTACTGAGCATTTGGAAATGGGAAATAATCAGATTTGGGGGGGAATTACTGAACACTGGCTCAGAAGTTACACTAATTTCTGGAGGCCTGATACAGCACAATTGTCCACAAAGTCAGAGTAGAGATTTACAGGTCAGGTGATTTGGCTCAACCCATCCCACAGTATCCCAGTGAGTATCCATAAACAAATGATGAGATTATTTCTTCATTTTCAGAATGTATATTCTAGTATAATTTAAATAGATATATTCATCAACTTCTAGAATTATAGCATTGGTTCTCTGATACAAGAGAGAGGACTATTATGGTAGGAAAGGCCAAGTGGAAGCCACTAAAACTGCCTCTAACTATGAAAATAGTAAACCAAAATCAATTCCACATTCCTGGAGGCATTTTTGAGATTTGTGCCACCATGAAGGCTTTGAGTGAGGCTTTGAGTTCGTAAGTTGTTTCTAACAAATGTAAGGGGCATTTCGGTCAGTAGCCATCAGCAGCAGTAACAATCTTCAAAGTCTCAGTGGATTAACACAACTTTTTTTCTTATATTATGTGTTGGCTATAATAGCTCTGGGTTGGCTTTGGTTCCTTTCTATGCATTGTCTTCATTTCAATATCTAACCAGCAGAAGTAACCACTGTTTGGGAAATACTGTTCTCATGGCAGAGCAAAAAAAAAGATATGGTAGAATTGGCCAATGGCTCTAAAGTATCTGCTTATACATCATATGCAATCATTTCTGCTTACATTTTTTGACCAGTGTCAATAAAAACCCAATCCTTGTGTCAACAAGTCAAGAAAAATTTACCACAGGAAGGTATTTTGAATCATGTGATATTGAGCAGAATTATATAATCTTTTAGAAAAAATATAGACGTCAAAACATATTTCTGAATCTGAAAAAATATACAATCTTCCACAGAGTGTACATTAAATCAGTGTGTTCTAAAGTCCTTATATTTTCTGGGATGTGGGAAAACATCTAACATATTAAACCTAATACATAAAGAATTCATTTTGTAATCGCCAGAGTAATCTTGAAGAAAATAAAGGAATATATAGATAATAAGCTAATGGAGGAGAAATTGAATAAAATGATAATATTTTATCAATTTAAGAAGAGCAAATAAAGACAGCAAAATATATGGAACATGGAGAAAAAGCAAGTATGATAGTAGATTTGAACACAAATATACAGGCATACCAAGTTTTATTGCAATTCACTTTATTACGTTTTACAGATATTGCTTTTTTTTACACCAGCAAAAGCATGACTCTGAAGATTCAGATGATGGTTGGCATTTTTTATCAATAAAGTATTTTTTAATTAAGGTATGTACATTTTTTGATATAATGTCATTGCAGTTAATAGACTACAGTATGGTGTAAGCATAACTTTTATATGCACTGGAAAACTAAAAAAAGTATGTGACTCACTTTACTGTGACATTTACTTTATCATGGTAGTCTGGAACCAGAGCCAAAATGTCTCTGAGATGTGCCTGTATCAGTAACTACATTAAATGTTAATTATATAAATACTCCAGAGATTATAAGACTGGATGAAAAAAAACAAAGCACCAATGCATTCTACTTATAAGATACACACCTTAAAAATAAGTATACAAGAATTTTGAAAAGTAAAGGTTAGAAAAAATACACACAGCCACTTACCACAAGAAATCTGGTATAGTTGGACTAATATCAGACAAAGCAAACTTTTAGGCAAAACATTTATAATAAAATATTTCATTATGATGAAAGGGTTAATTAACCAGAAATATATGACAGTTCTAAATCTGTATGTGTGTCCCAAAATATACAAAACAAAAGGTGACAGGACAAAATGAAGCAATAGCCAAATTCCAAAGAATTTTAGTAAACTTTAATTCACCTTTCTCAGACACTGACAGAAAGCTAAATATGTGTATTACATTATTTAACTCTTCTATAAACTTACCAGCATATTTTCTACTTTTCCTATCAGTTAATTTGAGTGCAACATATTGAAGTGTGGCTTTCCCCTTCCATATCTTTTATAATTTTTCTAGAGGCCTGGTGCACGACATTCATGCGCTGGGGGAGGAGGGTCCCTCAGCCAGGCCTGCACCCTCTCACAGTCAGGAGTGGGCCTAAGCTAGTAGGCAGACATCCCCCAAGGTGTTCTAGCACTGCTGTGGAGGCGAGAGAGGCTCCTGCCACTGCCGCTGTGCTCACCATACATGAGCCCGGCTTCTGGCTGAGGGGTGCTCCCCCTGTGGGAGTGCACTGACCACCAGGAGGCAGCTCCTGCTTTGAGTGGCTGCCCCCTGGTGGTCAGTGCACATCATAGCGAACGGTCATTCCGCCCTTTGGTTGATTTGCATATTAGCCTTTTATTATATAGGATATAGTTGATCTAGGAAGAGTAAATAAAATGGATAATAATAATAATGTAATTTTTAGTTTTCCTTACATTTCTGTTTTATGAATTATAACAATGATATCTGGGTTATAAATATTTATAGATGTTACATCTCCATTATACACTGAGCAGGTAGTAATTAGAAATTATGTTTGATCATGAGTAACAGATATATCCTTCTAAATAGTAGTTTAAGGCTGATGAAAGGTTTATTCTCTCACATAAAAATGTCTGGAGATATGGAGGCCAGGACTAGTATGAAGGCTCTTTAAATTCATTAAGAGCAAGTCAAACTACTTTATCTATGAGTAGAAATCACAAAACAAAGAGGAAAAACAGCCCAGCCCAAGTGGTTCAGTGGTTGAGTGTCAATCCATGAACCAGGTCACAGTTAGATTCCCAGGTTTCTGGTTCCATTCCCAGTGTGGGGTGTGCAGGAGGGAGCAGATCAATGATTCTCTCTCATCATTGATGTTTCTCTCTCTCTCCCCCTCTCTCTCCCCCTCTCTCTTCCTCTCTGAAATCAATAAAAACATACTTTTTAAAAAGACAGGAAATACAGAATAAAAATGCAAATTAATAATATGTATTACAACAAGCATGACTTAAAGACTAAGAGTTAAAAACAAATTTGTCTATAATTTAAGAAATGTACGGGCACTGCAATCTTGTTTAAAAAAGACTTAGAACAGGAGATGGAAAATGAGCTGTCAATGCAAAAATATATGAGAAATAAATATTAGATGAAAATGTTTCTAGAGGTAAATGTCAAATTGGATGGCATTATTACTAGAGTAAACAATATTTGAACCCACAATTAGGAACATGGAAGGCAGACTTCAAAAAAGAGCCACATAACAAGAAATTTGATATAAAATTCTTATAAGAAGATGATAAATATGAAATAGGAATGAAAAGAAAAGGGGAACAGATAAGATAAAAATGGGTATTTAAGAAAAAAATGGGTGTTCAAGGATTTAATAGAAGTGCTTTTGAAATAAATTTTTGACTCATTAATCTGCTCAGGATTTAGTTCAGATTGAGTTTTGCTGTTGGTCCGGTTGTTTGCCGGCTGGTTACCACTGGCTTCCTATTTCTCCAGCATCACTAAGTTCTGGGTCTTCTCAATGCCCCTACTCCTACCTCAGTTTTCAGCCCTCGCTATGCTCTGTGCCACCTGTGCCACAGAAGGGCTCTCTCTCTCAAGCTATTCTCCCTCCTCCAGAGGTGGACTGTGGCTGCTTGTTACTTGGTGCTTGCCAGCCTGGTGGCCCAGGATGGTTGGTCCAGAGGGTTCTGCTGCCCTGGTCCAGGCTCCACCTCAGGCAGGTCGTGTGCCTGGGTCCTAGGGTGGGGATTTTTCAATGGCCCTGTGCTTTCTTCCTGTGGCACCTGTGTCTGTGACAGGTCTTGCCTGTCCTCTGTTAAGCCCAGATTTCAGGATCCCCAGAAGACCACCAGGGAGTGCCGAGTCCAATGCAAAAGCAGAGAGTCTTTATTCAAGCTAACTTGAGCTCCCCGTCAGCCACACGTGCTGACGCAGTGGCAAGTGGCAGAGAGAGCTAGCTCTGTGGGAAGAGGGGTTTTATAGGGGGGTTGGAGTAAGGGGAGGAGAGAGGACTGTGGGCCCTGCCGATTGGCCAGGTGCAAGTCGGGGTCTTGTTACACAGGATGTGGTTGTGTCTATGGTGTGCACTTCCCTTGATTGTCATTGGTTAGTTTAAAGAGCAGAGGCTTGGGCTTCCGGGAAGAAGCTCCTTGCCAAGCACATGGCTGATGGCTGCTGCCTAAATATGGAGGATCCGGGGTCAGATGGAGGGCATAGCCCTCGCCCTCTCATCCTCCAGCCTGCAGACCTGTGATGCAGGATTTCTCAACTTGTTCCCCATTACAGACATTGGCGGCTGGGTCACTCTCTGTTGTGGGGCTGTCCTGGGCATTGCAGGATGCTCAGCAGCATCTCTGGCCTCTACCCACCAAATGTCCATAGCACATCCCTCCCCACAAAATGTCTCTGGACCTCAACAGATGTCCCCTGAGGGGCTAAATGTCCTGCCCCCCAGAACCGCTGCTCTAACAGGATCCTGGGCCCATGACTGCTTCCTACCGACCTGCAGAAGGGAACAGCCTTTTCTTCTCCAGACCCTGCTGAACCCTTGGGGCAAAGCATGGGCTAGAATGGGCTGCACCTGCCCCAGCAACTGAGAGACTTTCCTCCTCTTCCTCCTCCTCCTCCTCCTGCCCCTCCTCCTCCTCCTCCTCCTCCTCCTCCCCCTCCTCCTCCTCCTCCTCCTCCTCCTCCTCCTCCTCCTCCTCCTTCTCCTATTCTGCTTCTTCTGGGGAGGGTCTGGGTGGAGCTTCATGCCTTCCCTTGGCAGCACCCCCTTCCCACCCTGAGGGAAGCTCTCTCTGGTCTCCCTCCTGAGCCCCGTGGGGTCTGTGGGGAAGAGCGCACCAGTGACCTTGCAGCACCCAGGTTCCCTCTTCTATCCATGCTGCTGGCCCTCACTCAGCCTTTGCGAGTTTGTTACAAACAGCAGCATGTGCTTCCCACCTGTTGACACTGGTATGTGCCCAGACCAGGGATCGAGCCCACAAACTTAAGGTATTGGGACGATGCTCTACCCAACTGAGCTACTCAGCCAGAGCAAGGACTATATTTTAAGCAAATAATCAGGTAAGTGTACAAAGATGGGTCTACAAGGAGATTCATGGTGTCTTGATAATGTCCAAAAACAGGGGAGTTGTTACATAAATCATCCTATGCTGAAACTCTGTGCAATCATTAAGAATGATGTATGGAAACCTGGCTGGTGTGGTTCCGTTGGTTGAGCATTGTCTTGTTCCATTCACGGTCAGGCACATACCCAGGTTCCGGGTTCAAAACCTAGTCTGGTGCATGCAGGAGGCTACTGGTTGATGTTTCTCTCTTTCCTTCCCTTTCCCCATTCCCCTCTCTCCCTTCGTGATTAAATTAGGCTGTTTCCTAGGAAAAATTACCGGTGAAGTTATTGATATTCAAAGATTAAGAAAGAAAGTAATTTAAGGTAATCTTGGGAAAAATACAGTTTACAAAAGGGAGAATAATTATGCTACTCTGAGATTTCTCTACAGGATACTCCTTAACCAAGATTACTAGAAGGATTCAAAACAGCAATGTAATTATACTAATCCTTGGATTGACATCTGGGCATTCGTAAATTTACTAAAACTATGTTCAAAATATTGTTTGTGCACATATGTAAATTTTTGTAGGATGAGAACAAAAGGAGGGATACAAAAATTTGATATATTTTATGAATCAAAATCCAACCTTTAATCCTAATCTGACCATACTCAGAGTCAGGAGACTTAATAATTCTACATTTTCACTCAAGTTGTACCTGATCTGGGAAGACCAATTGAACTAAGAGTCCCAGAGATGAAACAGCTAGTTCAAACTTGTTTTATTAACAACTAATGTGCTAATTATAACTAGCATATTACCCTGTTGGCAATGGAATCTTAGTTTGAAACTGCCAATAGAGTTGAAATGCCTCAGAAATAAATAACATATTGACCTTAACAAATAGACAGCCAGATATTTCTCCAGCAAAATTGATTTATTCAGGAACAACACAAAGAATTGCAACTCTGAACATGGGGCCTAATGGCAAACCACAAGTAAGTCCAGAAAAACAGAGAAGAATGCTATGTATGGACTTGGGAGAGACTGTTGTAAACAAACATCCTGGGAGGAAACAGAGTTTGAAGTATAGTGACTTTTATTGGCTGATTTATAGCAGTCTTCCATTAACTAAGCTGTTACTGGGCAAGAAGGCATCTTCTCTTCCTCCTGCTGAGGTAGTAAAGTAATATCACTTCCTGTCAAAGATACACGGTACCTCTCTTCTTGTTGGAGTTAGTAGTGTGTGTTGAGTGACAGTTGTATGAGAATTATCTCTTCTAGCCTGTCTCCATTTTAAATAAGATTTCTATTTATTAATCTTTATGGTATCTCCCTAAACTTCCAGGTAACTTATTCTTTGGGTAAGATGAAAGAAGAACTGTTTTAAACTTCAACTCTGGAAATGTTGTATGAGTGTCCAACCTATTTTACTTCATCATGGAGCTCTCAAAATTAATGTTTATAAAGATTCGTAGATTCAGAAATGAAAAGTATATGACAAATATGATAATTATGATTAGCTTTAAAGAAAAAGATCATCTACACTCCTTAAAAACAGGATCAGTTGTATGAAGAACAGAATATCTACCTATAGTAAGAAAAGAGGCATGTGGTACTATAAATGCACTTATTTACTGCCCTTTTGTTATTTGTCTTCTGAGTCAGCTTCAAGCCGTGAGAATGATAACATATACTCAGGAAAATATGGGAAGGATTAATGTCAGCACATATAATTTCCTTTATTAAATTGGTACCAAAATTTCCATTTAAAAGCACATGTTCTCATGACTGGAGAGAATTCAACTGTGTACCTTGAGATCAGTCTATTATTATATGCCAACTACAGTGAAAATAAAGGAATGCTATCCTCTAGTTAGAAAAAAATCAATTAACTGAGCAGCTCACAATTCTTAGCCATTACTAATCTTTTCACCTAGCCTCAGCAGGATTTTTTTTTAGAAATATGAACTTTTGCCAGCCATTATCCCAGTCTCCCCAGCATATGACATCCAGTAATGCAATGGGAAAAAAAATGAATAAAGAAAAGATTTCTCTATACATCAGTGGTTATTGATATATTTTTCTGGAAGACAAAAGGATAATCCTTTACAAACAAACATATTTTTCTAATAAGTGGCTATAACTATGAAATAAATTGTTTTTGAAATGTACACTAACTTTTAAAAACAGCTAGTTTAGCAGCGTGTGTGTGTGTGTGTGTGTGTGTGTGTGTGTGTGTATAGAGTTGGAGAATAAAAATAGTTGTTTTTTCCTAAAGAGAGCTAGGTAAATATTATGAAATATGTCAGTTGTAAAAAGAGGCAATTAAGCCTCAAATATGATTTTATCCAAATAATTTTTCACACTAAAAAGCCTGTTGCTTTTCAGAGCAGACCTTAGAAGTTATTGTGCTAGTCTTGTAATCTTTTGCAAATTCCTCAAAATCATCAGAGTAGTCTCATTCTTCTCAAAGGGCAAAAGTAGAAATATAAACTAAAGAAGAGTTTAAGGAGCAATTTAAATAGTTATACATTAAGTAATGATACATTAAATTTATTTTACTGGTAATCTTGTGGAGCTGAAGATATGCAATCAATGGGAGGATAATTATTTGACAGTAGAAAAACTTGACTTTTATTCAATAAATATTAATGAATGAGTGCTATGTACCAGGCACTTTTATAGGCACTACGCATATTATGGGCACATAATTAAGCTCATTTCCTCATAGAAATTGCATTCTAGAAGAAATAGGCAATAAACAAGTAAATAAAATTCCAATAAGGATGAAGAAAATATTAAAAGGTAATGTGACTAAAGCAAGCTAGAGATGAGGATTGGCTACTTTATTATATGTTAAAACAAAGCTATATTGAGAAAGTGACATTTGCTTTAAGGCCTGAATGATGAGAAAGGATCAGCTATTTGAAATACCTGGAGCTGTGAGTTCTTGGTAGAGGGAATAAAAGAATCAAAAGCCCAATGTTTGAAAAACTTATAATCAAAGATCAGAAAGATCAGTGTGGCTGAGATTTTGTGAGCTGGAACTGGTTCACATTGGGCCTTAGATATAATGACAATGAATGGGAATTCATGAAAGGGTATTCAGCTAGGGAGAAACATAATATGACATGTTTTTTAAAGATCAATCTGATAGTTATATTAAGAGCAGGAATGGAAGGAGCAAGTCCAGTTGGGAAGTTATTCTGCTAGAACAGAGGAGAGATGATGTTGGCTTGTTCCAGAGAAGTATCTGTGAAAGGTGCTTATACTGGAAATGGAAAAAATGGATAAATTTGGGGTATATTGTGGGAATATAGCCAACAGGAATATTTTCATTAAATTTAACTGAAGGAAAAATTTCAAAAATTAAAATACCAAATGAAATTTAAACTGTCTATCCTTCACAGCTGTATATAACAGAAATAATCATTTCTTTAAGACAAAGTAGCACACAGTTAATTAATAGTTTAATCAAAAGTTATTTAATTTTAAGCTTAATTAAATAAGATTGATAGAAGTAAAACCATCTTGAAATAATGAAATGTCTATACCACATAATTATGTAAACATATATGGATTAATGGCTAACTACATATTCTAGAACAGAGGTTTATCTACATAGTTTTTAATTTTAGTAGCCATTACTATTTGATTCCAATGCTTTCAAATACATGTATGCCAAGTCATTTTGTTTAATAAGACAAGTATTTTCCCTGTATTCTTTCTTTACTGTTGACATTAATTCAGATGTCCATCATTTCCCCCCTCTTTGCCCACCTCCACTCAGTGCCCCCTGCCCCTGGCCTTCAACATACTGGCTACCCATATATGTTCTTTAGATAATATCTTCACCTTATTTTATCCAGCCCCACCCCCATATCCCTACCCTATGAGATCTGTCAGTCTGTTCATCCATGTCTCTGGTTATATTTTATTGGTCAGTTTATTTTGTTCATTGGATTCCACATATAAGGGAGATCATCTGGTATTTGTCTTTCTCTAACTGGCTTATTTCACTTAGCACAATACTCTCCAGGTCCATCCATGCTGTCTCAAAGGGTAAGAATTCCTTTTTTTTTTTTTTAACAACCATGTAGTATTTTATTGTGTAAATGTTCCACAGCTTTTTTTATCCACTCATCTACTGATGGCTACTTGGGCTGTTTCTAGATCTTAGGTATTGGAAATACCACTAGAGCTCAGAATTTGGGTCTGCCATGGGTCTCACACTTTGAATGTTCCTGCTCTGAGCCACTCTCCTTTCCCTGCCGGGGCTGACCAGCAGACCCTGAGCAGCGGATGAACAAATTGCCCTGACACAGGTTTCTGTGAAAGAGACGGCTAAGGGACTTTTACTTTAGAACTAAAAAGCAGTCCTGTTCACCTGCCTTCTTAGGTTTTTTATTGTAACAACAGCTTGAGCTCAAATTAACCTCTGGATGCAATCAGCAGGGTAAGTATGTTTGAGAAAGTATATGCTTCTACAAGGTCGGGTCTTTAAAGACTAAACATAGAGATTCCAGCAAAACACCCTGGGAGGTGGCGGGGGGGGGGGGGAGGATAGAACTTCTTAGAACTTCTTTGGAAAAGTCAAGGTAGGGGCTGGTGCCTTTGGCAAGGTCCCTTCAGAAGCCCCGACCTTTCAGAGGATCCTCCTTACAGACATTCCAACCAAGTCCTGTGCTTCCCCACACTTTCCCATGGAGCTGTGCTCAAGTGGGGTATCCAGGACTTGACAGGATTCAGTCTCCCATTAAAGGTGGTGCCTCCAACCTGCAGGAGGGAGGCAGACACTACCTCTCCTTCCCAAGGTAGCACGGGCTGAACTCACAGGGGAGCTCTGATCTGCCTCCCCGCAATGCAGCCACAGAGCCCAGCACTTGCCTGTCAGACTCCCAGAGAGAAGCTTCACCGGGACACACAGTCCCCCAAACCCAGCTCTGTGTGGCTCTCCTGCACCTTCATGCCACCAAACCAAGCAAGAGGGGTTCAAAAATCAGCTTCGCTGGGCACTCAGATCTCTCCGCAAGACTGGTCACAGCAGGGCCAAAATTCCCAGATCCACCCAGGCTCTAAGCAGGCTGAAAGTCCTGCTCTCCCGTGCTGTCAAACCGAGCAAAGTGGGGCTAAATTCCCAGCCTCGGTGCCAAGGAATCCAGCATGATGGGGAAGATCAAGTTCATCAGGTGGGAAGAGGGGCGCCACCTAAAAACTTCTGGTGGGCGAGATTAATCCTCTTTCCCACACCATACAGTTTAGTCCCTGACTGGCTCTCTGCCCAAAGCCTTTTCAAAGAACAGAAGGCCCCTAAAAAATTACTTGACCTGACATGGCTGCGTGGCCCCTCTAACAGTCATAGACCGGAGCAAATTTCCCAGGCTGGTGTTGTGACAATACGAGTGCTCCTTTCTTGGGATGGTGTGGTCCAAGTCTCCCAGGGGGACAAAATCCCCACTGATTCCTACTTCCATATTCTACAAAGCTCCCTTTCATCTCTGTTGCTCTGGGTTGGGGAGCCCTGCATGGAATTGAGACCCCACAGTCCTAAGGGGAAGGAATCTTGCATGTGGATATCTCTCCAGCTTCTCAGCCACTGCACCTGTGTGAGGGAGTTCACCCTCTCGGAGTCTCTGCGCCTTCTACCAGTTTCTTCCTGGCTTCTTCTGTGCTTCTTGGTGGTATTATTTCAGATAAGCCATACTTCACCTGGTTTTGCAAGTTGATTGTTCTGTAGTTTATCTGCAAATCCAATACAGGGTTGGAAACAAGTGGATAGAGCTTCCAACTACTCTATAGCCATCTTGGAATCTCTTCCCTGCATTTTTATTACTATTACTAGAGGCCTGGTGCATGAATTCATGCATGGCTGATAGGAGGGGCTGCAGGAGGTTGGCCAGCTGCAGTGCGCGACATAGCGACAGGTCATGCTAGTCATTCCTGTTGCTTGGCTTTTATATATATATAGATTTTTACACATCAGTATTCTGTTTTTATAAGTGGCATGAACTTTAGCAGAACTGTACATGATCTGGGATTTAAGAGGTTTGTGTTCAGTGCTCTTTAGGTATTTTGGGGATCCAGTTGAAGGAACATTATCTTCAGTATGGAACTTTCAAATTGATTGCATGATCTATTGATGACAGACCTTGATGAAAGAGCTCCATGTTCTGATCCTGTGTGGGAAGGCAGAAAGGCAGAAGGTTCTGAGAGCAAATGCTGACATCAGTCATTTATTCTTATACTCAGATCCACATCTCTACAGCTTCTAGGCTGTCTGACCTTGGTCATGTAATTTATGTTTCAGATTCTGGTTTTCTCATCTAGAAAATAGGGATGATGTTAAGGATTTACATCAAAGGGCAGTTATGAGGATAAGCTAGATAAAAAAATCTCTAACGCTCATATCGGTGGCTGACAGTAAGGACTCAATAATGTTGAACATTATTATGCAGAGATTTGATAAAGAATGATCTCCTGCTTCTACTTTATAACACAAGTAATTTCCGCGATCCTTCTTTATTTCAGTTCTTGCTATCAGTATGCTGTGAAAATCACGTGGCTGCACTAGTGTCATCTTCCAGTCCTGAGCAGGCACTGACACAAAATGGTTATCTGAGCCTTTGAGCAGCAGATTGTCTCACAGACAGCAATTCACAATTCACAATTGCCATGGCAGCAACTCAACATGCAGAGCTCTCTCTCCATCTTGATGTTGTGAAATGAGGTATTCATTTATATGCATGCTTATACTACCTTTTTTTTTTTTACCTTACATTCCCTATAAAGCCATACTCAAATTTTCTTTATTCAGTGTTGGAATTAGGAAGGGAGGAAGGAATGGTGTTGAGAGGGCAGAAACACACTTGGTTCTAGAAAGATAGAATGACTAACTTGGATAGTCAGCATCGAGTTCTCTATTTTCCTTTTTTTTTTTAAATAGCGCTTGGGTGTGGTCCTTCGCTAAGTCCACTGTGCTTTTCTCTCATTACATTTAAAAGGGAACTTTCAGTAGAGGTTGGTGTCTTTAGCAATTTTAACAAAAACGGAGCCCAACGTAGGTGGTAGGGACAGAGGATTTTCAAAGGAGCCAAAAAATGAACTGAGAATTCACAAGTCTTGCCATGGCCTCCTCCTAATTAAGATGATGCAATCTAAATAAGCTGTGTTAGGTGCAAACAAAAAGATCCAGGGGGTATTACTACATAGTGTAGTAAAGAAAATACATATTCAAATAAATAATGGAGCAGATGTAGTAATATCATAAATTCCATTATAGAAATTTCCAGGCACTGCTGAGGACTCTGCTCAGGGACCCCCAGATTGCTTTGACCATTTCTGTGATCCTCTCCCCAGTTTTTGGATGGTTCTGCCCACAGTGTTCATGTTATTACTAGAGAACTCCCCTTGTCCATTGAAGCCACTTTGCCTTGATATACTTACAGCCTGAAATGCCTGGAAGTTTTTATATTTCAGAGATGAGGGCTTAGCCAGTGAAGGCAGGGAAGGGGGAAATTCTAGCTCTCTTGCATTGAGTCCAGATAAAGTCCGAGTTTTAACTTACACTCCAGAGCTCCCGTTCAGGATCAGACTAAAGCTGGGGCTTCTTCCCCTTCTGTGTCCTACTTCCTCACTCCCTTACCAGTTTTTCCTGGGAACTCTTCCTTCATAAATCACTTGCACATAAAACTTCATTTTTGGATCTGCCTCTGGGTGAACCCAACCTAAATCATAAAGATACTAGAGGCCCAGTGCACGAATTCGTGCACAGGTAGGGTCTGGCCAGCCCGCCCCGATGGAATCCAATAGGGGCTGGCCCAGTGAGGGAGAATTTGCCATGGGCAGTTGGCCATCCCTGTCCCTGATCAGGGTTCAGGGAGCAATCGGGGACAAGGCTGGCCAGGGGGAGGGGCCAGGCCAGCCATGGGGAGGGCCACGGGAAGTTGAAGTTGAGGGGGGTGCTGATTGGGGCCCCCATCGTGCCAGTTGGCTGATGCAGTGCACATCATAGCGCTTGGTCATTCTGGTTGTTCCAGTCGCTTGGCTTTTATATATATATAGATTTTAAACAATTGATGAGAACACTGGGGACAAAGTGAAGAATTTTTAGAGAGGAATATTTCCTGGAATAATGACATTTGATTTGGTTTTTGATTAACAAACAATCTTTCAATAGAGAGATGGAAGGGAAAGAGACTCTAGGCCAGCAGTTCTCAATCTGTGGGTCGCGACCCCTTTGGCGGTCGAACGACCCTTTCACAGGGGTCGCCTAAGACCATCCTGCACATCAGATATTTACATGACGATTCATAACAGTAGCAACATTACAGTTATGAAGTAGCAATGAAAATAATTTTATGGTTGGGGGTCACCACAACATGAGGAACTGTATTTAAAGGGCCAGAAGGTTGAGAACCACTGCTCTAGGCAAAGGATCAGTATTTGCAAAGGCACCATGAACAGAAAGTTTAGGAATGAAAATACAGCCTGAAGTAGGTCATCCTACATTGCTTTTGAGCCTCTTCCCTGCCATACTACGGGCAATTTATTGGATCTATCTGTGCCTCAGTTTTCTAATCTGTAAAATGGGGATGATTTTACTTGCCTCGGAATATTTTTTTATGAGGGTTGAATGAAACAGCATTTGTAAAGTACTTAGAACAATGCCTGACATAAGGTAAGTACCCCATACAACTTTTTGTTATTGTGACTGTTTCAGTTGATAAGGGCAGTTGGTAGAATCATATAGAGTATAAGCCCTCTGAGAAGGTAGACCATACAAGCCCTCTGATATGTAATTTGTGGTTCTCACACTTCTCCACAGTCCTGAGAACATGGACAAGGACCAGCTTAGTAAATGCTTCCTCACCTCCAATAAACATTTAGACCCCAGATGTGATGATCAGTGAGGACACTCTTACAAGAGCTTGAATTAGAGATAGGAGCAGGCATTTGACCCTAATAATGGGTAAGTATGTTTCTCTAGCATATAGTGATTATTTAAATATTAAAGAAAAGAGAGAATCCTCATCGATGTTTCTAACTCTCTATCTCTCTCCCTTCCTCTCTGTAAAAAATCAATAAAATATATTTAAAAAAAAAAAAGAAAAGAAAAAAGAGAATCAAGTCATATATTGCTCTAAGACTTTCTTGATAGCCGACTGCATTTTTAGAGTAGTCATCCCTCCTACTGTGACAGAAAGCTGAAGTATGGAGAGATGGTGGCAGGAGAAAAAAGTGAAGACGCCAGTCGCCACTGGTTTGAATGTCCAACTGTGACGAGCCATGGAAGCAGAAATAACTACAGTACAGAGAAAGCTGCAGAACTGGGTATCTGTGGTTTACGGAGTGAAGCTGTGGGAAAGTCACTAGTGCAGAGGACTGCAGAGGGGGAAGAAAAAATCGCATTTCCGGGTTACTGTGTGATGTGGAAATGGATAGCGGGGTGAGACAAATGAGCGCAGACAAGAACACAGTGACTGTCAGAACATCTGCTGAGGGGAAGCAGCTTTTCAGGGCTGCAGAGCTGAGCCTGAGTTTGCAAAACAGGAAAGGGACTTGTAAACACACATTCCAACCATTCGCTGCAGCTATTTCTGAGATCCTTTGTTCACGCAAAATTCCAAAGACAGCAACATAGACTCTGTTCTGAAGGTGGGGGCTAAATTGGGGCTGTGGAAGCAAGCAACTTAGAAATGGTGAGAACTGGGGAGACTTTTATTCTACCAAGCTACCATCTGGTTGCAAATGAGCTAATATTGGTGCTGCATTTTGATTGGCTGAGAGTCTTCTGAAATAATTTAAAATAAAATGCCTGGAGCTTCTAAAGGGGAGAACTATAGCAGAAACATCCCTGTCTTGGCAAGATTTCTGAATGAGCTCAGAAGTTTGTAGGCTACAGCAAGTTGGGGGGGGGGGGGCACAGCATCCCTTCTGCCCAGGGCACCAAGAGATTCAATTTGTTTTGATTTTTGCTAATGAAAACAACAAAAGCAGTCAGCTATGGGGAAAAAGAGACTATCTCTGGCTTTTATAAAGAACCGAGTCCCTGCTCCTCCTGAGGGCTGTGATGGGCAAGCCCATTAGCATGAAACATTTAAGTAATTTGGAGAAACACCAGAAAATTTCGCAGAAAGCATAACTGGCCCATGACTACCAGTGAAATCTCTATCCCTGCATAAAACACAAAGATATATGTTTGCGCACGCACACACACACACACACGCACGCACGCACACACACACACACACACAATGAGACATGTACTGAAAAAAGAGAAAACAAAAAACAATGGCTGCTTTATTCTTCTCTTCTTCACCTTTTCTCCCTATTGTTCATATTCCCATAGAAAAATGTAAAAAAGAGGAAATAGTCTCCAGATAGCTGATACTCACGAAAATTGCTATAGGGTGTTAGAGCTTTGCCCAAATATTTAAAAGAGAGGAATTTCTAAGTATACGGTGCCCATCCTATGGAAAGTGTATTTTCAATGCATTCTCTACTTCTAAAGTATGGTTAAAAATCTCTGTGCTTGATATCAGAATCCACTCCTTCTATCCTTTCCCAGGTAAGGTCATTAGGAAAGGAATAGAGGTGTCTAATGGGAACATGGTGTGCTGCTTTAAGAAGTAAAATGAGACCTCTTCTTCATCTGTCCATGAAATCCTCAGAGAAAGTATCAACTTCCAATCATGTGTTATAGTCTCAGTTCAGTTTGGGAAACCATGAAGAGCCAACTACACATTCACAAAAAGACACCAACAGACACTGTTATGAAAGATAGAAAGTTTTTTCAATGGCAAAAGACATGACAACATATGGAGATCCCTATAAAAAGCGAGAGCTAATATATTATGCTCCCTGCTGGATGCGGAACGGCCTAGGCCTCCCAAAGTTCCCCAAAGAAACATGGAACTGAGGAGAAGTAGCATGAGAAGTTCTTCTTGCCCAAGTTTACACCTTTCTGGTGACCTACTGCTTGACTCTGGAAAGTCTGGCTGAGACCAGGGGCAAATAATTATATTAAAATACCAGCACACACTTGAGCAAGACCAGACCAAATGAAGGTCAGTTTCCCAAGATTATTCTACAAAGGCCTGAGGCTTCAGGCCTGAGCTATCCCTCTTAATTCATATTCTGCTCTAAGATTTAATATTTTTGCAGCATCAACTTACATTTATAGTGTGAGCTGATAGATGTTTGACTTTGCAGGCAGACTTAACGCCCATAACAATGAGCTATGTAGTCCAAGATATCTGTTGTTGGGAAACCCTGCTTTTTAGGCTAACCCCTGGAACCTTGTTAACACCACCTACAGACACTGTTAAATGGCTTCTGGTACGTCCCTGATAGCTCTCACCCAAGTGAGTCATAAAAACTGGCAATGTTAGAGGTTTGCATTTTTCTTGTTATTAGATCTTCACTCAAGGATTAAAAACACTCTTACCTGAAAGTTCTGTCTGGTCTTGCCAAGACCATTTAACTGTCACTTTCTTTGAATTGTCCATAATTCGGCCTCACAGCATCTTCTCATCTAAGCTTGCAGCCCCCACTCCCCACTCTCAGGTTTCCTTCTGCCAGATGGGCAGTGGATAGAAAGGGGGGCTTCTGCTTTTAATAGCTCTGCCAGCCTGAAGATGTCTAGGCTGAGCCTGTACAAGCACCGGGACATCTCCCTCTGTCCTGCCTCAGAGCCTCTCAGTGGGGCTGTCACTCCACTTATTGCTCTCTTAAGCTGTATTATAGACTGAATGCTTGTGCCTCCCCAATTCATTTGAAGCCCTACTCCCCTGTATGGAGATGGGGCCTTTAAGGAAGTAGTAATAAGGTTAAATAAGGTAATAAAGGTGGGGCTCTGATCAGATAAGATTGGGGTCTTTAATCAGAAGACACCAGAGGGTTCGTGCTCTCTTACTCTCATCCCCCTTCCCTACAGCAGCACACTGAAGTAAGGCTATATGAGGACATAAAAGGTAGCCATCTTCAAGCCAGGAAGGGAGCTCGCAACAGAAACTGAATCTGCCAGAACCTTGGTCTTGGTTTTCCAGCCTCCAGAACTGTGAGAGAATAAATGTCTGTTGTTTAAGCCATCCAGTCTGTGGCATTTTGTTATGGTAGCCTGAGCAGACTGACACAGGCCACCTGTGCAAGAGCGCTTGGCCCTCTATTAAATCACTTTGGCATTTGTTTTTCTCACTAGTGTTCACTTATTTTTTAAGACTTTCTCCATTTGGTGCAACTTTTCAAAACACTTTTATAGTTTTACTAAAGTTTCAGGGAAGAGTAAATGAGTCAAAACCTTCCTTATTTCCTAGCTCTGCAATTGTTCAAAGCATACATATCGCCTCTGCCAGCCCCAAGATTTGTAACCTTAAAGGCCAATGTCCTCTTCTTAGTTTAAGAAGCTTGATTTTTCTAAGAAAAATTATATCTGGAATTATAAAGTTACTGATTTATCATTTTAGTTGCATTGTACAATACCATTTTAATTAGCATACTTAGAAATTGTGGGTTATTTTGAAAATGATGACTTACAGCAATCTATTTCTCAATCATATTTAAACAAACACCTCCTGACTATCATCTATGCAACAAAACATTTATCTTTCAAACAGAAGTTTCAAAAAGAAATTGCCTCTTATACACCTTAATCAATGGATATTTTATACCTCATTGAAACACTTGTGATTTCTACTTGAACTGGTCTGGCCCAATGAGAAAATTATTTTTGAGTGGCTCTCTCTGAACATATTTTTAAAATCGCAATTAGAATGGACAGGTTGCAGAGCTCCAAGGTCAGAGCTGAGAGTAAAGGAAAAGATTTAGTGCAAAAATTTTAAACCACAGTCATTTATAATTAAAATGCTAGTGTGGGCCCAGGTGTTCTTGTTAAAAATTTTAAAAATATGATTTTATTGATTTTAGAGAGAAGAAAGGAGAGGGAGAGGGAAGAAGAGGGAGACGGAGAGAGAGAGAGAAACTCCAATGATGCACCTTACCGGGGATCAAACCCGCAACCTGAGCATGTGCCTTGACCTGGAATTGAGCCAACGACCTTTTGGTGCCTGGGGCAACACCCAACCAACTGAGCTACATGGGCCAGGGTGACACAAGTATTCTTTATCCACTTTTTAAAATAAGATCAGTGGAGATAAAGCTTTACATAATTTTATCATTGCCACCACTTCCTCCCATTTTTAAAACCTCTTTTTAAAAATATTTTTTGTATTGATTTCAGAGAGGAAGGGAGAGAGAGAGAGATAGAAACATCAATGATGAGAAAGAACCACAGATCAGCAGCCTCCAGCATGCCTCCCACTGGGGATCAAGCCCGCAACCTGACCTGAAATCAAACAAACGGTAACCTCCTGGTTCATAGGTCAATGCTCAACCACTGAGTCAGTCAGGCAAAACCTCTTATATCTTAAATTCTTATTGTTCTAGATATCTGCTGCCACTGACAAAATCTAAAATAAAAGGCAAAGAATGTTCTGTTTAATTTTTATGCCCCTCCCCACTCAACATTTTTTTTTAAAGCCAAAAATATTTAATTTTTGCCGAGAAACAGTTTTGGTCTGTATTTCCATTGCTACCTAGACTGGATGTTGTAGTTTCTCTTTCTCTAGATACTTCCGGTATCTTTGACCTTTGGTGTGAGGGAACAGAAGCAACCAGGAAATTATAACTATTTCCAGTATTTAATCCAGGAAGCCAAACTGTGTGGAGTTCAGGAGACAATTGACACACTTCACTAAAACACTCCTTCCTTTGTTCCTATTCTCACATATTTTTCAACAAAGATGATTCACTTGTTATTTTAGCATTCTGGTATTAACACCTTTGTGGTATTAACACCTAGTTTTCCTTATCAACTTGGCTATCAAAACCCAAGGACTTTGTCAAAATTTCATTTGAACAGTGAGGCAGTGACATGATTCCTAGAAAGACAACAATAGGCATAGCTAGCGATGTCAAGTTTCTACGAAGATGGTTCAGGGAAATCGAAGACCCACAACATAACTCTGGTGAAAGTAAGGCTTTTGTGTTTCCCAAAGTTACTCATGGGGGCTTTCAGCTCTGGATGACAGAGCCAACATGGACTGAGGATGACACTAGGCCAGTGGTCGGCAAACTCATTAGTCAACAGGGCCAAATATCAACAGTACAACGATTGAAGTTTCCTTTGAGAGCCAAATTTTTTAAATTTAAACTATATAGGTAGGTACATTGGTATTAACTTAATTAGGGTACTCCTAAGCTGACCTTCGCTAAAAATGTCCTCAATCTGATTGAGGTAGGTTAGCTGAGGCCGCCCCCTTCCAACTCTCCCATCCACACTCCTCTTGTATACTTGTTTCGTCCATCTCCTTTCCGAAAACTGACTTCTGCGCATGGGCCACGAAGTTTCAATCGCACTGTACGTGCGCGCCCACACGTGGTATTTTGTGGAGAGCCACACTCAAGGGGCCAAAGGGCCGCATGTGGCTCACAAGCCGCGGTTTGCTGACCACTGCCCTAGGCATAAGAAGTTCCTCTTGCTCTTCTCACAAAGGTTCATAGCCTTCTAAAAGTCACCCACAGCCCACATGGCTACTCTGGACACTGTCTAACTTTCCACCAGCTTCAAAACAACTACAGACAATTCCGGAACATCTGCTGCAGGTTTAGATGAAGAGAGGCCAGTGTTTCAAGACCATCACCCAGAAGTCCCAGGCTTTAAGCCTATCTGACGTTCAACCTCCTAGTACACAAATCTAGCGCATAGCCTGGACCTCCCTTTCCTTTCGTGTATCACACAATGAGAGCATCAGGAGACAGTCAACTGACCAAGGGGGAATCTCAGAGTTACCTTTGACTTCAACTTCCTCACCCTTGCAATCCAATCAGGTTTCAAGTTCTGTGGATCCTGCCTGCACACTAGCTCTTAAATCCACCCCCTTTTTCTCCATTTCCATTGCTCCTAGACTAGTTCAGACTTTCCTTTCTTCTTACTCAAAACTATTCCAACATCTTCTGAGTTCATTTCCCTGTTCTGAGTCTCTCTTCTCTCTAACCCATTATTCTACTATCTTTCCCGAACATACCTCAGAGCTTCTCTTTCTTTGTAAGATATTCCAAAGTGAGCTCATTTATTCTCTTGGATTAAATTGTCATCATTTTGCGGATGAGTCATAATTTTCTCTCCAGCCAGAAAAATTCTCTGAATCTCAGACTCACACATCTCACATATCCAACAGCCTACTTGGTGTTTCCACTGGGATGTCTCATAGGCATCTCAAACAAAACATGTTTAAAACACAACAGTTTCTTTCCAATGCTAATGTATCCACTCCCATAGTCTTCTCCATCTCAGTAAGTGATACCACTCTCGACCCAGATCAGTTCAAAGAAGTCATCTTTGATTTTTCCTTTTCCCTAACCTCCTACACACAATGCATGTAACAAGTCATGCTGATGTACCTCAGGTCTCCATCCACATTTCTACATCCTCATAGTCACCCAGACCAGGCCACAATCATCCCTCCAGCATCTTTCACCTAGACTACTGCAAAAAATGTTATGTGGTCTACACCATTTTCTACATATCAAGAACACTGTTTCAAAACATGACTTGAATCATATCACTTCCTTAAAACCCCTCAAGGGCTTCGGGTTCCATTTAAAACTCCTTTCTATAGCCTACAATGTGTTGCCCTTCTCTCCAATGTCATCTCAAACCATCAACTTCCAATTTGGGTAATAAACTCCAATCATACTGCCATGTTTCTCTCTTTTAATCCTCACAATAATCCCTGAGAAAGCAATTACCTGTGTTTTACAGAAAAGGAAACTAAACTTCAGAAAAAAATAAATAAATAAGAAAGCAACTGGCCCAACACCACAAGGTAATAACATAGTCTTAGAAATGAATTAATTGAAGACCATCCCTTTTCTTTGCAGCCCATCTCCTGCCACTTTAATGTTTTAAATCCAGAATCAGCGAACTAAGTTTTATGGGCAGGCCTCTTGCTTCTGTAAATTAAGTTTTATTGGAACACAGCCATGCCCATTCCTTGATCTATTGTGCTGCTTTTGCATACTATAACAAAAGAGCTGAGCTAGAGCATATAGCCTACATACCCTAGTATTTACTATCTGCTTCTCTCTAGATAAAGTTTGCTGACCTCTGTCTATGCTATGCCATACTGACTTCTGGATTAAATTGAAAGATAAATACCATAAAAAGAGAAGTTTAAAATTATTATTTTTAAAACAACATTATGAAGCAAAAAAGACTAGGAACCCTGCTTGGGGAAGATATAGCATTAAAAAATGACAGAAGCAAAAAGGAAATTCAGTAGTTCTGACTGCTTTCTCTGTTCAATAAGAAAGAGAACAAGCATTCAAAAGAACTGGGGTGAAAAAATGATTAACTATTACAAGAATAATTCTTAGTTCACAGAGCTGTTGTAAAAATGGAATGAGCTAAAACACAAGATAAGGCCCAATGCCCACTGCAGAGTCGAGGCTCAATAAACAGAACCTGTGATTCAATGTGGACCAGTCTTCATCAGGTAATGCTGCATCTGAACCTAGCCCGTTCTTATCGTCAGACCTGCTCTGTGGGAGCAAGGAAAGAAAGAAAGGCCACTTGCACTGTTTCAAGTCCGGAATTCCATCAGGTTGGAAAATCTCCCTAATCCAGTGGTTCTCAGCCTTGACTGCACATTAGAATCACCTGGGAATCTTTGTAAAATCCTGATTTCTGGGCCTCATCCTCCGGAAATTCTGTTTCTTTGTGATGGGGTGGGGCCACAACATGAGTCACAAAGAAACAGAATTTCCGGAGGATGAGGCCCAGAAATCAGGATTTTAAAAAGATACCCAGGTGATTGTAATGTGCAGCCAAGGTTGAGAACCACTGCCCTATTCTATGTTGGTTCCATTTTTTCCATATCTTGGAGAAAATTCCTTCTCAGGAAGGAAAGCAACTAAGACAGCCTATTCACTCTTCCTCTGTCTGTCTAGCTCAAAGAACCCAATTTGTTACATTGCTACTTTCTCACACAGGGCGAGCCAGGAGCTGGAGCGACTAGCCTAGATGAGGGAGTCCCAACGAGACTTCACTGAACTCCAGAGCCGTGCTCATCACAATCCTCTCAAAATTCCTTGGAGGAAAGTAGGAGGGGAGAGAGAAACCTGCCATTTGGATCAAAAGTAGCAAAACATTCAACACACACTGCCTCTGGCTCTCCTACCAGAAGTAACTTATTTACAACAGAGGTTTGGGGCTTTCAGAAAGCTGAGCCTAAATGGATGTTTTCTGTGGCGGCTTGTTTTATAACACAGGCTGAACTCTGGAGAGATGTTATGGGGCCAAGTCATCTTACATATTCTTAATGATTGTAAAGTGTCTGGATTTACTGCATAGAAAATGCAGGCTATAAAGGCAGAGTGATGCAGGCTGTATAAAAACTGCTGCTTGTTCCTCTTTCATAGAATACACTTAAATCGTGGCAGCATTCAGTCAAGAGTTGCAGTTGGAGAGCAATAACAAAGAAAATATCCCTTAATAATGCAGTAAAACAGGAGATAGCCCATGATTAAAGCTTTGCTTAAGTATACTGGCAGCTTACTACTCAGAGAAAACCAAGTGCACCAAACGCCATGTAAATAAATGATAATTCTCAGAGATTTGGGAATTCCCCCACTGTTGACATGAATAATTCTGACAACCCTATAAATATTAATGGTTAAGACATTTAAAAAATCCCCCACAAAACAAAATGCAGCATTAAGGAGACATGAGGGCCCGCCCTAGTAAACCCACTTTTGCTTATGCTGAGTGGTGCCGAAATTCATAAAGTAGCCATCTTTGCTTTTTTCCTGCCTCTTGACTAAACATCCTTGATTGCATATATACTCTTAAAACTCAGGAAAATAATGGTAAATATTATCCTTAGCAGCTCAAGCTATCTGAAACTGACTACGAGACATATATTGATAAGCTTTTGCCAATTCAATGCAGCCAATAAATATAATTTCTCCTTGCAGTTCCATTTTCTGAAGTGTGTGTTCTGTTTCTATAGCAACTTTCATTCTGTTAACCTGTTACTCATATTAAAAGTCTGTTATTTTTAGCATAACATTTCCAGAAATCTTTGACAAAGGAAAATGGGAAAAGATTACAACTTGAAGATAAATGTGATGTTCAATATAAATTCTAATATCTAGTATATATGGCCAGTAACTGGTGGTGAAATTGCACAAATACAGATTTTTAAAAATTTGTACATTTATGGACTTACCATATCCCATATCTTCTTTGGGAAACAAAGTATGGTATAAATAAATAATAATATCCAAATGGATTTATTTTCTACAGATGTTCACTTAAATAAAATTCAAGGAGAACATATTGCTGAGAATTTCTGTGTGGGGTAGAGTCAAGGCATTTGCTGTTGGATTGCAATTTTAAAAACACTGCTGTAATATTAGGACATGCAATGCTAATGAGATGAATTGCAACCATGAAAAAAAGTCATATAATAAGAAGTTGAATAGGGGACAGGGTTGGGGAAGCACCTCTGTAGATTACTACATAATAAATTGTGACATTACCTGCCATTTGACCTTCACAGAAACAAATTGCTTCCTCTTTTTCCAAAACACTGACTCATCTTTCACTTGCCTATGAAAAATGAAGTCCCATGTAGTTTGATATAATATGGCTGGGAATGAGCAACTTTATGAATACTCCCTGGTTTCCCCTTTTGGATTTAGGTAAGGAGAACATTGTCCATTTAATACAAGTGACTTGGAAATTAAACTTGGCTTGAATTCTCATTGGGGACAATGATTTCCTAATATTCTCATTAATATTTTCTAATTATTATAAAGGCAGTGGAATGGAGTGAATAAGCACATGGCTTCCCAAACCAGACTGACTGGGTTGGAATCCCAGCCTCCTCAGTCACAACGGAATGACCTTTGGCAATTTACTTACTTATGCCACACTTCCGTTTCCTCATTTGTATGATAGTGACAATGATAGAATCCATCCTGAGGTTGTTGTGAGAATTAATTTGTTCATGCAAAATGCTTACAAGAATACCTAGCACAGAGCTTTATCAGCAGTATTATCATTTTTATCCCTAAACCTCAAGCTGTATAGCTTTCCTTCATTGACTTAATTAGGAGAAGACACAATTACTTACCCTGTTATTGGCTGGCTGATACAGCTGTGTACAAATTAATATGTATTTTTCCAATAGGCAAATTGTCAAAGGTAGCACAGTTACTGACAGATGAGGCTGGGATTCGTATCCAAGCAGCCTGGTCCCAGAAACCACAGAAGCCAGTCCCTTATCCACTCCACTTCTGCCTTTCTAATTAGAGAAGTTTAGTTAGAGCATTAGGAAATGATTGTTTCCATTCAGAATTCAAGTGATAGCTGCAATTTATCTCATTAGCCATGCCATTAGTAGAAATGCATATTACCCCAAAGATTACATTCTTGTATGAGGTCATAGGTTTAAGCATTTCCCCAACACACATAGACTCAAGGTGATCATTCCCAAAGGACACTGCCTATGCCCTAGAACTCAGTCTCTTCCAACTCTAGGTTTATTGAGGTATAATTTACATAGAATAAAATTCACCCTGTTAGTGCCCAATTCTAGAGGTTTTGACAAGTGCATATAGAAACCACCATTATATTAATACTAGAGGCCTGGTGCACAAAAATTTGTGCACTTGGGGGGGGGGGGGAGGGGGGTCCCTCAGCCCGGCCTGTGCCCTCTCGCAGTCTGGGACCCCTCGGGAGATAATGACCTGCTGGCTTAGGCCTGCTCCCGGGTGGCAGAGGGCAGGCCCAATCCTTAGGTGCAGCCCCTGGTCGGGCTCAGAGCAGGGCCGATTGGGGAGTTGGGGTGCCGCCCCCTGTCACACACAGAGCAGGGCGATCAGGAGGTTGTGATTCCACCCTCAGTCATGCTCAGGGTAGGGCTGATTGGGGGGTTGGGGCACCATCCCCTGTCACACTCAAGGCAGGGTCGATTGGGAGGTTGCAGCACCACCCCCTGTCATACACAGAGCAGGGCCAATCAGAGGGTTGGGGCATTTCCCCCTGTCACTCACAGAGCAGGGCCCATCAGGGGGGTTGGGGTTCTGTACCCTGTCACACACAGAGCAGGGCGATCAGGAGGTTGTGATTCCACCCTCAGTCATGCTCAGGGTAGGGCTGATTGGGGGGGTGGGGCACCATCCCCTGTCACACTCAAGGCAGGGTCGATGGGGAGGTTGCAGCACCACCCCCTGTCACACACAGAGCAGGGCCAATCAGAGGGTTGGGGCATTTCCCCCTGTCACTCACAGAGCAGGGCCCATCAGGGGGGTTGGGGTTCTGTACCCTGTCAAGCACAGAGCAGGGCCCATCAGGGGGGTTGGGGCGCAGCCCCCTGTCATGCACAGAGCAGGGCCCATCAGGGGGTTGGGGCACCGCCCTCTATCACCCACAGAGCAGGGCCCATCAGGGGGTTGGGGTGCCGCCACTCTCACACTCAGGGCAGGACCGATGGGGAGGTTATGGCTCTACCCCGTCACACACAGAGCAGGGCCCGGGGGAGGGGGGGTTGGGGCGCCTCACCCTGTCACACACAGAGCCGCAGGGCAATCAGGGGGGTTGGGCGCTGCCCCCTGTCATGCTTATCCCAGTGCTGGGAGGCCTCGCGGCTCCACTGATCCCGGTGCTGGGGGGCATATTACCCTTTTACTATATAGGGTAGAGGCCTGGTGCATGGGTGGGTGCCGGCTGGTTTGTCCTGAAGGGTGTCCTGGATCGGGGGGGGGGTCCCCACTGGGGTGCCTGGCCAGCCTGGGTGAGGGGATGATGGCTGTTTTCAGGCTGGGGGTGACTGAAGCTCCCAACCGCTCCTTTTTTTCTTTTTTCTTTTTTTATTCTGGGCCAGCTTTAGCTTTGAGGCTTGGCTCCAGCTCTTAGGCCTCCGCTGCTGAAAGTAAGTTTCTGGACTTTGCTTACAATGTTATGATCCTGCTGGCTGAAGCCCGGCAGGTTTCTGGGGTTTTGTTTAGCTTCTATGTTTGTTACATAGTTGCTTGCAGCTCAGAGGCCTGCAGCGGCAGGCGGGGAACGTTGGAGTCCTCCGTCACTGAAGCAAGCAAGCCTCATGTTAGTTTCAAGCTGCCTGGCTGCCGGCCGCCATCTTGGCTGGCAGTTAATTTGCATATCGCCCTGATTAGCCAATGGGAAGGGTAGCGGTTGTACGCCAATTACCATGTTTCTCTTTTATTAGATAGGATATAGAGCATTTCCATCACTTCTCCAAATTACCCGCCTTTTTGTAGTCAACATCCCTTCTCCCACTTTCAGCTCCTAGAAACTACTAATCTATTTTCTCCTCCTATAGTTTTGCCTTTTCCAGAATGCTATATAAATCGAATCATATAGTATGTAACCTTTGAGATTTATCCATGTTTTACGTATTAGTAGTTCATTATTTTTACTAATGGATAGTATTTCATTGTATGAATGTACAGTTTTAGAACTCAGTCTTAAGCCCATCACTAAAGTACAGTGGGCTTTTTGAATGCTCCAAAAATATGTAATTATAAATCAGATGAGGATTATATAAAGTCTCTCAAAAATAGCAGAAATTCCTGATGTTACTTCACATAACAGGGAGTCCTAGGAGCTTAAGTCATCAAAACCTATGAAATAAGGGCTTGGTATTGTTAGTGGAGTATCCCATCTGTTGTTCTAGTGGGGAGGGGATAAAGGGGGAAGTATTAGAGAAGTAATCTTAAACACAAATCCTATCTCTGGAGAGATTGTTAATTAGTAGAGAAAGGCATATGCAATAAAATACAAAAGATAGACAAATTCACCTTAATCAAACAGTTATAATCATAAAAGCTGCAGTTTTCTCCTTCCCACCAATGCCCTTTATGGAATAAGCAGCCAAGGAAAACCATCAGGTGTATGGGATATGTAAAATGAATGATTGTGAGAACCCTCAAATGAAGTGGGCCTTGAGATAACCCTTATCTCATTCCCGATGGCCATTTCTCCTTTTGATTCGTGCTACATGATAATGTGTAGGAGCTCACAAAATATCTGTTTAATGAATGTAAAATTTACTTTGGGCCAGTAATGTTAACAACTAGGGAGTTGTAAATTTGGCCCATGATCTCTTAAAACATATCTTTCCATGGCTAATCTGGGCTCAGATACAGACATTTCCGGAAGTGTGACTTCAGCTGCACCATACCAGCTTTCCTAAGACTTCCCATCTGTGCCATAACTCCTCTTAATAACATGGTTGTAGGCTAATGACTTGATTTTCTCTGTTGCCAAGGAAAAGGGATGGTGGAAGAAGCATTTTCAATCACTGCTTTCCAGTGATTCACCCTAGGTATTTGAAAATCTATTACCAGCCTGTTTTCTAAGGAATACTCTTCTTATTAATTATTTTAGTTATTATCTATTTTACTAGAGGCCCGATGCACAAAATTTGTGCACTCGGGGGGGGGGGGAGTCCCTCAGCACAGCCTGACATTGGTTAATAAAATTATAAACATTCCAGGTGTACAATTCTATAATACATCATCTGTATCATGTGTATTGTATTGTGTGTTCACCACCCCATCATGTTTGTTTTCTTCCATCACCATTTATCTCCCATTACCCTCTTCTACCTCCCCCACTCCCCCTTATTTCTTTTCTGAGTTCTAGTGTGGGTATTTGAAAAATCCCTAGCCCTAGCTGGTTTGGCTTAGTGGATAGAGCATTGGTCTGTGGACTGAAGGGTCCCAGGTTAAATTCCGGTCAAGGGCATATGCCTGGGTTGTGGGTTCAATCCCCAGTAAGGGGCATGCAGGAGGCAGCCAATCAATGATTCTCTCTCATCATTGATGTTTCTATCTCTCCCTCTCCCTTCCTCACTAAAATCAATATATATATATATATATATATATATATATATATATATATATATATATATGAAAAATCCCTACATTGTGAATTGCTTTGATTCAATTATAGTAGTAACATGTTAACTTCTAACATGTTCATTTACATTTTTAAAAATTTATCTTTATTATTGAAAGTATTACAGATGTCTCCTTTTTTCCCCATTGACCCCCTCCACCATGCAACTGCCCCCCCCCAATTCACCACCCTATTGTCTGTGTCCATGGGTTATGCATATATACATGTAGGTTCTTTGGTTAATCTCTTCCCACCCCCTTCCCTCCGAGATTCATCAGTCTGTTCCATGCTTCTATGTCTCTGGATCTATTTTGTTCATCAGCTTATTTATTTATTTATTTTTAATATATTTTTACTAGAGGCCCAGTGCACAAAATTCACACAATCAGGGGGGTCCCTTAGCCTGGCCTGTGCCCTCTTGTAGTCTGGGAGCCCTCGGGGGATGTCTGACTGATGGCTTAGGCCCACTCCTCACAGGGAGCTGGCCTAAGCCGGCAGTCGGACATCTTTCATGCTGCCATGGAAGTGGGAGAGGCTCCCATTACTGCCGCTGTGTTTGCCAGTTGTGAGCCTGGCTTCTGGCTGAGCAGTGCTCCCCTGGGGAGCACACTGACCACCAGGGGGCGGTTCCGCATTGAGCATCTTCCCCCTGCTGGTTAGTGCACGTCATAGCGACCTGTCGTTCCACCGTTCAGTTGATTTGCATATTAGCCTTTTATTATATAGGATTACCTATTTTTGAAAGCAAGACTGTACATTACTAGTCATTTGACCCTAAAGTTATAGTCTCATAAAAAGTTAACTTTCTCCCCATTAGGACATTTTTCAATACAATAAAATACTCTTGTCATAAATGATAAGAGTAAGTATATGAAGAAAAATTGCATGATAATCTTTGTCTGGGTGAGTGCTAATTACTCCCATGAGCAAAACTAGAATTTTAAGTAGAAAATTGTGATATTTGTTAAATTTTTCAGGGCTCAATTTCCATGACAAGTAAGTATCTGCACACTCAGATTTACTGGTGTGAATTATGACATGTGCAGAAAGGGATGTTTCTGGCTCCCGTCCCTTATAAAGGGGCTGCTTATCTTGTGTGCACATTCTGTTCATCTGAGTGGTAATTATTATCTGGACCAACCAAGTTCAAGTACTTACATATAAGCAGATATTGAGGGGATTTTAGTTACAAATTTAAAAATAATAAGGATTAATTGATAAAAAGCTTAATGTACACCAGGAGGAGAGAACTATATCAAATTAATTTAATGTAATTGTTTACAACAAAATATAAATAAGTGGAAGTATAATTCTGGCATTTAAGTGAAAACTCTTTTTTTCTGTCTTCCCACTTCATTCCAAAATGGATTTACCATATTAGTCATAGGAGATAAAAAGATATAGGGCCGGAATTCTGAATAACTCCTCAGCCAGCTGTTGGTGTCATGAAAGGTAGACTAATGTGGGCACCCTGATCCCTCCTGAGCTAGACTGAAGCACAAGGTCTCCCATTGCGCTTCTGTATGAAGGACACATTTTAGAGAAAACTGGGTGCTTTCCAGGGCCCCTTGTTCCCAGGTACACTTGCTAATCTTGAGCTTCAGCATCTTCCCAGTTGATGGTAAGTAGAGTTAATGAAGCATTAATACAAGGCAATGGATTTAAAGGGAAATACCTATTCCATTCAGAGACAAGGCAGAGCTATCTTGCACTGACCACCCATTTAATAAAGAAAAATCCTCATAGAGTTGATTCAAAAGAGAGCTAAGAATATATCCATGTTTTTTACATTGTCCAATTTTGTGGCATATAGCTTTTCAAAATATTCTTTTGAAGCAGGGGGTCCCCCAGGGGTGAGGACGACAGAGCCCAACGCGCTGGGGCGTCTGCATGCACGACTCCGGGGACCAGGTTCAGAGACACAGATCCAAGTTTATTGAGGAAGTACAGCCGTATATAAAGGGGTAAGCTGCCAATGCAATAGGGACACGCTTGCTGTGTTATCCAATGGGCATGAGGGTCGGGGCTAAGAGTAGGTGGCTCCTGGAGATTTGTCAGGCGGGCGTTGCCACTTCCTGGTGTGCCAAGGAAGTCTGTTCGCTGGAGTGTACTCACAGCGTTGCTTCGGCCGCAGCACTGAGATAGATCTCCTTAGCTCTTCCCACAGTCTTTTATGATCCTTTGCATTTTTGTGGTACCTGCTGTGACTTCTACTTCATTTCTGATTTTATTTCTTTGGTTTTATCTCTTTTTTCCTTAGTGAGTCTTCTATAATGTTATTATCCCAGAGAGAGAGAGAGAGAGAGAGAGAGAGAGAGAGAGAGAGAGAGAAGTGAGAGAATCATAGATCAGTTGCCTCCTAAATATGCCCACAACCTAGGTATGTGCCTTGACCCGAAATGAAAACCACAACATTTAGGTGTACGGGATGATGCTCTAACCAACTGAGCCACCCAGCCAGAGCTCATTAGCTACTTTTGATCGGGATTTCCCCTCTATCTCCTACATCCATAGTCAGAGATCCTTATTTGCCCTCTCTCTACATAGTTTTTTTTTAATGTGAAAAATTTAAAAATTGAATTTATTGGGGTGATGCTCTTACCACTATATCTTTGCCCCTGGCAGCCCAATGCATTCACACTGTGATTCCTATCATTTATAACTTACTATCCTTTAAATTTTACTGGATGTCTGATCTCAGTTGGGAACTCCTACCTGCCTCTCTCCTCATAACCATTTTTCTGGAACTTCAAAGGTCAGAAGCTGCAGTGAGCATGAAGGTAGGAAAAGAAGGTATAGGAGAGTTAATGAAAGAAGCCCTGAACTTCTCCCAGGCCCTGAACATTAGAGTAGATACAGTGCCCTGTGAAATTGCAATGACTCACAAAGGTTGACAGATTGGCTATGATAACATTAACAAAGCCAGCTCCTATACCTACTACAGTCTGATTTTAATTTATATTCATTTTTCAAAGCCAAACTCTGAAAAAGGTGTAGAGACTACATGAAAATTCTGTAAAAAATAATTAACACTTTTGGCATCAAGATCATTTTACATTCTTAATGAAAAGTCACAATTTCCACCTGATATCACTCGATACAGAGGTTTCTGATATTCAGTGAAGTCACTGAAAAATACACATTAGTAGAATGAAAAATGATGATCCTTTTCAGATACACTTTAATATAGCACAATGTTGATCGATATTGGAATTTTTACTACTATAATCTGTTTACATAAGATAATCTATATAATAAAGAGCCAGGGTCCTAACTACCGATTAGAGGAAGTCAGTGCTGGGTTGCCATGGTGACCCAGCACTGACTGGGGCCGCTGTGGATGCCCTGACCCAACACTGACTGCCTAGGAGGCTATGGATTAAGCCTGGAGAGAGGCCTGAAGAGAGAGAGGCAGGGTCTGATCCGTAGCCTCTGTGGCAGCCATTGATCAGAACTTGCCTCGCTTTCTCTCCCAGTCTGGCCAACAGCCAGGCCTCCATTTCTCTCCAGTCCTCCACCAGGGCTCCTGATCATCCCTGCCTTTCTGATCAGGCCCTGTTGATAGGTCCAGAGATGCTGACTGGCATAGACACTGACCAATCAGAACCAAATATGGGTCAACTGTGAGGAGCCAATGGCTGCCTAGGAGGCAGAGCTTTTGATGTTGACTGGCATAGAAATTGACCAATCAGAACCAAATCTGTGTCAACTGTGAGGAGCCAATGGCTGCCTAGGAGGTAGAGCTTTTGATGTTGACTGGCATAAAAGATGACCAATCAGAACCAAATTGGCATGCAGGGGAGGGCAGTTAGGGGTGATCAGGCAGGCAGAGGCAGTTAGGGACAATCAGGCCAGCAGGGAAGAGCAGTTGGGGGTGAGATCAGACTGGCAGGGGAGGGCAGTTAGGGGTGATCAGGCAGGCAGGGGTGAGATCAGGGCGGCAGGAGAGAGCATTTGGGGGCTTGAGCAGGCCAGCAGGGGAGGGCAATTAGGGATGATCAGCCAGGCAGAGGCAATTAAGGGTGATCAGGTAGGCAGGTAGAGGGGTTAGGGACAATCTGGCAGGCAGGCAGTTGAGTGTTTAGGAGCCAGCAGTCCCAGATTGTAAGAGGAGTGTCCCCAGGATCGGGCCTAAGCTGGCAGTTGGACATTCCCCAAGGGGTCCCAGATTGGAGAGGGTGCAGGCTGGGCTGAGGGAGCCCCCCGACTCCATGCACGAATTTCGTGCACCAGGCCTCTAGTATTATATATAATTTTTGCTCTTCCATAAAATAAAAAACCTAGTAAAATTTTAAATATAGTTTCATCTGACTTTCATAGGTGAGAACATGTTCTGTATGTTGTGTACTCCTCACCCTGGAGTTCTGCCAAAAATTTAGAAACCTATGTTCTCCGATGATCTTTCTGTCCTAGCACAGCCAATGTCCTAGAGATTTCTTGTCATTTCATCTTCTGACAATTTAGCATTTAGAAAAATGCAATTCCATGAAGGAATCTCAATATATTTTTTATTGCCATCTCTGTATTTCTGGTTTAATTTTTAAAAGTGGGACAATGGAAAACTAAGAAGCAATATCTTCCTGACTTGTATGATTACAAAAAGGTCTTGCAGTGGACTCATGAGGCAGGTAAATGCAATCTTTTGTATTATTCTGTCAATATTGACTTTAAAGAAATTGTTCATTTCAGTCTAGGCTTGTGGGCAATGAAACAGCTTGAGTAATAAAACTCCAGGACCCTGTAGACCACACACTTACATTTTACTTATTTAATATTAATTTTCTTTTCTTAATCCCATGCTGTCTTTTCTTATTTTTTCTCATGTACTTGTCTTTCAAATAAAATTTCCTGTTTTTTAGGTTTTCCACAATTATAAGTGGGGGCGATGTTTTCTCTGTGTTGTATAACTTTTAAAAACTCTGACATCTTTGAGAGATTTTCCTGAATCTTTATCCTCCGAGTATTCTTGACACATCTCAAAAATGACATAATTGAATCAGATAAACTTTCCAGATAGTTTTTAAAACTAAAAGAAATAAAGTGTAGCCCTAGCCAGTTTGGCTCACTGGATAGAGTGTCAGCCTGGGGACTGAAGGGTTCCAGGTTCGATTCTGGTCAAGGGCATGTACCTTGGTTACAGGCACATCACCAGTAGGGAGTGTGCAGGAGACAGCTGATCGATGTTTCTCTCTCATCCACGTTTCTAACTCTCTATCCCTCTCCATTCCTCTCTGTAAAAAATCAATAAAATATATTTTTAAAAAGAAATAAATAAAGTATAATGATATCAGAAGACCAAATTGTAATTTTCATTTCAATTGCAAGTAAAAATACATACATAACACAGCAATGTAGTCAAATTCTCCTAATTTTCATACCTATCATACCTATGTTTATTGTGTCAATAATGATAAAATGGGAGAGTAAAAAGTTATATTCTTAAGAACATGTTTAAATATATGATGATTTCCAATTCACCTTTTAAAATTCCTATGGATTTCTGATGTGCCCTTATAACATTGCCCTTCTGCAAATTCCACCTCCTGTAGAGCTTCGCTACTCTGATAATTAAGTCCTGGGCTTTAACCTCACTTTTCCTGCCACATGGCTGTAGACCAGCGGTTCTCAACCTGTGGGTCGCGACCCCTTTGGCGGTCGAACGACCCTTTCACAGGTGTCGCCGAAGACCATCCTGCCTATCAGATATTTACATGATGATTCATAACAGTAGCAACATGACAGTGATGAAGTAGCAACGGAAATAATTTTATGGTTGGGTCACAGCATGAGGAACTGTATTTAAAGGGCCAGAAGGTTGGGAACCACTGCTGTAGGACAGCCTCTTTCTATGCTGTGAAGGAGACCATCTGACTCACACATTTAGCTTTTGATTACTAATCAATCTATTTCGGTATTACACTGCCTTTAACTAACACAATGGCCCCCAGTAATAGCTGTCCAATGCCAAGTTTTTAAAATCACTACTTCCCCAAACATCTCAAATGCCTGAGATATTGCAGACAGAGGTGCATTTCACTTCACCAATATCCTATGGAAGTTTACCACTGGTGTAAATTTTAATAATGCTATAATCACAGCAGGCCAAGGGCTTTCCATACTCTGCCTACAACCCGTGTTGGAGTCTGCATTGCCAGCCAGCCTGCAGATGTGTGAGGCAGGGGGTCAAGGATCATTTTTGTCATACAAATATTCAGTTGATCCAGATCCACTCATTTCAGTTGCTCATTGAAAAAACTCTAGTTTTTTTCTGTAGAATTGCATTGGCATTTCTGTTTCCTTATACCTTACCCTAGAGGGGAAAATGTTGTTACATAGAATTAACTCTTTTTTTCGGTAAAAGAGTCAAAAAAGTTTGGGAATTGTAATATGAGAATCTAGAAAGGTACAGAAAGTACGCATCAAACATTTCACATTGGTTACTTTGAACAGAGGCAAAAATTGAAGGAATAGAAGAACAGATTATGAACTATTTCTTTTTATGTGTCTTGATTATTTGACTTGTTATGCAATATCTGTTTACTCTCTGTAACTTATAAAAGTTTTGATAAAATGATTAAGCAATACAAAGCATCAAAATCCAAACAAGGAATGTGATCTTTTTCTCTTTGGAAGTTTTTCTTCTGTTCCCTAACATCTGCTACCTTGCATCAAAGGTATTTGTATATTTTTCCTGGTTACTGCTCCTAAAGAACCTGCAATCAAATAGTGAGACCACATTGTACTCATCTTTGCAACCCCACTGCAGCCTTTTCCAATGCCATGAAAGTCTGTAATCGAATAAAAGAGAATGAGCAAAGCAGGGATTTCTCCTCAGTTTAGCTCCTTAGGTGACAACTGTGAATTAATTTTTTATGAGAAATAATTTTTTCCTTTGCATGAATGCTAGATGGATCTCTTCCATGTTAAAATCTCATTATTAATAGGAATACAAGCCTTTTAAACTATATACATAATGAGTTAAAAGGGCTAGCTTTGAAAACTAGCTCAGCCGTTAGCATGGACTGTACTTCTTATATTTTGAAAGCCTTGCTGAGGATTCATATGTTTCTCTCTTTTAACTTTTGCTCCTAATTAATCTCTGTCTGAAGGGCATGTTCCTCGTAATCAGAAGCATGCCTCAGTGGTGCTAATGTGCACCAGAGTGACCTTGAATGAGAAAACAATTTTCACCCAATTGTTTTCCAGGCAATTATCTCCAAAGGTACAGAGAAGGAGCATTTTTGTGCTCTCCTCTCTCACAAGGGAAGAACATTGAAAAGTTAATTTTGTTTCCCTAGGAGACATTATAAACCTTCACATAATATATTATGAAAGGGCAAGTTATTGCTGACATGATTTCAATATATCTCTGAATTTTCAGGTAGCTCTAAGGGAATCTTCAAATACTGTTTAGTTGTCTATAATGTATGCCTAGAAGACATGAAACTCCAAGAACAAAAACCCTAAGTACAGACATTCCTGAGGTTCTGTCAGACTTGATGTACATCTCCCATTTATTTATTAAAAAAAAAGTTCCATCATTTTGACGTATGTACATATGTACTTTATGTTTTCTATTATTTATTTACCACAAGTAAAGGTCAGGAATTGTTATCTTTCTTTTAATTTTTTTTTTTTTGCTGTTTCACTTCATTACTGCTGTGTATGTGCTCCATGTGAGTGACGTAGGCACTTACGTAGGAGGGTTCCAACTTACGGCGAAAATAGCGTTATGTCACGTCATAGGAACAGATCTCCGATGTAACCGAGGACCTATTGTATTGATATGGGGGCCATTTTTAATACATGTGGAATTTTTACATATGCAGTATACAAGTTACACCTCTGAAAACTAAACCAAATTATATCTGGGGCCCCAAAGAAGAAACACAAGGTTGTCACAAAATTAGTCCAATAAATTAAACGTTTTCAGAACAATAAACACAACACCTACAATGTTATGCTTTTGTCTTACAATTTACATCAACACTAGGGACATGAGAAAGAAAGAAAAAGTTGAAGATTCATGGCCTGGTCAAAATTGTTTTGGATTAAAAGAAAATTCAAAAACCTATTTATAAGACCACAGTCAAGTCCTCCAAAGACTGGGTTAGATCATGGAAGGTCTTTAATGTCTTGCTTTTGGTCAGTGGTAAATCTATATAATGATGTCATATGACCAGATATGTGTTTTAAAATGCTCAATCAAAATAAAAATAACACATAAAGGCTCCAATGTAAATTAATAAAATTCAAGTATCTTTACTGGTAAAACTCTTAATGAAAAAAGAATAAAATAATTATAGGAACATGTAGTTCATTTACACTATGCCAGTTATCATTCTGTACATTTCACATATTTTAAAATGCATAAATTTTTTTAGCCCTTACAATAAACCCACATGGTAAAAATATTATATAGTATTGTACTTTTGCGGGATAAATGCTAAATGCTTTAATATATTCAGAACAAAGAGCGCAGAGAGGAGGTAGACGAGGTTAGAAACAAAACCAGGCCCGTCCAATTTGGTTCGGTGGTTGAGCATCAACCTATAAACCAGGAGGTCACGGTTCAATTCCAGTCAAGGGCACATGCGGGTTGCAGGCTCGATCCCCAGTGTGGGGCATGCAGAAGGCAGCTGATTGATGATTGTCTTTATCATTGGTGTTTCTATGTCTCTCTCCCTCTCCCTTCCTCTCTGAAATCAATAAAAAATATATTTTTAAAAAGCAGAAGTTATATAATTAAAGTTCTTGAATGACATGCTAAAAAATTATACACCATCTTATGCAGGTAAGTTAACTTCAAACAGGGGTGTAAGAAAAATGTTTAGATAAATGTTTAAGAAAAATGAATCTGTGAGAGGAAAAATGCGGTATAAACATTGTTATAGATGCTGTAAAGCATTTGATGAAATCCAACCTTTAATGTTGATAAAAGTCTTAATTAAATCAAGATAGAGTAATAATACACATTCTCAAAAGAACTCTGTTTATAAATATTAAGTAAATAAATAGAACAGAGCCTGTATTAGTTAAGGTTCTCCAGAGAAACAGAACCAATAGGATTATCTACACTAATAAAAGAGAAACATGCAAATTGGTGTCACTCCGCTACACCCACCAGCCAATCAGAGCAACTATGCAAATTAACCCAACAGAGATGACGGTTAATTTGCATACACAGGTGCAGAGCGAAGACTGAAGGCTCTGGCCGGAGTGAAGACTCAAGACTGAAGACTGCAGACTAAAGACTGAAGAGGCTTGGCTTCTCTGCTGCAGCCGGACCAAAGGCCTGGGTCCCAGGTTCCAGAGGACAACTAGTGCCAGCAGCCAGGGGAAGGAAGGCCTATTGTGAGAATCTTCATGCATGGCTTGTAGTAGATATATATAAGAAGAGACTTATTATACAAATTGGCTCACATGGCTATGTAGGCTGAAAAGTCCCACAATCTGCTATATGTAAGCTAGAAACCCAGGAAAGCTAGTGGTATAATTCATTCTGAGTCCAAAAGCCTGACAACCAGGAGCTCTAGTGTCTGAGGACAGGAAAAGGTAGATGTCCCAGCTGAAGAAAAGAGAAAGAGAATTAGCCCTTCCTTTGCCTTTTTATTTGGGCCCTCAGTGGATTCGGTGATGCACACCCTCATTGCTAAGGGCAGTTCTCTTTACTCAGCCAACTGAAACAAGTGATAATCTCTTCCAAAAACACCCTCACAGGCACACCCTGAAATGATGTTTTATCAGCTATCTGAGCATCCCTTGTCCAGTTCAGTTGGCAGCCTAGGAAGAGAAGACCTAGGAATAAATCTTCAGAAAATTCAATATTAATTGTTTTGTGTGGAAAAACACAAGCTTGCAAAGGGGACAGAGTACAAGTGGCCACAGAGATGTGAGAAAATGGAGTGTTATGTCACGGAGCCTGTGGTAGACTTGGTAATGATCCCCAACGTTGTTCATGTCCTATCCCTGGAACCTATAAATACTACCTGATAGGAAAATGGGACTTTGTAGCTGTGTTCAGATTAAGAATCTTGAGATGGAGAGCTTAGCCTGAATTATCTAATAGGCACTAAATGTAATCTCAAGTGTCCTTTTAAAGGGAGGCAGGATAAAACTTGGCTACAGAATAAGAAGGCAGACACTGCATGGCTGGCTTTGAACATGGAAAAAGGGACCATGAATGAAAGAATGCAGGCAGCCTCTAAAAGCTAAAAAAAAAAAAAAAAAAGGCAAAGAAGTATTCTTTTCTAGAGTTAACACTTTAACTTCGGCTCAGTGAAACTGATTTTGGTTTTCTGACCTCCAGAAGTACGAGAATGCATATGTAATATGTATTTTTTAAAGGTGTGTGTGCTGAGTACATTTTTTAAAAATCCTCACCTGAGGATATGTTTTTTATTGATTTTTTTTAGAGAAAGAGGAAGGGAGGGAGAGAGAGAAAAACATCAATCTAGGAGAAAACATCAATTGGTTGCCACCTGTATGGTTCCTGCTCCCCTACTGGAGATTGAACCAGAATCTGGGTATGTGGCTCCACTGGGAATGGAACCCACAACCTTTTAGTGTATGGGACGACACTCCAACCAACTGAGCCACCAGCCTGGGCTGTGTTGATTTAAGCCCCCAGTTGGTGTTCGTTTATTCCTCAGGCAATGGGAAACTAATACAGAGCCCAGTAAGTCCATTATTTTTGTATTGAACTACTAGATATAATTACGTGTGAAGATTTTCTTTTCTTTTAAAATTCAGGGGGCATCCACCATGATTGATTATACCCACCTCTAGTATCTCTTATGCTATGCAGGGGTATAATAGCAATTGTTCAGACCAAAGATGGGAGAGAGAGAGGCATAAATGGTTGTTAAAGGTCTCTTTCTTAGTGTTCACAGCTACAGAGAAGAGAAAGCTATTGACAGCTATTAGACGGATTTCACACTTCATTGGAAAACCATAAAAAACAATTACCAGGTCTTTGGCACAGACTTTTCAAGAGGAGCTTCAAAATATTGCTCATAGAATTGCTAAGACAGGCATAAAACTGGAAACTCGTTGCTTTTTTGTCTTTATACTTGGATTTTGACAGTAAGACTTCCAAAGACTAGGCAAACTGAGAGAAAATTGAGGGATGGGTGTTAATTGGAAAGCATATTTTCCTCTGGGGCTGAATTACTGCCAAAAAATGATGGCAGTTAATAAGTAGAGCTACTGTGTTAATAAGGTTTGATGAAGAAGAGAATATTGAACATGAATATGGGAAAGGATGAGCCAGGTAAAGATGTCAATATACACTTGGATTTATAGGAGACTCCCATGCTCCCTGGACAGTGAATGAAACAACCTATATTGTTCACTAGTAGGTCAGCTCCATAAAATGGGACGAAATCAATAGAAACTTGGATCAGGTCCCCCAGATGACTTAATATTTTTCTCAATTAACAATTATATTCCAAGTGTGGACTTACCATAAAAATATAAGTTTTGGCAACCTATATTTGTAATAAAAATTCCAATTTAAATATCTTTTAACTGTTCTTCCTGTATATATCAGCTGGAATTTAGTTCTTAATCATAGCCAGTGAGAGCCTATGTGAGTGTACACATGCTGTGTGTGCTGGTCTTCTCCATCTGTGGATTAATGAGAAGGTTAATTTCAGGTTAATTATATAGGGTGTGGGAGATGAGCAAGCTTTCTCAGGAGCTGATTCAGCAAAATCCCAAGAATCTAAAAAACCAAAACAAAGAAGCAGTGAAATGTGAACAGGGAGCTTCTTTGGTTTTCCTTCCAGTTTGTGCAAGCCCTAGAATTGACTTTTGGAGGCCCTGGGCCAGTTTTAAAATGATGAGAGTTCTTTCCAAGGCTCTTGAGATAAAATGTGGCAGCTATACCTGGAGGCTAGACAATTAATCTAATTATAGAATAACTAGAGGCCGGTGCAAGAAATTTCTGTAGTTGGGGAGGTGGGCACTCAGCCTGGCCTGCTCCCTCTCACAGTCCAGGAGCATTGGGGGATGTCTGACTGTCGGCTTAGGACATCCCCTGACTGAAGGCTTAAGCCCGCTCCCCAAGCAGAACAAGCCTAAGCCAGCAGTCAGACATCCTTAGCGCTGCTGCGGAGGTGGGAGAGGCTCCCACTACCGTCGCTGTGCTTGCTAGCCATGAGCCCGGCTTCTGGCTGAGCGGCGCTCCCCTGTGGGAGCACACTGACTACCAGGGGAAAGCTCATGCATTGAGTGTCTGCCCTCTGGTGGTCAGTGCACATCATAGTGACTGGTCATTCTGCAATCGGGCCGAAATCGGCTCTCCAACATCCCCCGAGGGGTCCCGTATTGTGAGAGGGCACAGGCCAGGCTGAGGGACTCCACTGGTGCACAATTGGGGCCATGGAGGGATGCGGGAGGTTGGCCAGCTGGGGAGGGACCATGGGAGGGCTCCAGGGCATGTCCGGCCTGTCTCGCTCAGTCCCGCTTGGCCGCACCCCAGCAGCAAGCTAACCTACCGGGCAACTGTCTGCCCCCTGGTGGTCAGTGCACATCATAGTGAGCGGTCAAATGGCCTTAGCATATCATTAGCATATTACACTTTGATTGATTGAACAGCCGACTGGATGATTGGACACTTAGCATATTAGGCTGTTATTATATAGGATCTGAACTGTTCATCAAATGAAGTTCCCAGCAACTACAATTCCTTCATGCTCTTTGAAACTCAGGGTAGTTGGATAGTCAAATATTCATTTGGTACAGAAGAAACTACATCTAATAAAGGTTTTGGCTTTTCTTCCACAGGACTACAAAATGCTGTGCTGCTACACACAACAATCATCATGTTTTAGTCTCTTGAAGTATACAAATTAGCTTAGCAAACTAAGTCATCTATAAGGAAGGTCAGTGGGTGATAACATGGAAATAAAGTCCAATATAAAATAAGCTACAGGAAATACTATGCTACAATGTAGTCTCTCATATCTCAAAGATCCAAATGCTTGTTTTGTGATTTTGAATCTTGACAACATGGCTACTTATTTATTTATGCCTATTTAATTCTGAGGACAGATGCTTCGAATGAGAAGATACCAATGACGTATAGGCCATTGACCTTAACACTCTGCAAATACCAAAGAAGCAATTCATTAGAATATGATATATAAAATCATTTTTTCACAGAAGCCAAAAATGAGCATCCTGGGTCTCACGAACATTTGGTGTTGTTTTCTTCTATCCTGTGAAGCACAGCTCAGAACATGGGTTGGCCTTCATTTTTTCTTTACTTGCTGGGTATCCTAATATATAAAAACCTAGGATCTGTAACGACCGAAGGCTCAACCGACCGGAAGTCAGTCCTACAGTCAGTGCTAGGTTGCATGGTGACCCAGCACTGACTGCCAAGGGGGCTGCAGATCAGGCCCTGAGAGAGACCCGAAGAGAGAGGCAGGGTCTGATCCACAGCCTCTGTGGCAGCTGTTGATCAGCCATTGCCTATCTCTTTCTCTCTGGGCTTTGCCAGCAGCCACGCCTCTGTTTCTCTCCAGGCCTCTGCAGGGGCTGCTGACCAGCCCCGCCTCTCTGATCAGGCGGGGATATAAGCCCGGAGACACTGACTGGCATAGAAACTGACCAATCAGAACCAAATCTGGGTGAAGTGCAAGGAACCAATGGCTGCCTAGGAGGCAGAGCTTTTGATACTGACTGGCATAGAAACTGGCCAATCAGAACCTAATCTGGGTGAACTGTGAAGACAGAGCCTAAGGTGAGGGCTGAGGAGGGGTTTTGAGGGCAACAGCTGTTTGGTGTAAGGTGTAAGAAAGCAGTTCAATTTTTTAATGACTGGTTTGGCAGTACAGTGCATATGGCTGGCTATCAGTCCAGATATAGGGATTATGTATTTTTGTCTGCCAAGAGCATCTCCTCATGCTGAAAAAGGCTCCCCCACCCATTTAAGCAAACCTATCCAATATAATCTATCTATACTAATAAAAGGGTAATATGCTAATTAGACCAGGTAGACCGGCCATCTTCTGGACGTCCGACTTCCTTTCAGACAAAGCCATGGTGGTGGGGGCCAAGGCAGAGAGGGCAATTGGGGGCGAGATCATGCCTGCAGGGGAGGGCAGTTAGGGGCGATCAGGCAGGCAGAGGCAGTTAGGGGCAATCAGGCCAGCAGTGGAGAGCAGTTGGGGTGAGATAAGGCTGGCAGGGGAGGGCAGCTTGGGGTGAGATCAGGCCAACAAGGGAGGGCCCTTGGGGACAAAATCAGGCATGCAGGGGAGTGCAGTTGGGGTCAACCAGACCAGCATGGGAGGGCAGTTGGGGGAAAGATCAGGCCAGCAGGGGAGGGCAGTTGGGGGTGAGATTAGGCTGGCAGAGGAGGTCAGTTGGGAGTGGTTAGGAGCCAGCAGTCCCAGATTGTGAGAGGGATTGGGCCTAAACTGGCAGTCGGACATCCCCCAACGGGTCCCTGATTGAAGAGGGTGCAGGCTGAACTGAGACAATCCCCCCATCCAGGAATTTTGTGCACCAGGCCACTAGTCTACTAACATTTGACTGTAATAGAGATGTGAATGTTAGTTGGATGCTATGTAAATTAGCATTTGTTGCTTTGAAATTAGATTTTAACATGCACACAAATAAAATAGAAAATCATCCTCATCTCTAGCCTCTATCCAAAAAATAGAATGAGCTCATAAAATTTTAAAACTTTACTCTCATATTTATATGTTACTGTATTTTAGCTCCCTCATGTTTTAAACACACCAAAGCTAGTCTTTTTTCTCTCTTAACATTCTAAAATGGTTTAGAAGTCCTAGCATGCTTACCAATTTCATTGCTCACCATTGTGTTTTGTATCGTAGGTATTCTTTTCGCATTATTACTAGAGCATTGTCTTTTATTGTTTCAGCAATGTTATGTGAATAGTGAAGTTTCCTAGTTCTCACATAACTCTAATGCCTTCATCTAACATAGAATTCTAGTGTAACAAATGTTCCCACAATACTTTGGGAATGCTATTCTTCTGTCATAACTGGCCAATAGATTGCTGTAGATCTTTCTAGGTAAGCCAGTGATGGCAAACCTATGACACGCGTGTCAGAGGTGACACGTGAACTCATTTTTTGGTTGATTTTTCTTTGTTAAATGGCATTTAAATATATAAAATAAATGTCAAAAATATGTCTTTGTTTTACTATGGCTGCAAATATCAATAAAATTCTGTATGTGACACGGCACCAGAGTTAAGGTTTTTCAAAATGCTGACACGCTGAGCTCAAAAGGTTAGCCATCACTGAAGTAAGCTCTCTTTTGTCCTTGACCGCTTTGAAATTTTTTCTTTGTCTTTGTTTTTCTACATTTGTATTACAATGTATCTAGTTATTGGTTTTTTAAAAATTCTGCCTGGGACTAAGCATGCAATTTAAATTTTTATTTCCTCCTTGATGCAACTAATAAAGCTTTTTCCCTTAATTACCAGCAGATACTTTTTTCTAATTACATTTTTAGTGTCTAGAATTAGTGCACTGGAACAAGACAATGTTTCTTGTTTGTTTGTTTTTTCCCTTTTGGAATTGATTGAACTTTTTGTCTTGTTTTTCTTCATAAACCACCACATGTTATTTTTTTCATGGTTGTTTAATAAACAGTGGTTCTCAACCTTCTGGCCCTTTAAATACAGTTCCTCATGTTGTGACCCAACCATAAAATTATTTTCGTTGCGACTTCATAACTGTAATGTTGCTACTGTGATGAATCGTCATGTAAATATCTGATATGCAGGATGGCTTTAGGCGACCCCTGTGAAAGGGTTGTTCGACCACCAAAGGGGTCACGACACACAGGTTGAGAACCGCTGGTTTAATAGATAATTAGAAAACAGGTGGGGCATACTTAAATTGGATAACTTGAAGAGACTTTAACAAATGGATAGTTTACAATGGTATAGACTACATGGAGGGAAAGCTCAAAGGATAGATCAGTAACTGACATATTTGTGTGTGTGTGTGTGGGGGGGTGCCATTATCACATATAGACCTGAAGGTAAAGGAAAAGGGGTGGTTACAGTACTTGAGATAGAGAGAAAATGTAAAAAGGGCCACCTAATAAGAGCTTCAGTAGAAGGATAGCTAACCTGCAGCAACTCACCAGGGAGGGAGATATTGAAATAAATACTTTGATCTCATTCTCCTTTCATCCTCTGTGCTAATACTACTGCTCCCCATTGACTGAACATAATCTGAAGCCAGAGACAAGAGGAAGAGGACCCAGGGATGTATTTGATATAGTCCACAGAAGAGTTCAGTTTTCCAGGGCACTGGAGCAAGATAGAAGAGGGTAGAATCTGCATCTGGAGGAACATATTGCAGATCCAGCAGCACAGGACTTTTATAGTCTTCCTCATTTTTTAACAAATGATTTTCCTCGCACATTGAGAATATATTTGAACTTCCGCTCTAATAGTGAGTTTCCAGTTATGATTATGTTCTATAGTTTTGGTTAAAACTAGTTTCTGCAACGTGGTCTACATATATTCTCATGGTGATTTGTACCATTACGTTTACATAGTGCTTTTCTCTGCTTAATCATACAATTTTGTCCCTAAGTTTCATTTAATATTAAGATCATGAACGCTCTTCCTTTCCTTTTGGTTTGTATATGTCTAGTACAGGCATATCTCAGAGATATTGCAAGTTCAGTTGCAGACCAACACAATAAAGGCAATATTGCAATAAAGCAAGTTGCACATATTTTTAATTTCCCAGTGCATATAAAAACTTATGTTTATACTATATTGTAGTATATTAAGTCAGCAATAGCATTATGTCAGAAAAAAACAATTTACATACCTTAATTAAAAATTCTTTATCACTAAAATACTTTATTGCTGGTGGGAATGTAGATGGTACAACCACTATGGAAAGCAATCTGTGATTCCTCAAAAAATTAATAACAGAGCTACCATACAAACCCAGCAAAACCTCTCCTAGGTATATACCTGAAAATCTAGAAATGATGCATTCGCAAAGATATACGCACCCCTATGTTCATTGCAGCATTATTCATGGTGGCCAAGACCTGGTAACAATCAAAGTGCCCTACAATAGAGGACGTATAAAGAAGATGTGGTACACAATGGAATACTACTCAGCCATAAGAAAGGATGCCTTTTGCAATAACATAGATGGACCTTGAGAACATTATGCTAAGAGAAATAAGTCCATCAGAAAAAGCTAAGAACTACATGATTTCACTCATATGTGGGATATAAAACTGAAACTCGTGAACACAAACAGCAGTGTGTTGGTTGCCAGAGGGAAGGGGTGGAGGGAGAAGGTGGTCGTAATATGTGTTGACAGGAGAAGATTTGACTTTGGGTGGTAGGTACATTGTGCTATATACAGATTTGTAACATGGAAACCCACACCTGAAACCTATACGTTCATGTTGACCAATATCACTTCAATAAATTTAATTTTTTTAAAAGGGAAAAAAAGATATCAAGTAAATGTCACAAAATGTTAACAAAAAATGGTGAATACTTTTTCAAAAAAATATGTTTTTATTGATTTCAGAGAGGAAGGGAGAGGGATAGAGCGATAGAAACATCCATGATGAGAGAGAATCATTGATTGGTTGTCTCCTGCATGCCCCCCACTGGGGATCGAGCCCACAACCAGGGCATGTGCCCTGACCGGGAATCAAACCATGACGTTTTGGTTTTGGGGATGATGTGCAACCACCGAGCCACACTGGCTGGGCCATTTGTATGTATATGTTGGTGTGATTGATGGTTTCCTCAGGTCACTGAGGCTCTGTTTATTTTTCTTTATTATTTTTTCTTTCTAGACCTCAGACAGAATAATATCAATTGACCTATTTCCCAGTTCACTGATTCTTTCTTCTGCCTGCTCAGATCTGATGTTGAGCCACTCTAATGAATTTTTCATGTCAGTGATTTTACACTTCAACTCCAGGATTTCTATTTTGCCCCTTCCTAAAATTTCTACCTTTTAATCAATAATCTCTATATGATGAGACATCATTTCTATACTTTCATTTAGTTCTTTAGACATGGTTTTCTTAAGCTCATTTAGAGTCATTATCTACTAAGTCAAATATTTGGGCTTCCTCAAAAGTATTTTCTATGGATTGATTGTTTTTCTTGTGTAATGTTTTGGGTCATGTTTTCTTGTTTTTTTTGCATGTCTTATAATTTATTTTTGTTAAAAACTGGACATTTAAAATAATATAATGTGGTAATTTTGAAAATCAGATTTACCTTTCACTAGGGTTTGTTACTTTCTTTTAGTTTTTGTATTTTGTTTGTTTGTTTTTGTTTTTTGATTTTTTTTAGTGAATTTTCTGAGCTAATTCTGCAGTCTGTGTCTTTGTCAATATGTGGCCATTGAAGTCTCTACTTGGTTACCTGAATAGTCAGCTAATATTTGGACAGAGATTTTCTTAAATGCCTGTGACCAGTAAATCTCTCCATCTTTGCTGAGGATCTCTGTGTATGTTTCAGGGTATGCCTTCAACACTTACCAGGCAGTTTAAAACTTTGCATTCGCTTTCACTTTCTACTTGCATAGCATCTCAAGGTCATCCAGAGGTGAGAGCTTAGACCCTCCTCAGATCCTTTCTGTCCATGTGCACAACCCTGGGTATGCAAACAGGCTTAGGTATTTGTCTGAACTTATAGATTTCTGAACTTATAGATTGTATCAGAGCTTTTGAAAGCCCTTACAGAATTTCATTCTCCAGCTTTTGCTTTTAAGTTTTTTGGTTAGTCTATTGTTTGCCTCAATTCTTATCCACTCCCTCAGGCATCCATGAAGTTCAGTGATGGTCTGTAAATGCTTTTTGATAAATGTCTTTGGGGGATAAGGCTTTTCACAGTGGGCAAGCTCCAAGTCAGGTAAGATACGGACAGCTTGCAAATATGGTTTTCTAGGGAACCACCAGGCACTTCACTAATTGACAATTTGGAGGACTCATACTTTGAAAGAGCTGCAGCCATGCTTTACTCTCTCCTGTAGCTGCCGATCTTTTTTATGAATGGATGAAAATTTATTAGCTTATCAGAAAACCACAATTCTCCATCCACACATACAATAAATCAATCCTGGATGGATTGCCAATCTGAATTTTAAAGCTATATGATTTTTTTCATTTATTTTTATTGTTGGCAGTATTACAGATGTTCCCCATCTCCCACCTTTTTTTATCATCGATGTGAGTTATTATTTTTGAGGTCATCATGCTTCTGGAAAGCAGAGACTGAGACCAGAACAAGCTAAATGCCTCAAAATTTGTTGTTCTTACAAAGATTCACCAGCTGTTTTTCTTGAAGAAACATTCCCAGGACATTGCAATCCGTCAGTAATTATACTCTTCAACTCCAGAATTTCTACTTCGTTCCTTCCTAAAATTTCTACCTTTTAATCAATATTCTCTATATGATGAGACATCATTTCTATACTTTCGTTTAGTTCTTTAGACATGGTTTCCTTTAGCTCTTTGAAATAGCTCATTTAGAGTCATTACCTAGTAAGTCAAATATTTGGGCTTACTCAAAAATATGTTTTATGGATTGGTTGTTTTTCCTGTGTAATGTTTTGTTAATTTCCAGAGTTCTGAAAAGCCGATTCTGATCATTTCTCAAGATTTTTCATTGCTTTTATGGAGAAGAAAAATTGGGGAGGCTTTACTTTGCCATTTTCATTTTAAAACTGTAAGTTTACATAATACCCTTAATCTTCCATTTCTTAACCAGTATCTGTTATCTGAGCAATGATAAACTTAGAAAATTCTTTCATCCTTTTCATTTCCTTTCTTTACTTTTACCACTCAGTTTTAGCTAATTATATTATATTTTTGTTTACCAATTATGTTTAAATATGCTTATGCTTCTGTGACTTCATTTGCAACTTTAAATTATCTCCTTGGACTCCTAGCAATTACAGATGAAGCAATTAGATATGTGCAATACTTTTTATTTTCTTTCTCCTTCCGCAATCAATTTTGGCTAGTTATATTGTCTTAATCTGTGTTCCCTCAGAGGCAAACAATGAAACTGTGACTGAAGCTTAGCTTCTTTATTTGTGAAGGGCAAGAAATACCAGTAGAAAAGTAAGAAACTGAAAAGAAAAGACAAAGCAACAAATAAAAGGAGCATTATGCTAGCTATTTCTGTGGGTGACTGAACCTTAATGTTGTGAAAAATTTCTGGGCAAGATTGTAATACACATAACTCAGAGTTGTCTCTCCAAGGATCAAGGGATCTGAAGTATTTATTCACCAACTCCCATCAATTTTTTTTTTGAGGGCTTCTCCTTGGGAGATTTTAACTCCTTGCTACTTCTTTTATGCTGCCTTCAGGAAAAATACACATATCAGGTAGAACAAGTTGAAGCGTTAAAGCTGCAGTGATACAGATGTGGCACTGAAAGAATCTCCTTCATATTATATTCTTTCTCCATTATTATTTTATGTATTTTTTACATTGTATTTTGTGCTTTCTTCCCCACATGTGTGGCTCAATTGGTTGGAACATCATCTCATGCACCAGAAGGTCGCAGGTTTTATTCCCAGTCAGGATTATGCCATTGTAATTAACCCAGTTATTAATTTACTAGAGGCCGGGTGCACGGGATACATGCATTGGTCGGGGGCGTGGCCTGTTGGGATCAGCCTGCTGTGGGAGAGCCACTCATCCTGGTCAGCTGAGCAGTGCTTCCACTGTGGGAGTGCACTGACCACCAGGGGGCAGCTCCTGTGTTGAGCGTCTGCCCCCTGGTGATCAGTGTGCATCATAGCAACTGGTTGACTGGTCGTTCCGCCAGTCAGTCACTGGGCTTTTATTATATAGAATTAACAGGAAAGGATCAAAGGGAAGTCCAGATAATATAGGCATGCCATTTGTACAATTTTGCCAGAAAGCTGAAGTTTAACACTCTCCAGGTCTGTTCCCCACAGATCCTGGATGAAGGGACTGGACAAAGAAAGACTAGATGGGTGCCCAGTAAGGTCAGAATGACATAGGAAAGGTGATTATTGATTAGTCACACTGGGAGCAGGTCATTGCCCAGAGCAGGCGTGGCCACTAAAAGGGTGTGAAATCTGAGCTCCTGAACAAAGGGAGTTCTCTCATTCGACCTCTTTGCTCTCTTGGGACTCTTGTTGCAGGGGGCATGCTCCCCTACATTTGCCCACATGGTCATGTGGACCCCCAAACACACTGGCCTAATGGGCTGGAACGAGCCTGATGCCCTGCAGGACCCACTCCACCATGGAATGGAAACTCTGGACACTGACTTTGCTTCTCGCTCTGCTGACTCCCTAGCTGCACGTTGTCCAGGACTGATTTAAGGGAAATGGGACTTTGCAAACCAACGGATATAACTCTACGCAAATAAAAGTTATTCATTCTCCTGTGCGAGTCTTAGAAAAAAAATTTTTTCTCAGAAACAGATCCAGAGACAGAGAAACATCGATCAGATGCTCAAACCTCAGAGGGAAGGTAGGGGAGGGAGGGGGTAAGGAGGAGAGATCAACCAAAGGACTTGTATGTATGTATATATAGTAAGCATAACCAATGGTTACAGACACCGGGGGGGGGGGGGAGGGCATGAACGGGAGTGGGTGGGGGTACAATGGGGGGATAAGGACACATATGTAATACCTTAATCAATAAAGAAAAAAAGATATCGGAAAAAACCACTCCTACTAACAATGGAGAAATTCCACCTGTGCAATTCTCCAATAAAAGGGCACATGCCTAGGATGTGGGTTTGTTCCCCATCTTGTGGGTTCAGTCCCTGGTTAGGGTGCATACAGAAGACAATTGATCAATGTATCTCTCTCACATCAATGTTTCTCTGTCTCTTTCCCTTCTCTTTCTAAAAATCAATTAAAATATCTTTAAAATATTAAAGATTCCTTGTCTTTATTGTCTTAAATTTGTTCTCCATTAGTTTTCTCAGGGTGTGCCCATGGCAATGATTTTCCCTCAGTGCTTGCATATCCAAAACTATTTGTTTTTATTCTTTTGTACTTTAAGCATAATTTGATTGAACAGAATAATTTTGGCTCACATTGCTGTACATTCACGTAGATTGTGATACCTTGTTGTGGCAGCCCTGAAAGGCAGCCACAGCCTTACCTCATTGGTTCCAAATGAGGCTTTAAAGTTAATTTATTTACTTTCTCTTTTGTAGAGTATGCAGACAACATCTACACTGTGTATTAAACAAGATTGAGATTCTAATTGTTCTTGGGTAACTTTTACATGCAGCCCCACGTAGATGACTAGATTCCTTGCAACTTTTCAAGGCTGTGGGGTAGAAAGTATAGAATGCACACACACAATGTGCACAAACATACAAAATCCAATACAATATCCTCTCTTATATATAGGATGGCCTTTTACTATTGTTACCACCTCTATAGCTATGCTTTCACAAGCTCTTAAGAACACATTTAATAAAATTAATAAATATAGAAGATAAGAGAAATTAAAGTTGAAGTGTAAGGAAAAAGTTTAAGAAAATATTACTAATGTTGAAACTATAAAATAAGAACTAGAAGAGAAAATAAATGTAATTAAAATAGAATAAATTTTTAAAGAGAGATGATTCTAATAAAGATTAATGTTAAGACTACTAAAAAAGGAAAAAAAGGTACAGATTTAAAACAAAAGCCTAAAACTAGTCTCATAAACACTAATCAGAAAGAATATATGCATTGCTATGTTCATATGCATTGCTATGAGCCCATAGCAATGTTATTTACAACTAGTGGCCCAGTGAACAAAATTTGTGCATGGGAGGGGGGTTCCCTCAGCCAAGCTTGCACCCTCTCCAATCAGAGATCCCTTGGAAGATGTCTGACTGCTAGTTTAGGCCTGATCCCTGTGGGACAGGGACATCCCTCTCACAATCTGGGACCACTGGCTCCTAACTGCTCACCTGCCTGCCTTCCTGATCGCCCCTAACTGCCTCTGAATGCCTGATTGCCCCTAACTGCCCTCCCCTGCTGGCCTGGTCACCCCCAACTGCCCTCTCCTGCCAGCCTGATCTCACCCCCAACTGCCCTCCCCTGCTGGCCTGATCTTGCCCCCAACTGACCTGCCCTGCTGGCCTGATCTTGCCCCCAATTGCCCTCCCCTGCCAGACAATTGCCATTAATTCCCTGCCAGCCTGATTTCGCCCCCAACTGCCCTCCCCGCTGGCCTGATCACCCCTAACTGCCTCTGCCTCAGCCCCCACCACCATGGCTTGTCCAGAAGGAAGTTGGGGATCTGGCAGATGGCCAGTAGACCTGGTCTAATTACCATATTATCATTTTATTAATATAGATAGATTAGTATAGATAGGATAGGATTGCTTAAATGGGGGGGAAGCCTTTTTCAGCAGGAGGAGATGCTCTTGGCAGACAAAAATATATAATCCCTACATCTGGACTAATAGTCAGCCATATGCACTATACTGCCAAACCAGTCATTAAAAAATTGAACCTCTTTCTTTTTTTCTTTTCTTTTTTTTAATATATTTTTATTGATTTTTTTACAGAGAGGAAGGGAGAGGGATAGAGAAGCTAGAAACATCGATGAGAGAGAAACATCGACCAGCTGCCTCCTGCACACCTCCTACTGGGGATGTGCCCACAACCAAGGTATATGCCCTTGACCGGAATCCAACCTGGGACCTTTCAGTCCGCAGGCCGATGCTCTATCCACTGAGCCAAACCAGTTTTGGCTCTTTCTTACACCTTACACCAAACAGCTGTTGCCCTTAAAACCCCTCCTCAGCCCCCACCTTGGGTTCTGCCTTCGCAGTTCATCCAGATTAGTTCTGATTGGTCAGTTTCTATGCCAGTCAGTGTTAAAGCTCCACCTCCTTGTCAGCCATTGGCTCCTCACAGTTCACCCAGATTTGGATCTGATTGGTCAGTTTCTATGTCAGTCAGCATCTCCTGGTCTATCTCCAGGACTGATCAGAGAGACAGGGCTGATCACCAGCGGTCCCAGGCTGCTGGCGATCAGGCTGAACTGCTGACTTCTCGGAGAGAGAGAGAGAGAGGCTCAGCTGCTGGCGAGGCCCGGAGAGAGAGAGAGATAGAGGCAAGGGCTGATCAGCAGCCTCTCTCTCTCTTTGGGCCTCACCAGCAGCCTGGGAAGCTGCTGATTAGGCCTGCCTCTCTCTAACTTCAAGAGGTCAGCGGTTCAGCCCGCTTGCCAGTCCCCTCCCACAGGAGCCTGCTGTGCACATAGCCTGGTGTTTGGTCAACCCTTCAGTCATTTTGGACATTACAGACGCTGGCTCTTTATAGATGTAGATAGCCAAGATTTTGAAACAGCCCAAGGCCCATCAATTGATGAATGGATAAAAAAAGCTGTGGGATAATCCTGGGAAGAAACCAAGATGGCGGCATAGGTTAACACCGGAGATTGCTGCCTCGAACAACCACTTCAAAAAACAACTAAAAGACGGAACAGACATCATCCAGAACCACAGGAAGGCTGGCTGAGTGGAAATTCTACAACTAGGAGGAAAGAGAATATCATACCCAGACTCAGAGGAGGCGCAGTGCTGAAGTGAAATACTCAGGTGCGGAGTGCGCACGAACGGGCTGGAGGCGGAGGGCGCGGTTGTTGTTTTCAATCGGGAGGGAGTTTCAGACTCTGAGCTCCAGATCCAGGCGAGTCTCTAGGGACCCAGACTCAAACAGGAGAAGCGGGACTGTCTGGCTTCGGTCGGAACTCGAAGGCAGCTTTCTCTCCGAGGTTTGCAGCGGTTGCTGGGACTCTGTGAGGCAGAGCCCCTAGGGACAGAACTGAGAGCAGCCATAACTGCTCCCTCCGCCCGCCCTGCAGATCCCCGGGGACCTGCCCCGCCCAAGCCCTGTGCAGAGCCATTTGCCGGATAGCCTCAGGCAAACGCTAGATTAGCACCGCCCTAGAGATCCAGCACAGAGGCTCTCCCACTGCAGACACAGCGGACTCTCATAGCTAGTTAGCCTGGAGGTCAAATCACCCCCGGTAATGCCGACAACAATCAAGGCTTAACTACAACAAGACTGCGCACAAAGACCACTAGGGGGTGCACCAAGAAAGCACAAAAAATGCGAAGACAAAAAAACAGGACAAAACTGTCAATGGAGGATATTGAGTTCAGAACCACACTTTTAAGGTCTCTTAAGAACTGTCTAGAAGCCGCTGATAAATGTAGTGAGATCCTCAAGAAAGCTAATGAGACCCTCGATGTTATGATAAAGAACCAACTAGAAATTAAGCATACACGGACTGAAATAATGAATACTATACAGACTCCCAACAGCAGACCAGAGGAGCGCAAGAATCAAGTTAAAGATTTGAAATGTGAAGAAGCAAAAAACACCCAAACTGAAAAACAAAATGAAAAAAGAATCCGAAAATACGAAGATAGTGTAAGGAGCCTCTGGGACAGCTTCAAGCATACCAACATCAGAATTATAGGGGTGCCAGAAGATGAGAGAGAGCAAGATATTGAAAACCTATTTGAAGAAATAATGACAGAAAACTTCCCCCACCTGGTGAAAGAAATGGACTTACAGGTCCAGGAAGCGCAGAGAACCCCAAACAAAAGGAATCCAAAGAGGACCACACCAAGACACATCATAATTAAAATGCCAAGAGCAAAAGACAAAGAGAGAATCTTAAAAGCAGCAAGAGAAAGAAACTCAGTTACCTACAAGGGAATACCCATACGACTGTCAGCTGATTTCTCAACAGAAACTTTGTAGGCCAGAGGGGAATGGCAAGAAATATTCAAAGTGATGAATACCAAGAACCTACAACCAAGATTACTTTATCCAGCAAAGCTATCATTCAGAACTGAAGGTCAGATAAAGAGCTTCACAGATAAGGAAAAGCTAAAGGAGTTCATCACCACCAAACCAGTATTCTATGAAATGCTGAAAGGTATCCTTTAAGAAGAGGAAGAAGAAGAAAAAGGTAAAGATACAAATTATGAACAACAAACATGCATCTATCAACAAGTGAATCTAAGAATCAAGTGAATAAATAATCTGGTGATCATAATAGAATCAGGGACATAGAAAGGGAATGGACTGACTATTCTTGGGGGGAAAAGAGGTGTGGGAGATGCGGGAAGAGACTGGACAAAAATCATGCACCTATGGATGAGGACAGTGGGTGGGGAGTGAGGGTGGAGGGTGGGGCAGGAACTGGGAGGAAGGGAGTTATGGGGGGAAAAAAGAGGAACAAATGTAATAATCTGAACAATAAAGATTTAATTAAAAAAAAAGACCATAAAAAAAGTTGTGGTACATTTACACAATGGACTACTACTTGGACATAAAAATGAAAGAAATCTTACCTTTTGTGACAGCATGGATAAACTTGGAGAGTATTATGCTGAGTGAAATAAGACAGTCAGAGAAAGACAAGTACCATATGCCTTCAGTCATATGTGGAATCTAATGAACAAAATACTAACAAACAAAATAAAAATAGACTCATAGAGAACAGACTGATTGTTTTCAGAGAGGAGATGGGTAGGAGGGCTGGGTTGAAAAAGTGAAGGGATTAAACAAAGAAAAAAATCTCAGGCACAGACAAGAGTATGGCAATTACCAGAGGGAAAGGGGGGTGGGGGAGGTAGAAGAGGGTAAGGGGGATAAATGGTGATGGAACGAGACTTGACTTGGGGTGGTGAACACACAATACAATACACAGACGATGTGTTATAGGACTGTACACCTAAAAGTTATATAATTTTACTAAGCATTGTAACCCCAATAAGTTCAATAATTTTTAAAATTTCAAACCAAAAAAGAAGAGAAGTATCTGTCCCAGCAGATCTTTTGTGATCCGCACCCCTGACACATCACACACACCACACCCACACCACACATCACAACACCACACTCCCTCTCCCCTCCCCTCCCTTCTATTCTATTCTATTCTATTCTATTCTATTCTATTCTATTCTATTCTATTCTATTCTATTCTATTCTATTCTATTCTATTCTCTCTCTTTACAGTGCTGCCTCCTCTTCAGCATATCCTAGTGAAGTACTGGGAAGGACCAATGTTTAATCACTGGGAACTTGTTAAGTTTTCTTCTGACCATGCTGGAGGGGAAAACAAAACTTTAATTAATACTTTTGTAGAAATACCCTCCTACCCTTCTCCTTGGATATTTATTTTGTTAATCCATATTTTAGCGTATGAGCGCTCTGTGACAACCATACATTCTGTACAACTTCCTTCCCTTCAGTCAGTCCTAAACAAATTTAAGCCATAAATACTCCACTGCATCCTGGTGTCAAATCTACACTGATCCACCCTCTTATGGCTGTGACGATGTCAGAGTCACTTAGATGTCATGAGAACTATTTATAATAAGGAAATACTCAATACATAATTATATTTCTTATATTTCATTTGGCATGCCTTTTTTTGAAAAGGGACCTCAGTAACAAATGCTAATTTATCCTCTTGCTTAAGCTGCTGCTACACCAACCAATCATAGAACAGAAAGACTGGTCTAGCTTTAAAGTCCTGAGTGTTAGATTGCTGCAAAATAACCTTGAATGCATCATACTAGCCTGAATTCATGGACTTGTGCAGTCTCCTGTAACACTGAATGAAGGTTGGCCTAAACATTTCTTAGGCCAATAGAACATGACAGAAATGATGCTCTGGACTAAGGCCCTATGGGGTCTTATAGCTTCTTATTTTGCTCTCTTGGAAACCTAATACAATCATGCAGCAGCAAGTCTGAGATGAAAAACCACATGGAGAGAGAGAGGCCTGGCCCTCCCAGCTTTTTAAAACAGAACTCAGATATCACCAGCCCTATCAGCTCAATATAGCTACATAAGTGATTCCAGGCAAAATTAACACAAGAACCACCCAACCAACCCATGGACTAATGAAAAGTAATGATTTGTTGTTTCGAGCTATTACATACTGGAATGGTTTGTTACGCAGCAGTAGATAACTGACACAGTTATTTTCTGGGAGGGTTTCAGGTGTTTTGAGCTGGCTTCCCTAACATGGGTGAACTAAATGCATTCCTACTCACAGAATTCTGCATGCATCTATAGTTACAACAAAAGTTGGTACCAAGTTTTTCATTTGAGCCTGCAAGGCAACGTTTTACAGTGATGAATGGTTCTCAGTTCCAGTTATATTAGTATGTACAGAGTCTGAAAGTGCAGCAGAAGACATTAACTGCTTCTTTTGAAATATGTTTTTGTTGATTTCAGAGAGGAAGGGAGAGGAAGAGAGAGATATAGAAACATCAATAATGAGAGAGAATCATCGATCGGCTGCCTCCTACACGCCCCATACTGGGAATCAAGCCCGCAACCCAGGCCTGTGCCCTGACCAGGAATCAAACCGTGACCTTCTGACTCATAGGTCAATGCTCAACCATTGAGCCACACAGGCTGGGCATGACCTGTGTTTTTAGGAGCAGCTGGCAAGATGCCTAGTGACAAAAAGAGAATACAAACTCTTCTGCAACTCTAAGTAACTCTATCCATATTTGATTATTTCCTTGGCAATATCCCAGCTGTGCTCCAGTGTCTCTGCAGCTTATGTATGGGTTCAAATGGAAAGTATTCCTTATTTCTCTTCTTTATCATTTTCTTATCCAAGTTGCTTGGTTTTCCTGCCCAATTGATCATTGACAACACCTCAGGTGAAGTACTTCTTGCTTAGGGTGTTATTTGTACTATTTATCACACTGAAAGTTAGTGAGAAAAGCCTCATTTGAGAAACAAAGCCACTGAAATGAGAGCCCCACCATGTAAAGAAATAGAAGAGTCTCATGGAAGAGCATATAGAATCTGGAGCCAGGTTGCTTGGTTTTGAATCCTAGGTCTTTGAATTTTTCCTGACCTTCGATAGATTATTTACCAATTCTTTGCTCTATCTGTCAGATGGGTATAATAATAGTCAGACATACCTGAGAGATGTTAAAAGGGTAATGTAAACTTGGCACTTAGTTTCAATAGAAATTTGGCTGCTGGTATTATTTTTATCATTATGAAAGAAGCACTGGATATAATAGACAGAGGACAAGGACTTTAAACCCGTATTTTTGACAAACTAAACACTTGACCTTGGGTAAAGTACTATGTCTCCGAGACCTCAGTTTTTTCATCTGTGAAATGAATACTATTGAGGACGCTTTCAAATCTAAAATTCAAGAAATCTATTATCTGTGAAAAGAAAGGCTAACTTTGGCCTCTTAGACAATGACCACTGAGAGTAATAGATTTATTCTCCTTGCCCAGAACTGACCAGAGACATTTTGAAGCACAGTATTGTTTTATACCTAAATCAAGGACTCATTTTGCTGGGAAATGTAGTTTCAATTGTAAACAAAGCTATGTCTCACCTGGGATCTGATGAATAATGAAAGATAGAAATTGAGGATTAAATAACCACCCACATAGGGAGGAGCCAGATACTCAAATACTTTTCACTGGTTTTAGGAGGATTTTCTAAAGGACATTCCAAGATCAAGGAAGCCAGTGCATGCAAGTAGCAGGGAAGGAAGACCGGAAAACCATGTTTGTGACTGGCCAACAGGAAAGAAGGAAAGATGGAGGAAAGGAGATGAGCTGATAACAGCTGAATCTGCCAAGAAGTGTTTGATCATAGGCTAAAAAAAATGATACTGCTTTTCTTCCTGGAAGTTTTTTCACATTTATCTTCATGCCTCATAGGCAACGTTGTGAAGTAGACATTTGCATTTAGCCCTTTGTCATCTTGTCATGCTTGTAACCTAAGGTTAGGATAATATTATTGTTATATAACCAAGACCATTATTCTCCTTTCCTTCTTCAAATTAACCCCTTCCCCCACCTTGCCCCAAGCTCAGAGATCAGATTCAAGTATTACATATCTATTTTTAGAACTTTTGTTACAAACTAACCCCCCATTTGTAGGATACATGGTTCTTGATAAGCCTCCAATAATATACAAAGCAACCATCAGACACAGACACTCTTATGAAAGGTCTTAAAAGGCCTAGTTTTACCTTACTATAGGACTATTAAAAGTCATATAATATGCATGCTAGTTTTGACCAGAAAAAAGTATTACTAAAGAATAGAAATAATCAAAAGAATTGTCTTCTTTCACCATTCTTCTCCTTCTATAACCCAAAACACTCCAAAGCCATTCTTTTGCTAAAAAATGGCAAATGACCACTGGCTATCATCTTCTCCTTCGAGAAATTCTATTAAAATAATAACAGAACTATTGAAACAGGGATGAACCTTTAACATAAAAATGTAGACTTCAGTTCATTATCAGATAAAGGATATCAGCAGGAGTAAGAATCGATGATAAAAGCAAGAACTACACATGTAATTGTTGGTTACCTCAGTCTCTCCCCCAAAAATGCATTTAAAATAGAATACAATGTTGTGCATTCCCCACTTTTCAAAATATAAAGAAAGGCCATCCAAGTAAAAGAAATCAAACTATCTGGGCTACATTATGGCATCTATGATAGATTAGCTTGGTTCAGAAGGCAGTCTTCCCATTTTGAAGCTTGGAAAATCTTGGCATAAGAGTCACCTCCATGACTGCACCCCATCTGATAATTTTAGAAGAAGATGAAAACTTAAGAGAAAATCAGTGTTCACAAAGAGATTGGTGGCATTTTTGCATACATGAAACAAGGAGAGAATACAATGGTAAAAGGAATGATCCACGACCAATAAATATGTCTTTGAAATTAAAAATATGATTACTGCAATATCAAGTTTAATAAAAGATTGTTGAGGTTAAGAAATAGCCTGTCAAAGAAAGACAAAGATCATATGATCTCACTTATATATGGAATCTAATGAACAAAATAGGTCCAGAGACATGGAACAGACTGATGATTCTCAGAGGGAAGGGGGATGCAGGAAGAAATTTACCAAAGAACTTATATGCATATATTCAGAACCCATGGACACAGACAGTGAAGGGCAGTGAAGGCCTGGGGCAGGGTGGGAGCCAGCTGGACAGGGAAAAAGGAGGGGGAAAATAGGGGGATATCTGTAATATCCTCAACAATGAAAATAAATTTAAAAAAATTAAAAAGTAGTTACTTTTTCAAGGCTTTATGTTTTGCAAGGCTTGATGTTTTGCAGATGTCCTTAGTAGATTGTTATGTAATTTGTACAATTTTCCATTTCAAATAGCGTGCTATGTATCAATTATCTAATCTAATAATAGACAAACATGGTAATTGACCGTACCTTCGCTATGCCTCCCATTGGCTAATCAGTGTGATATGCAAATTAACTGCCAACAAAGATGACAGCTAATTTGCATACTGCAGGCAGATCCCGCTGCGCCGCCCCAGCGCGAGATCCTGGCCTGCTGTGTGCGGGTAGGGGCAGGCAGGGTGGGCAGCAGCGTGATCCGAGCTGCCGCCAGCCCCAGTGCTGGATCTGGGCCTGCCTGTCTTGGGTGGGGCAGGCGGCAGCCCGATCTGAGTGGCCGCTCGCCCCAGTGCGGGATCCAGGTCTGCCATCTATGAGGGAGACAGGGCAGACATGCCCGAGGGAGATAGGGCAGACACTGTGGGATTGGGTGTGACATCTGCCACCCGGGGAGCAGCCCTAACCCAGCAGGTGGTTATCTCCCAAGGGGTCCCAGACTTTGAGAGGGCACAGGCTGGGCTGAGGGGCCCTCCTCCCCTGCCAGTGCACAAATTTTTGTGCACAGGGCTTCTAGTATCTATATAAAGCAGGAAAGTAAACAAAAATAAATTAAGAAAATAAAATTCCCAGAACATTAACCAAAAGACAAAGTGCATGCAATTATGAAAAACTATTAAATATATAGATAAACAATTTTTAAGTTTCAGAAATATATAACAAAGAAACTACAAAGAAGAAATTTAGTGACTAAATAAGAAACTTCCAAAACCTGAGGAGAGAGATGATTCTTTAATTAGTAGGTCCACCATGTGAGATTTAAAAACATTGTAATATTTGAAAACACTGATTATAAAGAAAACACCTCTAAAACCTTCTAGAGAGATAAAGAAAAAAGTAATTTCCATGGGCATGAGAATCATCTTAACCCTAACATAATCATCCACATTGGATGTCAGAGGAGAATGGAGCAATCTTTTAAAAATACCATTAAGTAGTGATTTCCAAGTAGAATTCTATTTCAGCCAAATTATCATAATATAATCCTAATATATAAAAACCCTGGGACATAACCCCCAGTAATGATGGAGGCTTGACCAACCCAAAGTCAGTCCTGCAGTCAGCACTGGGTTGTGTGGGAACCCAGCGCTGACTGCTGAGAGGGATGCTGATCAGGGCCAGAGAGAGGCCTGAAAGAGAGAAGCAGGGACTGATCCGATGCCTCTGTGGAAGGTTTTGATCAGCACTTGACTTTCTCTTTCTCTCCCAGTCTGGCCAGCAGCTGCACCTCCATTTTTCTCCAGGCCTCCACAGGGGCTGCTGATCAAACCCGCCTTACTGACCTGGCCCACTTGGTAGGCCCAGTGATGTTGACTGGCATAGAAACCAAACAATAACAACCAAATCTGGGTGAAGTGTGAGGAACCAATGGTTGCCTAGGAGGCAGAGCTTTTGACCCTGACTGGCATATAAACTGACCAATCTGAACCAAATCTGGGTCCACTGTGAGGAGCCAATGGCTGCCTAGGAAGCAGAGAGTTTGAAGGTGACTGGCATAGAAACTGACCAATCAGAACCAAATCTGGGTGAAGTGTGAGGAGCCAATGGCTGCCTAGGAGGTGGAACTAATGAGGCTGACTGGCATGGAAACTGACCAATCAAAACCAAATCTGGGTGAACTGTGAAACACCAATGGCTGCCTAGGAGGTGGAGTTATTTTTTTTTACCTGACTGGCATAGAAACTGACCAATCAGAACCAAATCTGGGTCCACTGTGAGGAGCCAATGTCTTCCTAGAAGGCAGTGTTTGAAGGTGACTGTCACAGGAACTGATCAATCAGAACCAAATTTGGGTCAACTGTGAGGAGCCAATGGCTGCTTAGGAGGCAGAGTTTTTGACATTGAGTGGGCTAGAAACCGACCATTCAGAACCAAATCTGGGTGAAGTGTGAGGAGCCAATGGCTGCCTAGGAGGCAGAGATTTGTTTTTTTTTTTAGCTGACTGGCATAGAAACTGACCAATCAGAACCAAATCTCGGTCAACTGTGAAATGCCTATGGCTGCCTAGGAGGGAGAGCTTTAGATGCAGACTGGCATAGAAACTGATCTATTGGAACCTAATCTGGGTGAAGTAGGAGGGGCCAATTCCTGGGTAGGAGGCGGTGTTTTTGATGCTGACTGGCATAGAAACAGACTGCTCAGAAGAAAATCTGGGTGATGGATGAGGAGCCAATGGCTGTGTTGGAGGCAAAGCTTTTGACACTGACTGGCATAGAAACTGACCAATCAGAACCAAATCTCCGTCAGCTGTGCGCAGCCCATGGCTGCTTAGGAGGCGGAGCTTTTAACGCTGACTGGTATATAAAGTGACCAATCTGAACAAAATCTGGGTGGTGTGAGGAGCCAATTGCTGCCTAGGAATCAGAGCTTTTGATACTTACTGGCATAGAAACTGACGAATCCAAACCAAACCTGGGTGAAGTAGTAGGAGCCAATGGCTGCCTAGGAGGCAGAGCTTTTGATGCTGACTGTCATAGCTACTTACCAATCAGAACCAAATCTGAATGAAGTGTGAGGAGCCAATGGATGCCTAGGAGGTGGAGCTTTTGACTCTGGGATACAACTTACCAATCAGAACAAAATCTGGGTGAAGTAAGAGGAGCCAATTCCTGCCTAGGAGGCAGAACTTTTGATGGTGACTGCCATAGAAACTGACCAATCAGAACCAAATCTTGGTCTGAAGCCAATGGCTGCCTAGGAGGCAGGTCTTTTGACACTGACTGGCATTGACACCCACCAATCAATACCAAATTGGCCATTAGGGGAAGGCAGTTGGGGGCTAGATCAGGCCTGCAGGGGAGGGCAGTTGGTGGCCAGATCAGGCAGGCAGAGGCAGTTGGGGGTGCAATCAGGCCTGCAGGGAAGGGAAGTTTGGGGCAATCAAGCAGGCAGGCAGAGACAGTTAAGGGTGATCAAGTCAGCAGGCAGTTGAGCGGTTAGGAGTCAGCAGTCCCAGATTGTGAGAGGGATGTCCAACTGAAAGTTTAGGCCCGATCCCAGTGGGTCCCCCCAATGGGTCCCCAATTGGAGAAGGTGCAGGCTGGCCTGAGGCAACACCCCCTCTGTGCATGAATTTCATGCACCAGGGCACTAGTAATTAATATTTAGCATAGCATAAACAAGTTTTATAATTTTTTACAAAGCACATAATATGGATAAAGCCAAAATCCTTGTTCACTGCAGCCAATCACAGAATGCCTGTCTTTAAAGCCAAAAAGAAGTTATCAATCACTTTTGTCATTATGGTATATATTGTTTTAGATGTTTTTCTGTATAAATAAAGCAGAAATAAATAATTTCTATTTTGTCTTATTTTTAACATAGTTTGCATTTTCAATTTAAGAGTATATCTTTTTATTCAGATAGTGACCTACATCATTGTATTTTTAACTACTGTCTCATATTCCAGAATGTAAATGCACAATGACTTATTTAACCACTCATTTATCAGTGAGTAGTTAGTCTCCTCCCACTTTTTTTCCCTTTTATAAACAATGCAACAGTGAACATCCTTGTACAAGCCTTCTAGTGAAGGAGCCTCTAATTTTCTGAAGAAACAAAACAAACCAAAAAGCAAACACTCTGCTATTCATTTATTTATTTATTTACTAGTGGCCTGGTGCATGAAATTCGCGCATGGTGGGGGGTGGGGAGGGGTCCCACAGCCTAGTCTGCATCCTCTCCAACTGGGGACCCCTTGGGTCATGTCCGACAGCTGGTTTAGGCCCGATCTCACAAGCAGTTGGACATCCCTCTTGCAATCTGGGACCTCTGGCTCCTAACCACTCACCTGCCTGGATGCCTGATCACCCCTAACTGCCCTCCCCTGCCAGCCTGATCAGCCCTAACTGCCCTCACCTGCCAGCCTGATCTCTCCCCCAACTCTCCCCTGCCGGCCTGATTGCCCCTAACACCCTGCCGGCCTGATCTCACCCCCAACTGCCCTCCCCTGCTGGCCTGATCACACCTAACTGCCTCTGCCTGGGCCCCCACCACCATGGCTTTGTCTGGAAGGAAGTAAGATGTCTGGAAGATGGTTGGTTGACCCAGTCTAATTACCATATTACCCTTTTATTAGTATAGATAGATAGATTATATAGAATATGATTGCTTAAATGGGAGGAAAAGCCTTTTTCAGCAGGAGGAGATGCTCTTGGCAGACAAAAATACATAATCCCTATATCTGGACTGATAGCCAGCCATATGCACTATACTGCCAAACCGGTCATTAAAAAATTGAACCGCTTTCTTATACCTTACACCAAACAGCCGTTGACCTTAAAACCCCTCCTCAGCCCCCATCTTAGGTTCTACCTTCATAGTTCACCCAGATTAGTTTCTGATTGGTTGGTTTCTATGCCAGTCAGTGTCAAAAACTCCGCCTCCTAGGCAGCCATTGGCTCCTTGCAGTTCACCCATATTTGGTTCTGATTGGTCAGTTTCTATGCCAGTGAGCATCTCCAGGCCTATCTCTGGCCTGATCAGAGAGGCAGGGCTGATCAACAGCTGCCCCAGGTTGCTGGTGAGTGGGCTGAATTGCTGACTTCTTGGAGAGAGAGAGGCAAGGGCTAATCAACAGCTGCCACAGAGGCTGCTGATCAGACCCTGCTTCTCTCTCTGGGCCTTGTCAGCACCCGCAGCAGCTGCTGATCAGCCCAAGCTCTCTCTCTCTCCGACTGGTCAGCAGTTCAGCCCACTTGCCAGTCCCCACCCTCCTGAGCCTGCTGTGCGCACAGCCTGGCATTCAGCCGTCCCTTTGGCTCTCTCTCTCTCTCTCTCTCTCTCTCTCTCTCTCTATATATATATATATATATATATATATATATATATATATATATATATATATATATATATATAAAATGTTCCCTGGGCTTCCTTTCCCTGTTTTAGCTTTTTGTAATTGTGACAAGTTCTGTTATGTCACTCAGGGTTCATGATCTTTTATTTCCTTCTGTGTTGCAGTAAGATTATGGAGCTTTCTGACAGAAACCTCTAAACTATCATTTTTATGATTCATTTTTAACTAAGACATTAAGTAATGCTAAGTAGTATTATGGAATTATGATTTCCTATCTTGAGGGACAAAGGCAGGACTAAATTCCTTAAGATACCTTTCTTAACAAATATTTACAGGTAAAAATCAAGCTGCGAAATCTTTACCTTTGATGTCTGTTAGCTTTGAGGTATTGAGCAACTTGAGCTCTAAGGGTAAATTAGCTGTCCTAGCCGTTACAACTAAGAATAAGTCAGCATTTAGATCCTAAAAATCTATTCTTAAGAATTCTGAAATATCCATAATCCCCTTTGAATTACATCCCTTTGGGGAATCTCTTTTATGGTGTTTCTTTTCTGGGTTTAGTGATTGCTCTTGAAAGAAAGTCACAAATAAGAAATGTGCTCAGATGCCTAAATATTCTATCAATGATTTAAGGGAGAGCAAGAGTCAGTAGCATTTTTTGGAGCCTTAGGTGTATTTACATGCATTGTGTAGTTTAATCTTTACCACAAATATCAAAGACATATATTGCTTTCATTTCATAAAATGTATAAATAAAGCATAAAAAGAAAAGAATACTTTCTTCTAGGTTTACAATTTATAAGTGATATGAAGGACCTCAATGTATCACATGATTTCACTTGGTGCAATGAACACAATCTCAGTTCAAATCCCAACTAGACCTCTCTTTCACAGCCTACTCTTACAGAAAACATTTTGTTTCCTAGATCTCCATTCCCTCCTTTGTGAAATAAAGATTAGCATAAATTATTCTACAGCCCTAAATTTGTATAAATCATTTATTGGATACCTGTTTAATATTAGTGCTGATACTACGTAATGTTAGTGCTAAGTGTACATTTATTCTATAAAGGATTAGTAAATGAAAGTTTAAAGTGTTCAATCCTACTTCCAAAAAAAAAACACACACCTATAAAACAAATGTCTTAGAAAGGGACCAAATATGGTTAATAATCCTTCAAAAACATGCTGAATAATATTCACTCATTAGAAGACATTTTCTAAGTTTCTATAGGTCAAAGAGTCTGCTAAGCACAACATTATACAAAAATAAATGCAGATATTGCCTTATTAAAGCTGAAAATCTAATACAAGGAAGAGACTATAGTAGGTTGAATAATGGCCCCCAAGTAATCCATATCCTAATCCCTGGAATCTATGGATATGTGACCTTACATGACTAAAGAGACTTTATAGGTGGGTTATATTCAGGATTTTGAGATGGAGAGATTATCCTGGATTAATATAATAATCCAGGATATAATCACATGTCTAATAAAAGGGAAGCATAGGGAGACACCACTATAGGAAAAGAGTACAAATGTAACAACTGAAGCAAGATTCTACTGCTGGTTTTGAATATGGAGGCGTCAATCTTTGGGCCTTGAACCAAAGATTGAGGCTCTAGAAGATGCAAGGAGACTGATATTCCCTTACAGATATGCAGAGAGTGGAGCCCTGCAGCCACCTTAATTTTGGCTCAGTGACACTGATCTCATATTTCTAACCTCCAGAACTGGTAGAAAATACATGTATATTATTATTTCAAGCCATCAAGTTAATGGTCATTTGTTACAGCAGCAATAGGAAACTAATACTTTATTCAAATAAGTTCACAAATAGTAAATATCTGGTAAGGATCTCCATTCCCATGGTGCAACATGCCCATAGAACACTGCATATTTAAGAGCTATAGCCCCTCTCTTGATTTCTTGTGATCTTTCTCTCTCCATCAGTTAAGATTTAACCAAGAAATTCTCTATAAAAATTTGATCTAACAAATATAGAAATAGAGTATCACTATTTTGTAATCCCAAGATGTGTTTAGCCATTGCTACAAGCTGCTGTGCATATTCTGTGAGGTGCCCTTCCTCAGTAACTAGTTAGACTGGACTATTGTTTGCAACTAAGAATCCTGAATTATGTACAAATAATCACAGAATTTTGAAGCTGATAACATACTTAGAGATCAATTCGTCCAATGACTTTTTAGCCTCAATAACCCATTCTTTTATTTTCCCATTTAATAAGTTTTTACTAGAAAACTAAATTATACTTGACTTTTTCATCTTTTTTTTTATAAATAAAAGATATAAAGCTGCTAATTAATCTGAGCTAATGGAATTCTAGACAAAGCCAAAAAAATTGATATTGTGTTTGCTATCTACAAATATAATATGGATAAAATGTCAGATTTTCATCAACCTTTCTGAAATATTAAAGATAAAGGGTATCTATTATTAATTTTTGGTTCTAGTTAAAAGACTCTGCTATATCTTTCTCCTTATTTTAATGATGAACCAAGTACAGCCTAAAATAACAAACTAAGCAGAGCTTGAATGAGTAATAATACACTTGAAGTAATAACACATTCTATCAGGCTTCCAGGGAGACATACCACGTCTCTGACATATCACTATATGATTTTTCCAAATATTTATTCCATACCCATGCCTGGTAATGATTTAGGCACTATAGATATACCAATGAATAAAGTGAATGAGATCCTTCTTTCATGCTAGTAGGAAAATATAGATAACAAATGAGAAAACCAAGATGAAGATAATTTTGAGTGGTGATGAGTCCAGTACTAAATCATCATCATCACCATCATTGTCAGAATGGTAGGAATGCTTGAAAAGAGAAGGTGCTAATTTAGTGTTTGTAGCAAGGAAGGCCTCACTGAGGAATTGACATGGGGGCTGAGACCTGAAAGCCTTGCATTGCAAAAGATTAGGGACAGAGCTCTCTAAACAGAGAGAACAGCAATTGTGAAGCCCACAAGGATAAAAAAAAATTGCATTTAAAGGCAAAGCAAGACAGTGAAGGAGCAGAGACAGCGGAAGATGAGGACCAAGAGGGAAGAGTCAGGATCCAAATAATACAACACCTGTTAAGGAAGGAATTTGGATTATGAGTCCTGGGTTCAATTCCAGTCAAGGGCACGTACCTGGATTGTGGTCTCCATCCCCAGTAAGGGGTGTCCAGGAGGCAGCCGATCCATGATTCTCTCTCATCATTGATGTTTCTATCTCTCTCTCCCTCTCCCTTCCTCTCTGAAATGAATAAAAATAAAAATATTTTTAAAAATAAAATAAAATAATAGAAAGATCGTCTGGCTCCGGCCTAGCAAATGGGTGTTAAAAGGGACAGAAGTGATCTGATTTCTATTGTACATAGTTGTATTTGTTTGTTTCTTTGTTTATTTCATGTTAGTGTATGTACCTAACAGAAAAGACTAGAAAAATAAACTGAAGGCCAAGTTCCTTCATTCCCTACAGTACCAGTAATAATTAGGGACTCGTATATGTTTGTGGGACAATAATAAGACTTGTTATTTTAAGGAGATGCAAGCTTACGACTACTAAAGTATACATAAAAATGACATGCATTATAACCACCCAGTCAAACTATATTAGATTTGAAATATTTGCTTTTCTATCATAAGTCTTAGTGCAGTAACTTTTCTTCAGATCAGTTGCTATTACATATATGCATATTAATTTAATGGCAGTTGAACACTGAAATTGCACAGCATAATAGATGGCAATGGTTATGAGGAGATGAAATAACCTGTCAATTAAAGAATATGTGTTTCAGAAGTACTTAACCAAGAAACCATAATGACTCGGAATGGGCTTGTTAATGTGGAACAGAAAAATCAATTCCTGACAGCTCTTCTCAGGCCAACGAGAGGGCAAAAGATTTCTTCAGCACCACTCTGAACTGATCTGACCAAAGAGGTTTAAGAAAGTGCAATTTAAAAAGAATATTCCTTTTCCTGAGTTCTTCTCTTTCAAGTTTTCTGGCACTCAAGTTTTAGCCAAAACAAAACTTTAAAAGCAAACTATAGTGCTGGCTGAATGACCCTGGGAAGGTGAATCCACCTGTTGGCTAGATCTTTCTTCAATAGAGAAGGATAAGGAATTTACAGTAAAATACAAATACACTCACGCTTAGAAGGTACATTTTATAATTATCTATCCTAATACAGAAAAACCCACGGTCCATAATGTCCAATATGACCGAAGCCTCCACCGACTGAAAGTCCGTCCTGCAGTCAGTGCTGGGTTGCCAAGGCGACCCAGCACTGACTGCCGCAGCCACGGGCACGGGGATCCAGCAATGACTGCTGAGGGGGCTGGGGATCAGGCCCAGAGAGAGGCCTAGAGAGAGAAGCAGAGTCTGATCAATAGCCTCCATGGCAGCTATGGATCAGCCCCTGCCTTTCTCTTTCTCTCCAGGCCTCCACAGTGGCTGCAGATCAGCCCCGCCTCTCTGATCAGGCCCAGAGATAGGACCAGAGAAGCTGACTGGCATAGAAACCAATCAATCAGAACCAAACCAGGGTGAACTGCGAGGGGCCAATGGCTGCCTAGGAGGCAGAGTTTCTGATGCTGACTGGCATAGAAACTGACCAATCAGAACTTAATCTGGGTGAACTGCAAAGGCAGAACCTAAGGTGGGGGCTGAGGAGGGGTTTTAAGGGCAACAGCTGTTTGGTGTAAGGTGTAAGAAAGTGGTTCAGCCCTAGCCGGTTTTGCTCAGTGGATAGAGTGTCGGCCTGTGGACTGAAGGGTCCCAGGTTTGATTCCAGTCAAGGGCATGTACCTTGGTTGTGGGCACATCCCCAGTAGGGGGTATGCAGGAGGCAGCTGATCGATGTTTCTCTCTCATCAATGTTTCTAACTATCCCTCTCCCTTCCTCTCTGTAAAAAATCAATAAAAAATATATATATTTTAAAAATAAAGCAGTTCAATGTTTTAATGACCAGTTTGGCAGTATAGTGCATATGGCTGGCTATCAGTACAGATATAGGGATTATGTATTTTTGTCTGCCAAGAGCATCTCCTCCTGCTGAAAAAGCCCCCCTCCCCCGTTAAGCAATCCTATCCTATATAATCTATCTATACTAATAAAAGGGTAATATGCTAATTAGACTGGGTCTACTGGCCATCTTCCAGACATCCAACTTCCTTCTGGACAAAGCCATGGTGGTGGGGGCCGAGGCAGAGGCAGTTGGGGGTGATCAGGCCGGCAGGGGAGGGCCACTGGGGGTGAGATCAGGCCGGCAGGGGAGGGCAGTTAGGGGTGATCATGCAGGAAGAGGCAGTTGTGGGCAAGATCAGACCAGCAGGAGAGGAGCAATTGTGGGCGAGATCAGGCTGGCAAGGGAGGGCAGTTAGGGGTGATCAGGCAGGCAGAGGCAGTTGGGGATGAGACCAGGCTGGCAGGGGAGAGCAGTTAGGGGTGAGATCAGGATAACAGGGGAGGGCAGTTGGGGGCAACCAGGCTGGCAGGGGAGGGCAGTTGGGGTGACATAAGGCCAGCAGGGAAGGGCAGTTGGGGGCAACCAGGCCAGCAGGGGAGGGCAGTTAGGGGTGATCATGCAGGCAGGCAGAGGCAGTTAGGGGCGATCAGGCAGGCAAGCAGTTGAGTGGTTAGGAGCCAGCAGTCCCAGATTGCGAGAGGGATTGGACCTAAACCAGCAGTTAGACATCCCCCAAGGGGCCCCGGAATGGAGAGGGTGCAGGCTGGGCTGAGGGAACCCCCTGTGCATGAATTTCATGCATCGGGTCACTAGTATATGTATAAAAGCCTAATATGCTGTGTTGGTCCATTTGACCTTTCAACCAGTCACTATGATGCACACTGACCACCTGGGGCAGACGCTCTGATTGGTAGGTTAGTTTGTTGCTGGGGTCTGGCCGATGGGGACTGGGTGAGGTGGGCCAGACAGGTCCTGGAACCCTCCTACGATCCCTCCCTGGCCCTGATCATACACTGGTGGGTTCCCTCAGCCTGGCCTGCACTCTTTCACAATCCGGGTCCCCTGAGGGGATGTCGGAGAATCATTTTAGGCCCAATCCCTACAGGCCAGGCCAAGGGACCCCACCGATGCATGAATCCTTGCACTGTGCCTCTAGTTAGTAATAATACTACTTAACCTTATTGAGCACTTATTGCATGCCAGGTGTTGAGCTAATATTTCACACATTACCTTAGTTGATCCTTTCTACAGCCCTGCCAAGAAGATATTAGCATTTATTCTGTTTGTACATGGGGACACTAAGGTTCAGAGTGGTTAAGTAATTTGTTTAAGCTTCACAAAGATTCTAAGCCACAGAAATGAGGATAGAATCTGGCCTTTTCTGGCCTTACTGTGTTTACTTTATTAGAGTGCAAAACCATTTGTCAGAACTCATTGCCCCTTCATTAACTCCAAGTCTCATCAAAATGAGATCACCTGACATGACCCATGCTGCATAAGGCAATGGTTTGAAAATAGGCCTTTTATTAAACTGCCAGAGTCTACAGTATTTTTTCAACACATCTCTTCTGGCTTATCTGGCAAAATGATATGCATCTTGAAAGGTGTAGAATTGCATACAAACAAATTCAAAACCTGAGTGAATCTTTAAAACTAACTCCTTTGAAGCAAAGAGTCTTTGTTCTTGTCTTTGCATAACAACTTCAAAATTCTAAATGTCCTTTGAAAACCACCTGACTTGATTTTTTTGACTCCAGATGAAGCCAAAGACCATGGAAGAGTGCATTTAAGGGTTATCAGCACAACGAAAAATATGCCCAAGCTTCATTTTCTCCTGATCCACAAACCCATTTCCAGATTTCCTTTACTTGGAAGTTGAGCATGATAATTACTGAGTGGCTGTAATGGTTTCTTTCCAGCATTCTAAGGCATAGTATTGTGCTAAAGATGAGGGTTCACATTATATTGGTATTTCATTCACCCTGCCCTAACACCTTAATTGTATTGCCATCTGTATACATGACCCCTAGATCCTGGTATAGAAATATTTGTTCAATAAATAAATAAATGCTTTCTGAAGTTTAGAAAGAACTTGAGGCAAAAGCCTTTATATAAGCACACACACACACACAAATATACACATACTCACACACATATATAATAATTATCTGAGAAGAGAATATCAATAAATCACATGATATAATTTAATTAATCAATGATATTGTTCTACAGATTTATTTTAAATTGACTAACCTTCTTAAGGTAATCTTAATGCATTAAAAATGAAAATAAAATGCATATTCATTTTATCACATTGCTAGAATCAAGAAGAACAATTGTGTTATGTGACCAGCCATAAACAAAATTTAGACACAGATATGTCAACTAATGGTCATTAGTTCCAATTCAATGGCAGCAGGAATCCCCCAATCGGGGTGTGGTGACGAAGGCAACTGTATTTGGTGCAAACAGCTCCATTGTGACACAGCATAGCTGCGGAACAGCTCAATAGTATTACAGCTCAATTATGAAGCAACATAGCTGTGGAACAGACTTCCACAAGGCAGTCCTGGGCTGAGGTGGCTCTCCAGCTACACAGCTCTGCTCTGGTCTGCTCCACCTGCTCCTGACTGGTCCACTCTGCACTGGTCTGCTCTGCTCTGCTCCAGCAAGAAGTCTTTGGTGTTTCAGCTGTAGCAGGGGAGACACAGTCTTCAGTGGAAAGGGAAATTGAGCTCCCCAAGCCAGAGGGGAGCTGACATACAGATAGAAGTCCTGCCCCTCATCTCTATTTCCAAAGGTATAACCAAGTTTACGTGTAATTCCCTGGCAGGAATCTACCTTTTTCTCTTCCACACGGATAGCATGTCAAAAGCTAGATGTCAAGAAGAGTAACGTTATGAGGATAACCTGAAATTACTCTCATTCATAAATATAGACGTAATTAGAGGCAGAAATAGAGATAGAAATATGCACTAGATATAACTGCTTATATAGTTACAGTGTAAAACATCCTTGGTGATTTCACTAGCATTGGTTACAAAAAATAACCTGTGACATGCCTTGCAGGCATGGCTCAGTGGTTGAGCATTGACCTATGAGCCAGGAGGTCATGGTTGGATTCCTGGTCAGGGCACATGCCTGGGTTGTAGGCTCAATCCCCAGTGTGGGGTGTGCAGGAGACACCTGATCCATGATTCTCTCTCATCACTGATGTTTCTCCCTCTCTCTCTCTCCCTCTCCCTTCCTCTCTCTGAAATCAATTATATATATACTGTGACATAATTATAAAAAAACTAGAATGTCTTAAAACTATAGGTTAAAAAAAAGGCAAAGAAAATTGGTCTTAGTACTTGATACTCAACAGGTGCTGCACAGACCAGCAGCATTGGTTTTACGTGGGAGCTTGTTAGAGCTGCAGAAATTCAGGACCTTTCTCCAGACATGCTGAATCAAAATCTGCATTATTACAATATCCCCAGATGATTCATAAGCACATTAAAGTTTGAGAAACTCTGGCCTAGATAAATGTTGAGTTCCTTCCAACTTAGAGATTGTGGGAATCTAGGTAAAAATGACAGGGCCAGATATGATGTCAGCACCTGCAATATAAACTAACTAATCCTATATCTCTGCTTCCATTCCTCCAAAATTTTGGATGACTTTCATCCTTCAAGCATAGCCATGCTACCAAGGGAGACAAGCTATTTTCTGGAGAACAGCTGCTACTCAGCATTAAGTTACAGACAGATTGTTTCCACACAAAATTGTAATTCATAACTCAGGCATCTGACTTTCAGGAATCCAAGCTTTAGTTGTGACAGTTTTGAGTTTGTGATTCATCTTCATACCCATCCTCATCCCCATGACTGTTGGCACATATCAAAGATCTACTGGGAAATTAAACCATAAAAACAAAATGGTACTATAATTTGAAAGACAAGACTGCTTTGAAACTTTTCATTATGTCGTCAAAAAAGAATAATGGTATTTGTAAGTATTCAGTATTTCATGGTAGTTTTCTAATACATTACTTCATGTCTACAATGTGATACTCAATATTAATTTTGCAGCAATGTATTACATATACAGTTGACTCTTGAACAATGATAACATTAGGAGAACCAACCCCAACCCCCATGCAGTTGGAAATCCACCTATAAATTTCGACTCCCAAAAACTTAACTACTGATAGCCTATTGTTGACCTACGGACAACATAAACAGTTGATGAACATGTTTTGTACATTATGTGTATTATATACTGTATTCTTACAATAAAGTAAGCTAGAGAAAAGAAATGTTATTGAGAAAATAATAAGGAAGAGAACATTTATTTACAGTATTTATTGAAAACAATCCATATATAATGGACCCATACAGTTCAAGGATCAATTGCAAATGTTTGTCACACTAATTATTTTCATCTTGAATTAGAAAACCACCTAGAGCCCTAGCTGGTATTGCTCAGTGGATATAACATCAGCCTCCGGTCTGAAGGGCCCTGGGTTCAATTCCAGTCTAGGGCATATGCCTCGGTTGCAGGCTCCATTCCCAGTGTGGGGTGTGCAGAAGGCAGCCGGTTTTTCTCTCATCATTGATGTTTCTATGTCTTTCTCCCTCTCCCTTCCTCTCTGAAATCAATAAGAATATATTTAAAAACACACACACCTAGAAATGGCTTTCTCTACTACAGGTTCCTTGATGAATAGACAATGTGAGGAACTTTTCTCTTTGTGAGAATATTAGGTTACTAATGAAAGAAGCCACTAAAAAGTAATAAACCTCATTATATATTGAATCCCACTTCCCTCGTGTCTCTTTGCTTGTGTTTGTTTTTCCTCTAAAAGAAATTTTCAAGATGCCTTTGAAAATGTTACCAGCCTAAGCCTAAATTCATAAACCTGATTCTTCTATTTTTCTTACGCTCTTGTCTTCTCTTTGGTCCTTCATTGTTTTGTTTTAGAGCCCATGTGTCTCAGAAGGGAAAACATCATCTTAATAAATGTTATAAGTGGCCCAAGAGCCATTTCTCATTAGGTGATGCCAGGTCCTGTCATATTCAATACTTCTCCATGAAAAAGAAAAATGAAAAAAGGGTACTTTATTTCTGAAATATTTGAAAATATAATGGTATGAAGAAATGGGAAATGGAATAATTCAGGGTACAACTGACCGTAACAAGAGCTAAACAAACAATAGAGACAGAGATATATTGCCTGAGCCATGAAGCAATATTTCCTTTTGTGTTTTTTAAGTACATAGTTCTCAAAAAACATGATGAAATATATAATTTTGAACAGTTATCTAAAGTGACCATTTTACATTGGGATGGAGGCTAATCTCTTTGATGAGTTGTGTCCATCCACTGAGGGAGGATTTTCTATTAGACTTAAGCAGCCATCAGCTGGAATAGCCCCAAACATTGACTGTCTGATGGATGTGCCTGTATTGATCCTTGACATTTACTAATGAGAGCATTTATCAAACCCTACTGTGTGCACTAGGAGCTACAGGGGGCATAGAGGACATTGAAAACATGATCACTACCTGTGAGGTACTTTACATCTAGCGAGATTGGCTGTCAGATGAAGCATGTTTGGACAAATGTGGCCAACCCACTGGGGATTATCTGTGAGATGGTATTTCAGGGGTGCCAAGAAAGTTGCACTGTTCAAAAGAATACGTCCTGCAACCACTACCAGATGCCTAAAGTAACACCAACCCACTAACTTATCTATAATAATAAAAGTGTAATTTGCTAATTAGATTGGACTCTGAATGACTTTCTGCATGACCTTCTGGATGAAGCCGGGGCTGTGAGGGCTGAGCTCCTTGCACGAATTTCATGCATCGGGCCTCTAGTTTAATATATATATATATATATATATATATATATATATAGGTCTGTATAACCTGCTACAATGACAGTTCACTGGGGGAAACTATCAGCTAACAGAAATTTACTCTGTCTTTGATGAAGTCATGTGATTCAGGTTTGCACTGAGAAAGTGCAGACAACAGTGGAGCATCAGTTGGAGGGAATGCCAAGGACCTAAACTGCCAATTCCTTCCTTTAGTTTTCTTTCTACATGTTCAAACATCTCAAGCAGTCAATGTGAATGTTGAATAAAACAAAGCGTAATGGGCCCCTCCTTACCTATATATATAAAGAGCCACAGTTTGTAATGTCCACAATGACCAAGGCTCATCCCAACACTGGTGGTCAGTACTGGGTTGCCCTGGCTGCAGATCAGGCCAGGAGAGAGGACTGAAGAGAGAGAGGCAGGGTCTGATCCCCAGCCTCCATGGCAGCTGTTGATCAGCCGTTGCCTCTCATATTCTCTCAGGGCTTCGCCAGCAGCACCAACTCTGTTTCTCTCCACAGGCTGATGATCAGCCCTGACTCTTTGATCAGGCCCATAGATAGGCACAGGGAAGCTGACTGGTATAGAAACCAACCAATCAGAACCAAATCTGGGTGAAGTACCAGGAGCCAACGGCAGCCTAGAAGGTGGAGCATTAGAAACTGACAGGTATAGAAACCGACCAATCAGAACCAAATCTGGGCAAAGAGACAGGAGCCAATGGCAGAATATGCTGGGGTCCAACCCCAGCAGGTCCAGGGGTCCCCAAAGGTGTGGACGGAGTTGGCGAAGAAGGAATGACACGGAGACAGCATTCAGTTGATCAGCAGCCTAGCCAGGATCTCTAGCCAAGTTCTGGTGTTTATTGTCTTGTTACATCTGTATTTATACCAGTTGATTTTAATCCTGTCAATTTCTATTGCAAAGGTTAGGACGTTTCTTATCTCCATTCCAGGGAGTAAAGATTATGTAGCTTAAGCGTGATTGTTCGTAGTTAAAGTGATTAACTACCGGCCTGACACTTAGTTAAGGGGTTTTATCCCCTCCCTAACTTCAGGGGAAAATCCCTACCTGGGGAAACAACCTTTCTCAGAGAGGTGACCTTGGTAAAAACACATAGCACTAAAGGGAGCAAATGTATTAAGAACAGTATGCTATATATGCCAGGTCCCTTGAAACATATGCTGCAAGGATGGACCAGCTTCCAGCAAGAATAGGAGGCAGAGCATTTGACGATGACTGGCATAGAAATTGACAAATCAGAATCAAATCTGGGTGAAGTGTGAGTTGCCAATGGCTACCTAGGAGGCGGAGGTTTGGACACTGACTGACATAGAAATTGACCAATCAGAACAAACTGGGTGAAGTGCCTTTTGCAAATGGCTACCTAAAAGGTAGAGCTTTTGACGAAGACTGGTATAGAAATGGACCAATCAAACCCAAATTTTGTTGAAGTGTGAGTTTCCAATGAATCCCTAGGAGGCAGAGCATATGAGCTTTACTGGCATAGAAAATAACCAATCACAATCAAATATGTTTGAAGTGCGAGCTGCTAATGGCAACCTAGAAGGCAGAGCTTTTGACACTGACTGGCATAGAAATTGACCAATCAGAACAAATATGGGTTAAATGCCGGTTGTCAATGGCTACTTAGAGGCAGAGCGTTTGATGCAGACTGGCATAGAAATGGACCAATCATAACTAAATCTTGGTGAAGTGCGAGTTGCCAATGGCTACCTAGGAGGTGGGGCATTTCACGATGACTGGCATAGAAATTCACCAATCAGAACCAAATCCTGGAGAAGTGCGAGTTTTCAATGGCTACCTAGAAGGCAGAGCTTTTGACTATGATTCACATAGAAATTGACCAATCAGAACAAATATGAGTGAAGTGCAAGTTGCCAATGGCTACCTAGGAGGCGGGGCTTTTGACCCTGACTGACCTAGAAATTGACCAATCAGAACTAAATCCAGAAGTGTGAGTTGCCAATGGCTACCTAGGAGGCGGTGCTTTTGACGCTGACTGACACAGAAATTGACCAATCAGAACTAACTCCAGAGGAAGTGTGAGTTGCCAATGGCTACCTAGGAGGTGGGGCTTTTGATGCTGACTGACATAGAAATTGACCAATCAGAACTAACTCCAGAGGAAGTGTGAGTTGCCAATGGCTACCTAGGAGGTGGGGCTTTTGATGCTGACAGACATAGAAATTAACCAATCAGAACTAAATCCAGAAGTGTGAGTTGCCAATGGCTACCTAGGAGGCGGGGCTTTTTTTTTTAATGTTCAAGAAAAAATATTTTTATTAAAATGTCCTATTACTTTATGTTAACGATTACTCATTTAGTTCAGCCCTTTGCATTCAGTATCAAAATGAACATATGTTTCTATGAAAATTGAAGCTTTTGTTATTTTGCAGCCCACATAAACTTAAACCTTGTTAGCCCTTGAGTTTGACATGCTTGGTGTAGAGGATGACGCTCCAACTTACTGAATCACCCAGCCAGGGCCAAAATTACACTGCAGACACGGGGATTTGAAGGTGCCCCAGAAGAGTTCCAGAAGGGACTTCTACATGAGTCTGCAGCTCAGAGGAGAGATCTGGAGTTCGGATCTCAGTAGCAGATGTGTCCAGCGTTAGGTAGGTTTTTCTGATGCCCGTAAACTGGAACCAATGGCACTCTACTCTTCTTTATAATATTCATCACACTAGTCATTATTTGCTCAGTATTTATCTTCCCCAGCAGAAGGTAAGGAATATGCCTGTCTTCTTAATATGCTTAAGACAGAGCACATATTCGGCACTCAATAAATATTTACTGGATGGTTGAATGAATAACACAGATTTGGAAGTCCTCAGTAGGGCTGAAGTCATAGTACATAACACAAAGAGTCATCGATGGCACTGGGGGGCGGGAGGGAGAGAGAGAAGCAACGTCTAAGGAGATGATGGAAGACATGTCAGCCAAGAAAAGGGAGAGTAAGCAGAGTGGGAAGAAGAAAACCAGGTAAGTTTAATGTCATCTCCACAGGGTCAAATGCTTCAGAGAAGTCAAGTCAGAACTTAAAAGGGTTCATAAGATTTAACAATCGCAGACATCACTGTGCGAGATGTTTCGGGAATGTGCAGAGGGAAAGAAAGGGAGTAAAGCTAAAATGAGGAAGGTCTGGGTCTGGGACCTACTGAAAATAGGTCACTTAGGCGGAAAGAGGAGTGACAGCGGAGAAAGGGAATGGCCAGAAAAGGCAAGGCTGATGCTGACAGAAGTGCGAGAGGGCGCCTAGCAGCGACTAGGGTTGTCGAAGGCAATTAACTGGACTCACACGGGGTTGCCGACTCCGTGAAGGAAGCGGCGGGACCCGATGGGGGGACCCCAGGCATGGCGCGACCACCTGGGCGCCTAGGGGGAGGCGAATCCTGGCCCCTGCTGCTGCAGCGGTGTTCACTGGCTGTCCCCCAGGAGCCCCTGCAGCGGCCATCTTAGTCTTCGGCCGGGAGGCGGGGCTTTTGATGCTGACTGACATAGAAATTGACCAATCAGAACTATCTCCAGAGGAAGTGTCAGTTGCCAATGGCTACCTAGGAGGCGGGGCTTTTGACGCTGACTGACATAGAAATTGACCAATCAGAACTAAATCCTGGAGAAGTGTCAGTTGCCAATGGCTACCTAGGAGGCGGGGCTTTTGACGCTGACTGACATAGAAATTGACCAATGAGAACTAAATCCTGGAGAAGTGTCAGTTGCCAATGGCTACCTAGGAGGCGGGGCTTTTGACGCTGACTGACATAGATATTGACCAATCAGAACTATCTCCAGAGGAAGTGTTAGTTGCCAATGGCTACCTAGGAGGTGGAGCTTTTGATGCTGACTGACATAGAAATTATCCAATCAGAACTAAATCCAGGTGAAGTGTGAGTTGCCAATGGCTACCAAGGAGGCAGGCCTTTTGAAGATGACTGACATAGAAATTGACCAACAAGAACCAAACCCTGGAGAAGTGCGAGTTGCCAATTGCTTACTAGGAGGCGAGGCTTTTGATGCTGAGTGGCATAAAAATTGACCAATCAGAACAAATCTCGGTGAAGTGCAAATTGCAAAGGGCAACCTAAGAGGAGGGGCATTAGATGCTGATTGGCATAGGAAGTGACCAATCATAACAAATGTGGGTGACGTTCATCTTGCCAATGGATAGCTAGGAGGAGGATATTTTGATGCAGACTGATAGAAATTGACCAAACAGAACAAATCTAGGTGAAGTCGGAGTTGCCAATGCCTACTAGGAGGCGGTACTTTTGACGATGACTGGCACAGGTATTAACCTAACAGAACCAAACCCTGGAGCAGTGTGAGTTGCCAATGGCTACCTAGGAGGCAGGCTTTTGACGCTGACTGACATAGAAATTGACCAATCAGAACTATCTCCAGAGGAAGTTTCAGTTGCCAATGGCTACCTAGGAGGCGGGGCTTTTGACGCTGACTGACATAGAAATTGACCAATGAGAACTAAATCCTGGAGAAGTGTCAGTTGCCAATGGCTACCTAGGAGGCGGGGCTTTTGACACTGACTGACATAGAAGTTGACCAATCAGAACTATCTCCAGAGGAAGTGTTAGTTGCCAATGGCTACCTAGGAGGCGGGGCTTTTGCCGCTGACTGACATAGAAATTGACCAATCAGAACTATCTCCAGAGGAAGTGTTAGTTGCCAATGGTTACCTAGGAGGTGGGGCTTTTGATGCTGACTGACATAGAAATTGACCAATCAGAACTAACTCCAGAAGAAGTGTGAGTTCCCAATGGTTACATAGGAGGTGGGGCTTTTGATGTTGACTGACATAGAAATTAACCAATCAGAACTAAATCCAGGAGAAGTGTGTTGCCAATGGCTACCTAGGAGGCGGGGCTTTTTTTTTTTTAATGTTCAAGAAAAAATATTTTTATTAAAATGTCCTATTACTTTATGTTAACGATTACTCATTTAGTTCAGCCCTTCGTATTCAGTATCAAAATGAACATATGTTTCTATGGAAATTGAAGCTTTTGTTATTTTGCAGCCCACATAAACTTAAACCTTGTTAGCCCTTGAGTTTGACATGCTTGGTGTAGAGGATGACGCTCCAACTAACTGAATCACCCAGCCAGGGCCAAAATTACACTGCAGACACGGGGATTTGAAGGTGCCCCAGAAGAGTTCCAGAAGGGACTTCTACATGAGTCTGCAGCTCAGAGGAGAGATCTGGAGTTCGGATCTCAGTAGCAGATGTGTCCAGCGTTAGGTAGGTTTTTCTGATGCCCGTAAACTGGAACCAATGGCACTCTACTCTTCTTTATAATATTCATCACACTAGTCATTATTTGCTCAGTATTTATCTTCCCCAGCAGAAGGTAAGGAATATGCCTGTCTTCTTATTATCCTTAAGACAGAGCACATATTCGGCACTCAATAAATATTTACTGGATGGTTGAATGAATAACACAGATTTGGAAGTCCTCAGTAGGGCTGAAGTCATAGTACATAACAAAAAGAGTCATCGATGGCACTGGGGGGCGGGAGGGAGAGAGAGAAGCAACGTCTAAGGAGAGGATGGAAGACAAGTCAGCCAAGAAAAGGGAGAGTCAGCAGAGTGGGAAGAAGAAAACCAGGTAAGTCTAATGTCATCTCCACAGGGTCAAATGCTTCAGAGAAGTCAAGTCAGAACTTAAAAGGGTTCATAAGATTTAACAATCGCGGACATCACGTTGCTAGATGTTTCGGGAATGTGCAGAGGGAAAGAAAGGGAGTAAAGCTAAAATGAGGAAGGTCTGGGTCTGGGACCTACTGAAAATAGGTCACTTAGGCGGAAAGAGGAGTGACAGCGGAGAAAGGGAATGGCCAGAAAAGGCAAGGCTGATGCTGACAGAAGTGCGAGAGGGCGCCTAGCAGCGACTAGGGTTGTCGAAGGCAATTAACTGGACTCACACGGGGTTGCCGACTCCGTGAAGGAAGCGGCGGGACCCGATGGGGGGACCCCAGGCATGGCGCGACCACCTGGGCGCCTAGGGGGAGGCGAATCCTGGCCCCTGCTGCTGCAGCGGTGTTCACTGGCTGTCCCCCAGAAGCCCCTGCAGCGGCCATCTTACTCTTCGGCGGGGAGGCGGGGCTTTTGATGCTGACTGACATAGAAATTGACCAATCAGAACTATCTCCAGAGGAAGTGTCAGTTGCCAATGGCTACCTAGGAGGCGGGGCTTTTGACGCTGACTGACATAGAAATTGACCAATCAGAACTATCTCCAGAGGAAGTGTCAGTTGCCAATGGCTACCTAGGAGGCGGGGCTTTTGACGCTGACTGACATAGAAATTGACCAATCAGAACTATCTCCAGAGAAAGTGTCAGTTGCCAATGGCTACCTAGGAGGCGGGGCTTTTGACGCTGACTGACATAGAAATTGACCAATCAGAACTATCTCCAGAGGAAGTGTCAGTTGCCAATGGCTACCTAGGAGGTGGGGCTTTTGACGCTGACTGACATAGAAATTGACCAATGAGAACTAAATCCTGGAGGTGTCAGTTGCCAATGGCTACCTAGGAGGCGGGGCTTTTGACGCTGACTGACATAGAAATTGACCAATCAGAACTATCTCCAGAGGAAGTGTCAGTTGCCAATGGCTACCTAGGAGGCGGGGCTTTTGACACTGACTGACATAGAAATTGACCAATGAGAACTAAATCCAGGTGAAGTGTCAGTTGCCAATGGCTACCTAGGAGGCGGGGCTTTTGACGCTGACTGACATAGATATTGACCAATCAGAACTATCTCCAGAGGAAGTGTTAGTTGCCAATGGCTACCTAGGAGGTGGGGCTTTTGATGCTGACTGACATAGAAATTAACCAATCAGAACTAAATCCAGGAGAAGTGTGTTGCCAATGGCTACCTAGGAGGCGGGGCTTTTTTTTTTTTTTAATGTTCAAGAAAAAATATTTTTATTAAAATGTCCTATTACTTTATGTTAACGATTACTCATTTAGTTCAGCCCTTCGTATTCAGTATCAAAATGAACATATGTTTCTATGGAAATTGAAGCTTTTGTTATTTTGCAGCCCACATAAACTGAAACCTTGTTAGCCCTTGAGTTTGACATGCTTGGTGTAGAGGATGACGCTCCAACTAACTGAATCACCCAGCCAGGGCCAAAATTACACTGCAGACACGGGGATTTGAAGGTGCCCCAGAAGAGTTCCAGAAGGGACTTCTACATGAGTCTGCAGCTCAGAGGAGAGATCTGGAGTTCGGATCTCAGTAGCAGATGTGTCCAGCGTTAGGTAGGTTTTTCTGATGCCCGTAAACTGGAACCAATGGCACTCTACTCTTCTTTATAATATTCATCACACTAGTCATTATTTGCTCAGTATTTATCTTCCCCAGCAGAAGGTAAGGAATATGCCTGTCTTTTTATTATCCTTAAGACAGAGCACATATTCGGCACTCAATAAATATTTACTGGATGGTTGAATGAATAACACAGATTTGGAAGTCCTCAGTAGGGCTGAAGTCATAGTACATAACAAAAAGAGTCATCGATGGCACTGGGGGGCGGGAGGGAGAGAGAGAAGCAACGTCTAAGGAGAGGATGGAAGACAAGTCAGCCAAGAAAAGGGAGAGTCAGCAGAGTGGGAAGAAGAAAACCAGGTAAGTCTAATGTCATCTCCACAGGGTCAAATGCTTCAGAGAAGTCAAGTCAGAACTTAAAAGGGTTCATAAGATTTAACAATCGCGGACATCACGTTGCTAGATGTTTCGGGAATGTGCAGAGGGAAAGAAAGGGAGTAAAGCTAAAATGAGGAAGGTCTGGGTCTGGGACCTACTGAAAATAGGTCACTTAGGCGGAAAGAGGAGTGACAGCGGAGAAAGGGAATGGCCAGAAAAGGCAAGGCTGATGCTGACAGAAGTGCGAGAGGGCGCCTAGCAGCGACTAGGGTTGTCGAAGGCAATTAACTGGACTCACACGGGGTTGCTGACTCCGTGAAGGAAGCGGCGGGACCCGATGGGGGGACCCCAGGCATGGCGCGACCACCTGGGCGCCTAGGGGGAGGCGAATCCTGGCCCCTGCTGCTGCAGCGGTGTTCACTGGCTGTCCCCCAGGAGCCCCTGCAGCGGCCATCTTAGTCTTCGGCCGGGAGGCGGGGCTTTTGATGCTGACTGACATAGAAATTGACCAATCAGAACTATCTCCAGAGGAAGTGTCAGTTGCCAATGGCTACCTAGGAGGCGGGGCTTTTGACGCTGACTGACATAGAAATTGACCAATCAGAACTAAATCCTGGAGAAGTGTCAGTTGCCAATGGCTACCTAGGAGGCGGGGCTTTTGACGCTGACTGACATAGAAATTGACCAATGAGAACTAAATCCTGGAGAAGTGTCAGTTGCCAATGGCTACCTAGGAGGCGGGGCTTTTGACGCTGACTGACATAGATATTGACCAATCAGAACTATCTCCAGAGGAAGTGTTAGTTGCCAATGGCTACCTAGGAGGTGGGGCTTTTGATGCTGACTGACATAGAAATTAACCAATCAGAACTAAATCCAGGAGAAGTGTGTTGCCAATGGCTACCTAGGAGGCGGGGCTTTTTTTTTTTTAATGTTCAAGAAAAAATATTTTTATTAAAATGTCCTATTACTTTATGTTAACGATTACTCATTTAGTTCAGCCCTTCGTATTCAGTATCAAAATGAACATATGTTTCTATGGAAATTGAAGCTTTTGTTATTTTGCAGCCCACATAAACTTAAACCTTGTTAGCCCTTGAGTTTGACATGCTTGGTGTAGAGGATGACGCTCCAACTAACTGAATCACCCAGCCAGGGCCAAAATTACACTGCAGACACGGGGATTTGAAGGTGCCCCAGAAGAGTTCCAGAAGGGACTTCTACATGAGTCTGCAGCTCAGAGGAGAGATCTGGAGTTCGGATCTCAGTAGCAGATGTGTCCAGCGTTAGGTAGGTTTTTCTGATGCCCGTAAACTGGAACCAATGGCACTCTACTCTTCTTTATAATATTCATCACACTAGTCATTATTTGCTCAGTATTTATCTTCCCCAGCAGAAGGTAAGGAATATGCCTGTCTTCTTATTATCCTTAAGACAGAGCACATATTCGGCACTCAATAAATATTTACTGGATGGTTGAATGAATAACACAGATTTGGAAGTCCTCAGTAGGGCTGAAGTCATAGTACATAACAAAAAGAGTCATCGATGGCACTGGGGGGCGGGAGGGAGAGAGAGAAGCAACGTCTAAGGAGAGGATGGAAGACAAGTCAGCCAAGAAAAGGGAGAGTCAGCAGAGTGGGAAGAAGAAAACCAGGTAAGTCTAATGTCATCTCCACAGGGTCAAATGCTTCAGAGAAGTCAAGTCAGAACTTAAAAGGGTTCATAAGATTTAACAATCGCGGACATCACGTTGCTAGATGTTTCGGGAATGTGCAGAGGGAAAGAAAGGGAGTAAAGCTAAAATGAGGAAGGTCTGGGTCTGGGACCTACTGAAAATAGGTCACTTAGGCGGAAAGAGGAGTGACAGCGGAGAAAGGGAATGGCCAGAAAAGGCAAGGCTGATGCTGACAGAAGTGCGAGAGGGCGCCTAGCAGCGACTAGGGTTGTCGAAGGCAATTAACTGGACTCACACGGGGTTGCCGACTCCGTGAAGGAAGCGGCGGGACCCGATGGGGGGACCCCAGGCATGGCGCGACCACCTGGGCGCCTAGGGGGAGGCGAATCCTGGCCCCTGCTGCTGCAGCGGTGTTCACTGGCTGTCCCCCAGAAGCCCCTGCAGCGGCCATCTTACTCTTCGGCGGGGAGGCGGGGCTTTTGATGCTGACTGACATAGAAATTGACCAATCAGAACTATCTCCAGAGGAAGTGTCAGTTGCCAATGGCTACCTAGGAGGCGGGGCTTTTGACGCTGACTGACATAGAAATTGACCAATCAGAACTATCTCCAGAGGAAGTGTCAGTTGCCAATGGCTACCTAGGAGGCGGGGCTTTTGACGCTGACTGACATAGAAATTGACCAATCAGAACTATCTCCAGAGAAAGTGTCAGTTGCCAATGGCTACCTAGGAGGCGGGGCTTTTGACGCTGACTGACATAGAAATTGACCAATCAGAACTATCTCCAGAGGAAGTGTCAGTTGCCAATGGCTACCTAGGAGGTGGGGCTTTTGACGCTGACTGACATAGAAATTGACCAATGAGAACTAAATCCTGGAGGTGTCAGTTGCCAATGGCTACCTAGGAGGCGGGGCTTTTGACGCTGACTGACATAGAAATTGACCAATCAGAACTATCTCCAGAGGAAGTGTCAGTTGCCAATGGCTACCTAGGAGGCGGGGCTTTTGACACTGACTGACATAGAAATTGACCAATGAGAACTAAATCCAGGTGAAGTGTCAGTTGCCAATGGCTACCTAGGAGGCGGGGCTTTTGACGCTGACTGACATAGATATTGACCAATCAGAACTATCTCCAGAGGAAGTGTTAGTTGCCAATGGCTACCTAGGAGGTGGGGCTTTTGATGCTGACTGACATAGAAATTAACCAATCAGAACTAAATCCAGGAGAAGTGTGTTGCCAATGGCTACCTAGGAGGCGGGGCTTTTTTTTTTTTTTAATGTTCAAGAAAAAATATTTTTATTAAAATGTCCTATTACTTTATGTTAACGATTACTCATTTAGTTCAGCCCTTCGTATTCAGTATCAAAATGAACATATGTTTCTATGGAAATTGAAGCTTTTGTTATTTTGCAGCCCACATAAACTGAAACCTTGTTAGCCCTTGAGTTTGACATGCTTGGTGTAGAGGATGACGCTCCAACTAACTGAATCACCCAGCCAGGGCCAAAATTACACTGCAGACACGGGGATTTGAAGGTGCCCCAGAAGAGTTCCAGAAGGGACTTCTACATGAGTCTGCAGCTCAGAGGAGAGATCTGGAGTTCGGATCTCAGTAGCAGATGTGTCCAGCGTTAGGTAGGTTTTTCTGATGCCCGTAAACTGGAACCAATGGCACTCTACTCTTCTTTATAATATTCATCACACTAGTCATTATTTGCTCAGTATTTATCTTCCCCAGCAGAAGGTAAGGAATATGCCTGTCTTCTTATTATCCTTAAGACAGAGCACATATTCGGCACTCAATAAATATTTACTGGATGGTTGAATGAATAACACAGATTTGGAAGTCCTCAGTAGGGCTGAAGTCATAGTACATAACAAAAAGAGTCATCGATGGCACTGGGGGGCGGGAGGGAGAGAGAGAAGCAACGTCTAAGGAGAGGATGGAAGACAAGTCAGCCAAGAAAAGGGAGAGTCAGCAGAGTGGGAAGAAGAAAACCAGGTAAGTCTAATGTCATCTCCACAGGGTCAAATGCTTCAGAGAAGTCAAGTCAGAACTTAAAAGGGTTCATAAGATTTAACAATCGCGGACATCACGTTGCTAGATGTTTCGGGAATGTGCAGAGGGAAAGAAAGGGAGTAAAGCTAAAATGAGGAAGGTCTGGGTCTGGGACCTACTGAAAATAGGTCACTTAGGCGGAAAGAGGAGTGACAGCGGAGAAAGGGAATGGCCAGAAAAGGCAAGGCTGATGCTGACAGAAGTGCGAGAGGGCGCCTAGCAGCGACTAGGGTTGTCGAAGGCAATTAACTGGACTCACACGGGGTTGCCGACTCCGTGAAGGAAGCGGCGGGACCCGATGGGGGGACCCCAGGCATGGCGCGACCACCTGGGCGCCTAGGGGGAGGCGAATCCTGGCCCCTGCTGCTGCAGCGGTGTTCACTGGCTGTCCCCCAGGAGCCCCTGCAGCGGCCATCTTAGTCTTCGGCCGGGAGGCGGGGCTTTTGATGCTGACTGACATAGAAATTGACCAATCAGAACTATCTCCAGAGGAAGTGTCAGTTGCCAATGGCTACCTAGGAGGCGGGGCTTTTGACGCTGACTGACATAGAAATTGACCAATCAGAACTAAATCCTGGAGAAGTGTCAGTTGCCAATGGCTACCTAGGAGGCGGGGCTTTTGACGCTGACTGACATAGAAATTGACCAATGAGAACTAAATCCTGGAGAAGTGTCAGTTGCCAATGGCTACCTAGGAGGCGGGGCTTTTGACGCTGACTGACATAGATATTGACCAATCAGAACTATCTCCAGAGGAAGTGTTAGTTGCCAATGGCTACCTAGGAGGTGGGGCTTTTGATGCTGACTGACATAGAAATTATCCAATCAGAACTAAATCCAGGTGAAGTGTGAGTTGCCAATGGCTACCAAGGAGGCAGGCCTTTTGAAGATGACTGACATAGAAATTGACCAACAAGAACCAAACCCTGGAGAAGTGCGAGTTGCCAATTGCTTACTAGGAGGCGAGGCTTTTGATGCTGAGTGGCATAAAAATTGACCAATCAGAACAAATCTCGGTGAAGTGCAAATTGCAAAGGGCAACCTAAGAGGAGGGGCATTAGATGCTGATTGGCATAGGAAGTGACCAATCATAACAAATGTGGGTGACGTTCATCTTGCCAATGGATAGCTAGGAGGAGGATATTTTGATGCAGACTGATAGAAATTGACCAAACAGAACAAATCTAGGTGAAGTCGGAGTTGCCAATGCCTACTAGGAGGCGGTACTTTTGACGATGACTGGCACAGGTATTAACCTAACAGAACCAAACCCTGGAGCAGTGTGAGTTGCCAATGGCTACCTAGGAGGCAGGCTTTTGACGCTGACTGACATAGAAATTGACCAATCAGAACTATCTCCAGAGGAAGTTTCAGTTGCCAATGGCTACCTAGGAGGCGGGGCTTTTGACGCTGACTGACATAGAAATTGACCAATGAGAACTAAATCCTGGAGAAGTGTCAGTTGCCAATGGCTACCTAGGAGGCGGGGCTTTTGACACTGACTGACATAGAAGTTGACCAATCAGAACTATCTCCAGAGGAAGTGTTAGTTGCCAATGGCTACCTAGGAGGCGGGGCTTTTGCCGCTGACTGACATAGAAATTGACCAATCAGAACTATCTCCAGAGGAAGTGTTAGTTGCCAATGGTTACCTAGGAGGTGGGGCTTTTGATGCTGACTGACATAGAAATTGACCAATCAGAACTAACTCCAGAAGAAGTGTGAGTTCCCAATGGTTACATAGGAGGTGGGGCTTTTGATGTTGACTGACATAGAAATTAACCAATCAGAACTAAATCCAGGAGAAGTGTGTTGCCAATGGCTACCTAGGAGGCGGGGCTTTTTTTTTTTTTTAATGTTCAAGAAAAAATATTTTTATTAAAATGTCCTATTACTTTATGTTAACGATTACTCATTTAGTTCAGCCCTTCGTATTCAGTATCAAAATGAACATATGTTTCTATGGAAATTGAAGCTTTTGTTATTTTGCAGCCCACATAAACTTAAACCTTGTTAGCCCTTGAGTTTGACATGCTTGGTGTAGAGGATGACGCTCCAACTAACTGAATCACCCAGCCAGGGCCAAAATTACACTGCAGACACGGGGATTTGAAGGTGCCCCAGAAGAGTTCCAGAAGGGACTTCTACATGAGTCTGCAGCTCAGAGGAGAGATCTGGAGTTCGGATCTCAGTAGCAGATGTGTCCAGCGTTAGGTAGGTTTTTCTGATGCCCGTAAACTGGAACCAATGGCACTCTACTCTTCTTTATAATATTCATCACACTAGTCATTATTTGCTCAGTATTTATCTTCCCCAGCAGAAGGTAAGGAATATGCCTGTCTTCTTATTATCCTTAAGACAGAGCACATATTCGGCACTCAATAAATATTTACTGGATGGTTGAATGAATAACACAGATTTGGAAGTCCTCAGTAGGGCTGAAGTCATAGTACATAACAAAAAGAGTCATCGATGGCACTGGGGGGCGGGAGGGAGAGAGAGAAGCAACGTCTAAGGAGAGGATGGAAGACAAGTCAGCCAAGAAAAGGGAGAGTCAGCAGAGTGGGAAGAAGAAAACCAGGTAAGTCTAATGTCATCTCCACAGGGTCAAATGCTTCAGAGAAGTCAAGTCAGAACTTAAAAGGGTTCATAAGATTTAACAATCGCGGACATCACGTTGCTAGATGTTTCGGGAATGTGCAGAGGGAAAGAAAGGGAGTAAAGCTAAAATGAGGAAGGTCTGGGTCTGGGACCTACTGAAAATAGGTCACTTAGGCGGAAAGAGGAGTGACAGCGGAGAAAGGGAATGGCCAGAAAAGGCAAGGCTGATGCTGACAGAAGTGCGAGAGGGCGCCTAGCAGCGACTAGGGTTGTCGAAGGCAATTAACTGGACTCACACGGGGTTGCCGACTCCGTGAAGGAAGCGGCGGGACCCGATGGGGGGACCCCAGGCATGGCGCGACCACCTGGGCGCCTAGGGGGAGGCGAATCCTGGCCCCTGCTGCTGCAGCGGTGTTCACTGGCTGTCCCCCAGGAGCCCCTGCAGCGGCCATCTTAGTCTTCGGCCGGGAGGCGGGGCTTTTGATGCTGACTGACATAGAAATTGACCAATCAGAACTATCTCCAGAGGAAGTGTCAGTTGCCAATGGCTACCTAGGAGGCGGGGCTTTTGACGCTGACTGACATAGAAATTGACCAATCAGAACTAAATCCTGGAGAAGTGTCAGTTGCCAATGGCTACCTAGGAGGCGGGGCTTTTGACGCTGACTGACATAGAAATTGACCAATGAGAACTAAATCCTGGAGAAGTGTCAGTTGCCAATGGCTACCTAGGAGGCGGGGCTTTTGACGCTGACTGACATAGATATTGACCAATCAGAACTATCTCCAGAGGAAGTGTTAGTTGCCAATGGCTACCTAGGAGGTGGGGCTTTTGATGCTGACTGACATAGAAATTATCCAATCAGAACTAAATCCAGGTGAAGTGTGAGTTGCCAATGGCTACCAAGGAGGCAGGCCTTTTGAAGATGACTGACATAGAAATTGACCAACAAGAACCAAACCCTGGAGAAGTGCGAGTTGCCAATTGCTTACTAGGAGGCGAGGCTTTTGATGCTGAGTGGCATAAAAATTGACCAATCAGAACAAATCTCGGTGAAGTGCAAATTGCAAAGGGCAACCTAAGAGGAGGGGCATTAGATGCTGATTGGCATAGGAAGTGACCAATCATAACAAATGTGGGTGACGTTCATCTTGCCAATGGATAGCTAGGAGGAGGATATTTTGATGCAGACTGATAGAAATTGACCAAACAGAACAAATCTAGGTGAAGTCGGAGTTGCCAATGCCTACTAGGAGGCGGTACTTTTGACGATGACTGGCACAGGTATTAACCTAACAGAACCAAACCCTGGAGCAGTGTGAGTTGCCAATGGCTACCTAGGAGGCAGGCTTTTGACGCTGACTGACATAGAAATTGACCAATCAGAACTATCTCCAGAGGAAGTTTCAGTTGCCAATGGCTACCTAGGAGGCGGGGCTTTTGACGCTGACTGACATAGAAATTGACCAATGAGAACTAAATCCTGGAGAAGTGTCAGTTGCCAATGGCTACCTAGGAGGCGGGGCTTTTGACACTGACTGACATAGAAGTTGACCAATCAGAACTATCTCCAGAGGAAGTGTTAGTTGCCAATGGCTACCTAGGAGGCGGGGCTTTTGCCGCTGACTGACATAGAAATTGACCAATCAGAACTATCTCCAGAGGAAGTGTTAGTTGCCAATGGTTACCTAGGAGGTGGGGCTTTTGATGCTGACTGACATAGAAATTGACCAATCAGAACTAACTCCAGAAGAAGTGTGAGTTCCCAATGGTTACATAGGAGGTGGGGCTTTTGATGTTGACTGACATAGAAATTAACCAATCAGAACTAAATCCAGGAGAAGTGTGTTGCCAATGGCTACCTAGGAGGCGGGGCTTTTTTTTTTTTAATGTTCAAGAAAAAATATTTTTATTAAAATGTCCTATTACTTTATGTTAACGATTACTCATTTAGTTCAGCCCTTCGTATTCAGTATCAAAATGAACATATGTTTCTATGGAAATTGAAGCTTTTGTTATTTTGCAGCCCACATAAACTGAAACCTTGTTAGCCCTTGAGTTTGACATGCTTGGTGTAGAGGATGACGCTCCAACTAACTGAATCACCCAGCCAGGGCCAAAATTACACTGCAGACACGGGGATTTGAAGGTGCCCCAGAAGAGTTCCAGAAGGGACTTCTACATGAGTCTGCAGCTCAGAGGAGAGATCTGGAGTTCGGATCTCAGTAGCAGATGTGTCCAGCGTTAGGTAGGTTTTTCTGATGCCCGTAAACTGGAACCAATGGCACTCTACTCTTCTTTATAATATTCATCACACTAGTCATTATTTGCTCAGTATTTATCTTCCCCAGCAGAAGGTAAGGAATATGCCTGTCTTCTTATTATCCTTAAGACAGAGCACATATTCGGCACTCAATAAATATTTACTGGATGGTTGAATGAATAACACAGATTTGGAAGTCCTCAGTAGGGCTGAAGTCATAGTACATAACAAAAAGAGTCATCGATGGCACTGGGGGGCGGGAGGGAGAGAGAGAAGCAACGTCTAAGGAGAGGATGGAAGACAAGTCAGCCAAGAAAAGGGAGAGTCAGCAGAGTGGGAAGAAGAAAACCAGGTAAGTCTAATGTCATCTCCACAGGGTCAAATGCTTCAGAGAAGTCAAGTCAGAACTTAAAAGGGTTCATAAGATTTAACAATCGCGGACATCACGTTGCTAGATGTTTCGGGAATGTGCAGAGGGAAAGAAAGGGAGTAAAGCTAAAATGAGGAAGGTCTGGGTCTGGGACCTACTGAAAATAGGTCACTTAGGCGGAAAGAGGAGTGACAGCGGAGAAAGGGAATGGCCAGAAAAGGCAAGGCTGATGCTGACAGAAGTGCGAGAGGGCGCCTAGCAGCGACTAGGGTTGTCGAAGGCAATTAACTGGACTCACACGGGGTTGCCGACTCCGTGAAGGAAGCGGCGGGACCCGATGGGGGGACCCCAGGCATGGCGCGACCACCTGGGCGCCTAGGGGGAGGCGAATCCTGGCCCCTGCTGCTGCAGCGGTGTTCACTGGCTGTCCCCCAGGAGCCCCTGCAGCGGCCATCTTAGTCTTCGGCCGGGAGGCGGGGCTTTTGATGCTGACTGACATAGAAATTGACCAATCAGAACTATCTCCAGAGGAAGTGTCAGTTGCCAATGGCTACCTAGGAGGCGGGGCTTTTGACGCTGACTGACATAGAAATTGACCAATCAGAACTAAATCCTGGAGAAGTGTCAGTTGCCAATGGCTACCTAGGAGGCGGGGCTTTTGACGCTGACTGACATAGAAATTGACCAATGAGAACTAAATCCTGGAGAAGTGTCAGTTGCCAATGGCTACCTAGGAGGCGGGGCTTTTGACGCTGACTGACATAGATATTGACCAATCAGAACTATCTCCAGAGGAAGTGTTAGTTGCCAATGGCTACCTAGGAGGTGGAGCTTTTGATGCTGACTGACATAGAAATTATCCAATCAGAACTAAATCCAGGTGAAGTGTGAGTTGCCAATGGCTACCAAGGAGGCAGGCCTTTTGAAGATGACTGACATAGAAATTGACCAACAAGAACCAAACCCTGGAGAAGTGCGAGTTGCCAATTGCTTACTAGGAGGCGAGGCTTTTGATGCTGAGTGGCATAAAAATTGACCAATCAGAACAAATCTCGGTGAAGTGCAAATTGCAAAGGGCAACCTAAGAGGAGGGGCATTAGATGCTGATTGGCATAGGAAGTGACCAATCATAACAAATGTGGGTGACGTTCATCTTGCCAATGGATAGCTAGGAGGAGGATATTTTGATGCAGACTGATAGAAATTGACCAAACAGAACAAATCTAGGTGAAGTCGGAGTTGCCAATGCCTACTAGGAGGCGGTACTTTTGACGATGACTGGCACAGGTATTAACCTAACAGAACCAAACCCTGGAGCAGTGTGAGTTGCCAATGGCTACCTAGGAGGCAGGCTTTTGACGCTGACTGACATAGAAATTGACCAATCAGAACTATCTCCAGAGGAAGTTTCAGTTGCCAATGGCTACCTAGGAGGCGGGGCTTTTGACGCTGACTGACATAGAAATTGACCAATGAGAACTAAATCCTGGAGAAGTGTCAGTTGCCAATGGCTACCTAGGAGGCGGGGCTTTTGACACTGACTGACATAGAAGTTGACCAATCAGAACTATCTCCAGAGGAAGTGTTAGTTGCCAATGGCTACCTAGGAGGCGGGGCTTTTGCCGCTGACTGACATAGAAATTGACCAATCAGAACTATCTCCAGAGGAAGTGTTAGTTGCCAATGGTTACCTAGGAGGTGGGGCTTTTGATGCTGACTGACATAGAAATTGACCAATCAGAACTAACTCCAGAAGAAGTGTGAGTTCCCAATGGTTACATAGGAGGTGGGGCTTTTGATGTTGACTGACATAGAAATTAACCAATCAGAACTAAATCCAGGAGAAGTGTGTTGCCAATGGCTACCTAGGAGGCGGGGCTTTTTTTTTTTTAATGTTCAAGAAAAAATATTTTTATTAAAATGTCCTATTACTTTATGTTAACGATTACTCATTTAGTTCAGCCCTTCGTATTCAGTATCAAAATGAACATATGTTTCTATGGAAATTGAAGCTTTTGTTATTTTGCAGCCCACATAAACTGAAACCTTGTTAGCCCTTGAGTTTGACATGCTTGGTGTAGAGGATGACGCTCCAACTAACTGAATCACCCAGCCAGGGCCAAAATTACACTGCAGACACGGGGATTTGAAGGTGCCCCAGAAGAGTTCCAGAAGGGACTTCTACATGAGTCTGCAGCTCAGAGGAGAGATCTGGAGTTCGGATCTCAGTAGCAGATGTGTCCAGCGTTAGGTAGGTTTTTCTGATGCCCGTAAACTGGAACCAATGGCACTCTACTCTTCTTTATAATATTCATCACACTAGTCATTATTTGCTCAGTATTTATCTTCCCCAGCAGAAGGTAAGGAATATGCCTGTCTTCTTATTATCCTTAAGACAGAGCACATATTCGGCACTCAATAAATATTTACTGGATGGTTGAATGAATAACACAGATTTGGAAGTCCTCAGTAGGGCTGAAGTCATAGTACATAACAAAAAGAGTCATCGATGGCACTGGGGGGCGGGAGGGAGAGAGAGAAGCAACGTCTAAGGAGAGGATGGAAGACAAGTCAGCCAAGAAAAGGGAGAGTCAGCAGAGTGGGAAGAAGAAAACCAGGTAAGTCTAATGTCATCTCCACAGGGTCAAATGCTTCAGAGAAGTCAAGTCAGAACTTAAAAGGGTTCATAAGATTTAACAATCGCGGACATCACGTTGCTAGATGTTTCGGGAATGTGCAGAGGGAAAGAAAGGGAGTAAAGCTAAAATGAGGAAGGTCTGGGTCTGGGACCTACTGAAAATAGGTCACTTAGGCGGAAAGAGGAGTGACAGCGGAGAAAGGGAATGGCCAGAAAAGGCAAGGCTGATGCTGACAGAAGTGCGAGAGGGCGCCTAGCAGCGACTAGGGTTGTCGAAGGCAATTAACTGGACTCACACGGGGTTGCCGACTCCGTGAAGGAAGCGGCGGGACCCGATGGGGGGACCCCAGGCATGGCGCGACCACCTGGGCGCCTAGGGGGAGGCAAATCCTGGCCCCTGCTGCTGCAGCGGTGTTCACTGGCTGTCCCCCAGGAGCCCCTGCAGCGGCCATCTTAGTCTTCGGCCGGGAGGCGGGGCTTTTGATGCTGACTGACATAGAAATTGACCAATCAGAACTATCTCCAGAGGAAGTGTCAGTTGCCAATGGCTACCTAGGAGGCGGGGCTTTTGACGCTGACTGACATAGAAATTGACCAATCAGAACTAAATCCTGGAGAAGTGTCAGTTGCCAATGGCTACCTAGGAGGCGGGGCTTTTGACGCTGACTGACATAGAAATTGACCAATGAGAACTAAATCCTGGAGAAGTGTCAGTTGCCAATGGCTACCTAGGAGGCGGGGCTTTTGACGCTGACTGACATAGATATTGACCAATCAGAACTATCTCCAGAGGAAGTGTTAGTTGCCAATGGCTACCTAGGAGGTGGAGCTTTTGATGCTGACTGACATAGAAATTATCCAATCAGAACTAAATCCAGGTGAAGTGTGAGTTGCCAATGGCTACCAAGGAGGCAGGCCTTTTGAAGATGACTGACATAGAAATTGACCAACAAGAACCAAACCCTGGAGAAGTGCGAGTTGCCAATTGCTTACTAGGAGGCGAGGCTTTTGATGCTGAGTGGCATAAAAATTGACCAATCAGAACAAATCTCGGTGAAGTGCAAATTGCAAAGGGCAACCTAAGAGGAGGGGCATTAGATGCTGATTGGCATAGGAAGTGACCAATCATAACAAATGTGGGTGACGTTCATCTTGCCAATGGATAGCTAGGAGGAGGATATTTTGATGCAGACTGATAGAAATTGACCAAACAGAACAAATCTAGGTGAAGTCGGAGTTGCCAATGCCTACTAGGAGGCGGTACTTTTGACGATGACTGGCACAGGTATTAACCTAACAGAACCAAACCCTGGAGCAGTGTGAGTTGCCAATGGCTACCTAGGAGGCAGGCTTTTGACGCTGACTGACATAGAAATTGACCAATCAGAACTATCTCCAGAGGAAGTTTCAGTTGCCAATGGCTACCTAGGAGGCGGGGCTTTTGACGCTGACTGACATAGAAATTGACCAATGAGAACTAAATCCTGGAGAAGTGTCAGTTGCCAATGGCTACCTAGGAGGCGGGGCTTTTGACACTGACTGACATAGAAGTTGACCAATCAGAACTATCTCCAGAGGAAGTGTTAGTTGCCAATGGCTACCTAGGAGGCGGGGCTTTTGCCGCTGACTGACATAGAAATTGACCAATCAGAACTATCTCCAGAGGAAGTGTTAGTTGCCAATGGTTACCTAGGAGGTGGGGCTTTTGATGCTGACTGACATAGAAATTGACCAATCAGAACTAACTCCAGAAGAAGTGTGAGTTCCCAATGGTTACATAGGAGGTGGGGCTTTTGATGTTGACTGACATAGAAATTAACCAATCAGAACTAAATCCAGGAGAAGTGTGTTGCCAATGGCTACCTAGGAGGCGGGGCTTTTTTTTTTTTAATGTTCAAGAAAAAATATTTTTATTAAAATGTCCTATTACTTTATGTTAACGATTACTCATTTAGTTCAGCCCTTCGTATTCAGTATCAAAATGAACATATGTTTCTATGGAAATTGAAGCTTTTGTTATTTTGCAGCCCACATAAACTGAAACCTTGTTAGCCCTTGAGTTTGACATGCTTGGTGTAGAGGATGACGCTCCAACTAACTGAATCACCCAGCCAGGGCCAAAATTACACTGCAGACACGGGGATTTGAAGGTGCCCCAGAAGAGTTCCAGAAGGGACTTCTACATGAGTCTGCAGCTCAGAGGAGAGATCTGGAGTTCGGATCTCAGTAGCAGATGTGTCCAGCGTTAGGTAGGTTTTTCTGATGCCCGTAAACTGGAACCAATGGCACTCTACTCTTCTTTATAATATTCATCACACTAGTCATTATTTGCTCAGTATTTATCTTCCCCAGCAGAAGGTAAGGAATATGCCTGTCTTCTTATTATCCTTAAGACAGAGCACATATTCGGCACTCAATAAATATTTACTGGATGGTTGAATGAATAACACAGATTTGGAAGTCCTCAGTAGGGCTGAAGTCATAGTACATAACAAAAAGAGTCATCGATGGCACTGGGGGGCGGGAGGGAGAGAGAGAAGCAACGTCTAAGGAGAGGATGGAAGACAAGTCAGCCAAGAAAAGGGAGAGTCAGCAGAGTGGGAAGAAGAAAACCAGGTAAGTCTAATGTCATCTCCACAGGGTCAAATGCTTCAGAGAAGTCAAGTCAGAACTTAAAAGGGTTCATAAGATTTAACAATCGCGGACATCACGTTGCTAGATGTTTCGGGAATGTGCAGAGGGAAAGAAAGGGAGTAAAGCTAAAATGAGGAAGGTCTGGGTCTGGGACCTACTGAAAATAGGTCACTTAGGCGGAAAGAGGAGTGACAGCGGAGAAAGGGAATGGCCAGAAAAGGCAAGGCTGATGCTGACAGAAGTGCGAGAGGGCGCCTAGCAGCGACTAGGGTTGTCGAAGGCAATTAACTGGACTCACACGGGGTTGCCGACTCCGTGAAGGAAGCGGCGGGACCCGATGGGGGGACCCCAGGCATGGCGCGACCACCTGGGCGCCTAGGGGGAGGCAAATCCTGGCCCCTGCTGCTGCAGCGGTGTTCACTGGCTGTCCCCCAGGAGCCCCTGCAGCGGCCATCTTAGTCTTCGGCCGGGAGGCGGGGCTTTTGATGCTGACTGACATAGAAATTGACCAATCAGAACTATCTCCAGAGGAAGTGTCAGTTGCCAATGGCTACCTAGGAGGCGGGGCTTTTGACGCTGACTGACATAGAAATTGACCAATCAGAACTATCTCCAGAGGAAGTGTCAGTTGCCAATGGCTACCTAGGAGGCGGGGCTTTTGACGCTGACTGACATAGAAATTGACCAATGAGAACTAAATCCTGGAGGTGTCAGTTGCCAATGGCTACCTAGGAGGTGGGGCTTTTGACGCTGACTGACATAGATATTGACCAATCAGAACTATCTCCAGAGGAAGTGTTAGTTGCTGATGGCTATCTAGGAGATGGGGCTTTTGATGCTGACTGACATAGAAATTAACCAATCAGAACTAAATCCAGGTGAAGTGTGAGTTGCCAATGGCTACCAAGGAGGCAGGCCTTTTGAAGATGACTGACATAGAAATTGACCAACAAGAACCAAACCCTGGAGAAGTGCGAGTTGCCAATTGCTTACTAGGAGGCGAGGCTTTTGATGCTGAGTGGCATAAAAATTGACCAATCAGAACAAATCTCGGTGAAGTGCAAATTGCAAAGGGCAACCTAAGAGGAGGGGCATTAGATGCTGATTGGCATAGGAAGTGACCAATCATAACAAATGTGGGTGACGTTCATCTTGCCAATGGATAGCTAGGAGGAGGATATTTTGATGCAGACTGATAGAAATTGACCAAACAGAACAAATCTAGGTGAAGTCGGAGTTGCCAATGCCTACTAGGAGGCGGTACTTTTGACGATGACTGGCACAGGTATTAACCTAACAGAACCAAACCCTGGAGCAGTGTGAGTTGCCAATGGCTACCTAGGAGGCAGGCTTTTGAGGCTGACTGACATAGAAATTGACCAATCAGAACTATCTCCAGAGGAAGTTTCAGTTGCCAATGGCTACCTAGGAGGCGGGGCTTTTGACGCTGACTGACATAGAAATTGACCAATGAGAACTAAATCCTGGAGAAGTGTCAGTTGCCAATGGCTACCTAGGAGGCGGGGCTTTTGACACTGACTGACATAGAAGTTGACCAATCAGAACTATCTCCAGAGGAAGTGTTAGTTGCCAATGGCTTCCTAGGAGGCGGGGCTTTTGCCGCTGACTGACATAGAAATTGACCAATCAGAACTATCTCCAGAGGAAGTGTTAGTTGCCAATGGTTACCTAGGAGGTGGGGCTTTTGATGCTGACTGACATAGAAATTGACCAATCAGAACTAACTCCAGAAGAAGTGTGAGTTCCCAATGGTTACATAGGAGGTGGGGCTTTTGATGCTGATTGACAGAAATTGACCAATGAGAACTAAATCCTGGAGAAGTGTCAGTTGCCAATGGCTACCTAGGAGGCGGGGCTTTTGACACTGACTGACATAGAAATTGACCAATCAGAACTATCTCCAGAGGAAGTGTCAGTTGCCAATGGCTACCTAGGAGGCGGGGCTTTTGACGCTGACTGACATAGAAATTGACCAATGAGAACTAAATCCTGGAGAAGTGTCAGTTGCCAATGGCTACCTAGGAGGCGGGGCTTTTGACACTGACTGACAGAGAAATTGACCAATCAGAACTATCTCCAGAGGAAGTGTTAGTTGCCAATGGCTACCTAGGAGGTGGGGCTTTTGATGCTGAGTGACATAGAAATTAACCAATCAGAACTAAATCCAGGTGAAGTGTGAGTTGCCAATGGCTACCAAGGAGGCAGGCCTTTTGAGGATGACTGACATAGAAATTGACCAACAAGAACCAAACCCTGGAGAAGTGCGAGTTGCCAATTGCTTACTAGGAGGCGAGGCTTTTGATGCTGAGTGGCATAAAAATTGACCAATCAGAACAAATCTCGGTGAAGTGCAAATTGCAAAGGGCAACCTAAGAGGAGGGGCATTAGATGCTGATTGGCATAGGAAGTGACCAATCATAACAAATGTGGGTGACGTTCATCTTGCCAATGGATAGCTAGGAGGAGGATATTTTGATGCAGACTGATAGAAATTGACCAAACAGAACAAATCTAGGTGAAGTCGGAGTTGCCAATGCCTACTAGGAGGCGGTACTTTTGACGATGACTGGCACAGGTATTAACCTAACAGAACCAAACCCTGGAGCAGTGTGAGTTGCCAATGGCTACCTAGGAGGCAGGCTTTTGACGCTGACTGACATAGAAATTGACCAATCAGAACTATCTCCAGAGGAAGTTTCAGTTGCCAATGGCTACCTAGGAGGCGGGGCTTTTGACGCTGACTGACATAGAAATTGACCAATGAGAACTAAATCCTGGAGAAGTGTCAGTTGCCAATGGCTACCTAGGAGGCGGGGCTTTTGACGCTGACTGACATAGATATTGACCAATCAGAACTATCTCCAGAGGAAGTGTTAGTTGCTGATGGCTATCTAGGAGATGGGGCTTTTGATGCTGACTGACATAGAAATTAACCAATCAGAACTAAATCCAGGTGAAGTGTGAGTTGCCAATGGCTACCAAGGAGGCAGGCCTTTTGAAGATGACTGACATAGAAATTGACCAACAAGAACCAAACCCTGGAGAAGTGCGAGTTGCCAATTGCTTACTAGGAGGCGAGGCTTTTGATGCTGAGTGGCATAAAAATTGACCAATCAGAACAAATCTCGGTGAAGTGCAAATTGCAAAGGGCAACCTAAGAGGAGGGGCATTAGATGCTGATTGGCATAGGAAGTGACCAATCATAACAAATGTGGGTGACGTTCATCTTGCCAATGGATAGCTAGGAGGAGGATATTTTGATGCAGACTGATAGAAATTGACCAAACAGAACAAATCTAGGTGAAGTCGGAGTTGCCAATGCCTACTAGGAGGCGGTACTTTTGACGATGACTGGCACAGGTATTAACCTAACAGAACCAAACCCTGGAGCAGTGTGAGTTGCCAATGGCTACCTAGGAGGCAGGCTTTTGAGGCTGACTGACATAGAAATTGACCAATCAGAACTATCTCCAGAGGAAGTTTCAGTTGCCAATGGCTACCTAGGAGGCGGGGCTTTTGACGCTGACTGACATAGAAATTGACCAATGAGAACTAAATCCTGGAGAAGTGTCAGTTGCCAATGGCTACCTAGGAGGCGGGGCTTTTGACACTGACTGACATAGAAGTTGACCAATCAGAACTATCTCCAGAGGAAGTGTTAGTTGCCAATGGCTTCCTAGGAGGCGGGGCTTTTGCCGCTGACTGACATAGAAATTGACCAATCAGAACTATCTCCAGAGGAAGTGTTAGTTGCCAATGGTTACCTAGGAGGTGGGGCTTTTGATGCTGACTGACATAGAAATTGACCAATCAGAACTAACTCCAGAAGAAGTGTGAGTTCCCAATGGTTACATAGGAGGTGGGGCTTTTGATGCTGATTGACAGAAATTGACCAATGAGAACTAAATCCTGGAGAAGTGTCAGTTGCCAATGGCTACCTAGGAGGCGGGGCTTTTGACACTGACTGACATAGAAATTGACCAATCAGAACTATCTCCAGAGGAAGTGTCAGTTGCCAATGGCTACCTAGGAGGCGGGGCTTTTGACGCTGACTGACATAGAAATTGACCAATGAGAACTAAATCCTGGAGAAGTGTCAGTTGCCAATGGCTACCTAGGAGGCGGGGCTTTTGACACTGACTGACAGAGAAATTGACCAATCAGAACTATCTCCAGAGGAAGTGTTAGTTGCCAATGGCTACCTAGGAGGTGGGGCTTTTGATGCTGAGTGACATAGAAATTAACCAATCAGAACTAAATCCAGGTGAAGTGTGAGTTGCCAATGGCTACCAAGGAGGCAGGCCTTTTGAGGATGACTGACATAGAAATTGACCAACAAGAACCAAACCCTGGAGAAGTGCGAGTTGCCAATTGCTTACTAGGAGGCGAGGCTTTTGATGCTGAGTGGCATAAAAATTGACCAATCAGAACAAATCTCGGTGAAGTGCAAATTGCAAAGGGCAACCTAAGAGGAGGGGCATTAGATGCTGATTGGCATAGGAAGTGACCAATCATAACAAATGTGGGTGACGTTCATCTTGCCAATGGATAGCTAGGAGGAGGATATTTTGATGCAGACTGATAGAAATTGACCAAACAGAACAAATCTAGGTGAAGTCGGAGTTGCCAATGCCTACTAGGAGGCGGTACTTTTGACGATGACTGGCACAGGTATTAACCTAACAGAACCAAACCCTGGAGCAGTGTGAGTTGCCAATGGCTACCTAGGAGGCAGGCTATTGATGCTAAATTGCATAGAAATTGACCAATAAGAACTAAATCCAGGAGAAGTGTCAGTTGCCAGTGGCTACCTAGTAGCCGGGACTTTTGAAGATGACTGTCATAGAGATTGACCAATCAGAACAAATCTGGGTGAAGTGCGAGTTGCTAATGGCTGCCTAGGAGGGTGAGCTTTTGTTTCTGACTGGCATAAAAACCAACCAATCAGAACCTAATCAGGGTGATCTGCGAAGCTGGAACCTAACTGGTGGCTGAGAAGGGGTTTTCAGGGCAACAGCTGTTTGGTGTAAGGTGTAAGAAAGCAGTTCAATTTTTTAATGACCAGTTTGGCAGTATAGTGCATATGGCTGGCTATCAGTCCAGATATAGGGGTTATGTATTTTTGTCTGCCAAGAGCATCTCCTCCTGCTGAAAAAGGCTCCCCCCACCATTTTAGAAATCCTAACCTATATAATCTATCCATAATAATAAATGTTAATATGCTAATTTGATAGGGTGGACCGGCCATCTACTGGACATCCGACTTCCAGACAATGCCATGGTGTTGGGGGCCAAGGCATAGGCAGTTTGGGGGCGATCAGGCCGGCAGAGGAGGACACTTGGGGTCTAGATCAGGCCAGCAGGGGGTTAGGGACAATCAGGCTGGCAAGGGAGAACAGTTGGGGGTGAGATCAGGCAGGCAGGTGAGCAGTTAGGAGGTAGTGGTCCCAGATTGTGAGAGGGATGTCTGACTGCTGGTTTAGGCCTGATTCCTGTGGGCCTAAACCAGTATTTGGACATCCCCCAAGGATTCCCTGATTAGAGAGGGTGTAGTCTGGGATGAGGGAAACCCCCACCCTGTGCATGAATTTTTTGCACCGGTCCACTAATTTAGTTATAAAAAAGAGTAGCCAGCCCTAACTGGTTTGGCTCAGTGGATAGAGCGTCGGCCTGCGGACTGAAGGGTCCCAGGTTCGATTTCGGTCAAGGGCATGTACCTTGGTTGTGGGCACATCCCCAGTGGGGAGTGTGCAGGAGGCAGCTGGTCTATGTTTCTCTCTCATCGATGTTTCTAACTCTCTGTCCCTCTCCCTTCCCCTCTGAAAAATCGATAAAATATATTTTTAAAAAAATAAAGTAAAAGGAGTAGCCATCCTACTGCTATAACATATTACAGATCAGTCTCAACACCATTTGTACTCAGTCATCCATAAGCCACCTTCAGCATCATCTGGGCCCTTTCCACTTTGTGTCTAGACTTGTATAGTCTTTCCTGGCCTCTTCTGGCAGAATAAATTCTCTCCCTCTGTGGTCCATTCTTTTTTGGCTACTTGGCTTTCACAGAGTAGAGAGTGCTGTCACCAGATGTGGACCTGGATTTGTCTGAGTCACCTGCCAGATGGGAAAGGGACCCTGCTCTACTCTAGTGGTTCTCAGTGTGGCCCGTGGACCAATAACAACAGCATCACCTAGAAACTTGCTAGAAATGCAAATTTTCAGATTGTGTCTGCCCCCGTCCCACAGAATCAGAAGCACGGGTCAGAGGCTTGGTTGTCTGTATTTTAACAAGCCTCCAGGGAGTTCTGATGCACACTGACGTTTGCCAACCACTGTTCCGCTCTCTGTGACTCTTTCCTTTCTGTCCCAGTGTCTGAGTGCCTGCCATGAGCTGTTTTGCTGGCTCTTTTTAAACCCAACCAACACATAGGCATGACTAAGATAGAACCAAATTCCACAGCTAGGTTTACTTCTGTTCATTAGAGCTGAAATGTGTTAACCTTACTTACTGGGCTGGTTGTCAGAAAGGAAGAAGATTCTGTCAGGTTACATCATCCAGAATAAATTGTCAGGTGACACTGTGCATGTGGTAGTCACAAATACTATAGATCATTGACTGGAAATTGGTGACAGTTCTCCTGCCCCACCTCCCTGCAGACAACATCTTGTTAGTGAGTCATGTGGATGCTAACAATATATATATTTACTGCATCTTTTAAGAAATCTGATGATTTTGTGAGTTATTTTTCTTTTTGTGTGTGAAACATCATTAAAAAGAAGTGCAGTGTTTCATTTCTTTTTCTATTATGCTCTCTTGCTGTTTTTATAATGCACTTTCAAAAGTATAGATATATAATAACAAGAAAATTTGTTTCTAGGATAGAGGACATCACACATCACCTTATATCTCTGTGTGTGTGTTTTTCTCCCCAGCCATATTTGTACACATGGGAAATAATCCTGTCTATAATGTCATATTTAAAAAGCTGCCTCAAGGAATCTCAGTGTTGTTGGTAAAATTGAATTTTGCTGCCCTGGATCACATTATTGCTTTTTTAATTTGACTATGGTTCATCCGGAACTAGAAAAACTGGTCAACTGGCTTATTGACTCCTTGCCCAAAAAACTTTTTCCACTTGTGGCTCACGCTAAACTTGCACCTCATATTTTAACTTGCTATTCAGAGGACACATGATTCACATTTTGAATCCCTCCAAAAATGATGGTTTTGCTTTTTTGTTTTCATCTTTAAAAGTGCTCGTGCAACTGGAGAATCATGCAGGCCAAGGAGGCAGAAATGAGAAGGGAAATTATCTAAATTTGTGTAGATCACTGATTTGAATTTGAGAGACATACTGGGACCTCTGACTCCTAGCACTTCTAGAACGGTTGTGCAGCAAATAGGAAAATGCACTTGCTATCGCAGTCCCAGAGGTCCTGGATTTTTAGTGCTGACTGTGCCACTAACCACCTGTGTGAGGCTGGAGAGCAGCCATACCGTCCTCAGTCTTCTCAGCTAAGCCATGAGGAGCTTGGAATTATGACTTCCAGGATTTCCACCCAAGCCAAAATAATACTTTCTGAAATCTAACTTTGTAATATTTATATACAAAAATAGATGATCAGAGCGTGTTGCATGTTCTATTTTATCAACAGCTCTTTCCCTGAGCAAGTAGGGTCAAGAGCAAAAAAAAAAAAAAAAAAAAAAGAACCACACTCTTTCATTTCCCTAACCATGAAACATCATGGTGTTTAGGGAGCAGACAGAACACTTTTCTACTACAAACTCTTTAGCTAATCCCTGCTGGCCTGTTTTCTGATGTCTTTGACATTGCTTTTTGCATAACTTCTAGCAGACATTCCCACTGATCACATTTTCTTCAGTTAATGTTCCAGAAGTAGATGATCCCCTTAGAGGGTGGCAAGTTGATGTTTACTATGTGGCATCAGAAATTCTCATGGATAGCCTATCTCCTTTGTGACCTGGTCTCAATGACTGTGCTTGTCTGAATCACTACAGTAGAAAATCTCTTTGCCCCCTTTCTCAAAACAAGTGACCACTGAGAAAATAGACATTTGTGATAACCAAACACTCATGCTTGATCCCCAGTGTGGGGCATGCAGGAGGCAGCTGATCCATGATTCTCTCTCATCATTGATGTTTCTATCTCTCTCTCCCCCACTCCCTTCCTTTCTTAAATCAACAAAAATATATTTTTAAAAATCATTGTTATTTCAAATATCACGTGAATTCTCTGATGTTTGCACAGGATCAGAGTATTTTGCAGAGCACTGGTTATTAATCCTGGCAGTAGATCACTCAACAACATCTTTTCTTTCTGTGAGAATCACCTCCCTTCTATGGAGATATTCTCCAAATGCCATAAATACAGGAGCTTATTCAAAAGGTGAACCAAACAAGGAACAATGGAAATACTCAAGCTAAGGCAGGAACACCTAAGAAACCAAGAGTTACCACAAACAAGGAAGATATCCCAGATGTCCCACTGGGTGCCAAGAAGGGAGGGCAGTTGTGGGTGATCAGGCCAAGATGGGGTTGCAGTTGTAGGTGATCAGGCCTGCGGGAGGGCAGTTGGGGGCAAGCAGACCAGTATGCAGAGTGGTTAGGGGCAATCAGGCAGGCAGGCAGGTGAGTGGTTAGGAGCCAACAGTCCCAGATTGCAAGAGGGATGTCCGACTGCCGGTTTAGGCCAGATCCCTCGAGGAGTCCCAGATTGAGAAGGATGCAGGCTGGGCTGAGGGACACCTCCCTCCACCCCCATGCACGAATTTCGTGTACTGGGCCACTAGTTTAATATAAAGTGTCATTGATTGGGGAAATTTTAGTCAGCCCTGGGAGACTGTGTGTGTCCATGATGGAACCTCAGACGTATCTGCTCTGCCCTTGTCCTAGGTGAAGCGTGTAAAGAGGAATATCAGAAAGACTGATGATCTTTTCTAACTTTGAAGCTTGTAGTAGTGTTGAATAAATTAAGAATTTTTAGCATGATAACAAGAACTCAAAATTTGTTGTGTTTTTTTTTCCTTAAGGCAACTTTCGTTAAGCAGGTAATTAGCAAATGGTGGGTGAAAAGGGATTACTTTTAAGTTACATTCATCTGAAATCTGTAGTGCTTGGTGATCTCATTCTTTTTTTTTTTTTTGAGGCAATTTAAAAAAACTTATTTTAAAGAAGTGGTGACTGCTCCTATGAAAGTATTGACGATGGGCCCAAGAACAATAGAGAAACAACACTGGCCTGGCTCCAGCACTGGGGTGCACTGGAGGTTGGGAAGGTTCTTGCCCACATGTGATAGTTCCCTTCAGGTGTGGGGCTCCATCAGCATAAAATATCTGGCCCCTCATTGACCCCCTCGCCTTCCTTTCTTGGGAGATGGGTTGCATATCTATTTGGTGCATGTGTAAGCAAAATCAGCTCACATACAGAGATGACCCTCTTCTTTTTCTCTGGAGCAGGCCTTCTTTTTCCTGTGCGGAGCATGAGTTTTTACAGCTCTGGGCTGTGTAGTGAACTCATTAGGGCACCCAGCACCCTGGATGGGAATGGGAGTCTGTGTGCAAAGTTAAGGCTTATGAAGCCCACTTTACTGACACTGTCTCTATCAGTAACAACAGTAATATTTTGGTTTTTAAATAAGGGTGTTCTGGTAAATACTCAACAAGTAACCTGCCAAGGGAAATAAACAAAAAAGCCCAGATTGAAGCATCTGCAGAGTGCTGTGGCATAAATAACCCAACTGAGATTATTTCAGGACACCTCATGGATAAATTGAATGAGAAGTTGAGAAGGGATGGATAGAATTGGTTCTTGCAAACTGGCAGGGGATGGACTGAGCTCAGCACTATCTCTTTTTCACTCGTTCTTTCTTTTCTCTTAAGGTGGCAGGATTTGGCTATACAGGATGGGCCTGCTTGTCAGACTTCCTCAAACACCATCATTCAGGTTGCCTGATTTCCAATTAAATGTATGTCAAAGGGTCACTTGGAAACTAGGCTTTTATTACACATTGTATAACTAAATATGTAATGTAAACTAGTCTTATATGTGGCATACATATGCACATTTTATATGTAAAAACAGTTATATATAAATAACATATAATGTATATATGTATATGTAAGTAATGATATAGATGTATCTATATGTATATAGATACATATATAATGTCTGAATGTATGTGTGTAGCATGTGTATTTAAGTATATGTGGATATGTACTCTGTAATTGTAATGGTTGCACAGGTATATACATCTGTCAAAACATATGGAACACTTAAAATGAGTACATTTAATTTCATGTACATTTTGCCTCAATAAAGTTAAATTTTAAAAAGTCAATTTACTCACTTGAAGTGTATATAACATTAGTAGTTTAAATCAGGCACAAAAAATAAATGACATGGTAGTGGTTGATTGCTTTACAGCCCCCAAATCTTCATCCTCATTAATTCCATGTTTTTGTTACATGCCTTATTTTTCTTTATGGAAATTGAGTACATATTTTTTAATTATTTAAATTTTTTTAAAAAAATAATTTTTTAAAAAGGGAACATTGTTAGTAAAATTGCTATTTGAAAATATAAACCCAATAGCCAAGTTAGGTCCTGTCTATAGGCAGCGATCTTTGCTGGACTATAACATACTCTGATTCTTGAATTGGTATATCTTAATGGGACAAAATTATACACTGCTTGTCCTTGGTAGTAAATATTAAACAGATGAAAGTTGCATTAGGTTCATAATTAAAATATTACTTTGACCTTGAAACTTTTAGTAGACTGGATCTCAATGAACTTCTTGAACCTCTGGCACCTTAATTGATCAAATCACTTCCTATTTTAAACAGAAGTTTTAAAATATTTTTCCCCAGAGCTATGGCTTCCATTCATTTCCTACCCTTGGCCTATGGTGTCAAATTAATAGCTATCGCCGAGGCCGGTTTGGCTCAGTGGATAGAGCGTCGGCCTGCGGACTGGTGGGTCCCGGGTTCGATTCCGGTCAAAGGCATGTACCTGGGTTGTGGGCACATCCCCGGTGGGAGATGTGCAGGAGGCGGCTGATCGATGTTTCTCTCTCATGGATGTTTCTGGCTCTCTGTCTCTCTCCCTTCCTCTCTGTGGAAGATCAATGAAATATATTAAAAAAAATAATAGCTATCTGATATAATATATCTCCATTGCTGGAATTATAGGAATTATATCCATTTGGCTCCTAGATACACATACATATACACATTCTCTCTCTCTCTCTCTCTCTCTCTCTCTCTCTCTCTCTCTCTCTCTCACACACACACATACACACACACACACACACATACATTTCAGGTATTCAGCCTAGTACATTGTATATGGTGAGATAACTTTATATAATCAGAAATATCTATATTTATTTCCTATCATTTTTGAAGACATGAGATTTTTAGCATCTATATTCAGATGAATGTGATTCCTTCAGTAACTGTCCCTATAGAGGGGGTTGCACATTTTTACCAACAGAGATGTGATTGCCAAAAGCATTTCCGAAGCTGTTCCTCTTGAGAACTGCCTCTGGGGCTCACTCCTCCCCATACAACCAGTGAAAACTCTTGGCAAAGTCTGGGTTCTTTAAGAGTTACCTGATTACCTCAAAACTTCCCAAAGCTTTTGCAACCAAGAGTAATGAAGATGGCTGGTGGAGAAGCCAGGTACACTGTCTGTCATAGTGTTGTAATTAACTAGTTATTAATAATAGGAAAGGAGTAAAGGGGGAGGCCAGATATTATAGGTGTGTCATTTGGGCATCTTCACCAGGAAGTTACAAATTCACACTCCCCAAGGAACCACTGCCAATTCTCTACACATCACTGGGGGAAGGTATTCAACAAAGGAAGATAGATACATGTCCAGTAAAGTTGGGGTGACATAGGGAAAGTACTTGCCTGTCAATCACACAACAGAGATCAGTGGCTACTGCAAATGTGTGAAATTTAGGAATACATAATCCCCTTAACAAAGGCATTCTCTCTTTTGCTGCTCTTGTGACTTGTGGCCACTCTCTTGGCTTCCTTGAATTCGCCTATATGGCCCGCGGCCACATAGACCCCATATACAATGGACTGACTGACCGTGGCAGGGAAACACAAGCTACCTGATGAGGGAATGGCCCCGGCTCCAACATGGAAAGGAAACTTTGAACGCTGGCTCTGAGTTTAGCTGTTAAAGCCCCAGCTACACTCTTTCTATGCAGGGACAAAGGGAAATGAGGCTTTGGAAACCCAAGGGTTCCACAGAAATAACGCTTTTTTCCATAGCCTCTTGTGCAAGCCTCAGAAAATTCATTTTCTCGGGATATCACAAGAAATCCACCACCACCAGCAACAGGGGAGATAAGGCCTTCTATCCGGTAACACTTGGAACCAGGGACTCAGTGTGACTCGAACATAGGAGGATTTATGTTTCTCTGTGGCTTCTAGTCTGTGTCTGAAGTCAGGGCCAAATGGAAAGTTTACAACATGCTTTGAGCAAATGCATAGGAAGGCTTTTTCTGATCACCCTCTTTGGCTACAAAATGACATATCAATATTGCCAGCACATTCACTCTCTTTCTTATATTTATTCCTCTCCTGATGGCTCTATTTAATGCCCATGGAGCCAAATAGTTCCCCAAATTAGCAAAATGTGGTTTAAACTTCCTATACAACTTCTGTAGACTTTCACGTTTAAGGCTTTATTTACCTTATCTGTGAAGTGGGCACATAACTGCTATGTCATGAGGTTTTTGTGAGGATTAAATGACTAAATATGTCAAGTGTCTATTATGGTACCTGGGTAAATTATCTGTACACCAAATGTTAATTATATTTTTCCCACTCTGCTGTTCTTTTCTAACTAATAAAATTTTGGGGTTATTCTAGCTTGTTAAATGATTTTTGTTAATGCAACAAATGCTAAATGTTGTAAATTTTTTAAATTAAACACCGCAGCCAATTTCTACCCATCTCACAGCAGAAACGCCATGAGTTTTAGAGATATTTACCTGTTGTACATCCCTCTTTTATTCCAATGCAGGAAACTCTTTAGTCTTCTCTGATAAATTCCAACAAAACATCTCAACTTAAAGCAAAGCAATTTTTGTTGTTGTTGTTGTTTTTGTGGTTGCCTTGGGGACATTTAAAATAAGACCTAAAGAATGAGAGAGGATTAGGCGGGTGAACAGTGGCTGGTAGGGTGGGCTAGGACGATTGAATGTGGGAAATACATAAAGCACAGACCCTGTGATGGGAGGTCCTATAAACAGTACAAGGAATGGACAGAGGGTGTGTGTGGCTACAGAGAAGAGGTCCATTGAGAGAATAAACCAAACAGGTCAACAAGGTTTGGACTATGTGGGGTTTTCAACCATGGTCCAGTGAGTCACTCTCTCCCAAGGGAAACAGGTGACTGTAGAGAGATTTACACCGGACAATGGCAACAGCTGAACATTTTAGTTGTCTTGGGTGCTATATCTCAGAGGAGCACAGGACAGGGATTCTTGTTCCAACCAGAGTCTGGGTCTCACTTTGAGGGAAAGTACCCAATAGCTATGAGAAGAAAGCACAAGGTGACAAGCTAACCTAGCTACGTGACTCTGAGCAAGTCATGTCCCCCGTCAGGACCCCACCTCCTCCTCTAGCCACCAAGAATTTGGGCCCAACACTTTGTAAGAATTTGTTGAATCTTTGGAGAGAAATAGACTCACTTTCCAGCCATGAGCTTTGTCCAGAGGGGAGCTATGATTTTTCCCCTGTAAAAGGTCTCTTGAAATACAAGAACCTCATTTAAAAGTGAGATCCTTCTGTAGCTGGATATGTTCCAGCATTAGATGCGAAGGGGAATAAAACCACATCCATTTAGAACTGCCGGGGTCCAACCCCAGCGGGTCCAGGGGTCCCCAAAGGTGTGGACGGAGTCGGCGAAGAAGGAACGATACAGAGATAGCGTTCAGTTGATCATCATAGCCGGGTTCGCTTGTCAGGGTCTCCAGCCAGGTTCTGTACAGGTACTCCAGTCAGGTTCAGTGTCCAGGTTCCAGTCAGGTTCTCCTGCCAATCTCTGTAGTCAGGTTCAGTCCAGGATCCCTTGCCATGTTCTCCCGCTAGGCTCTGTCTCTAGGCTCCGAGGCCAGTCCCTCTCCTGGATCCTCCAGCATGCTCTCTCCAGCAAAGTTCTTCTGTCTCTAGGCTCCGTGTAGATTCTGTCTTCTTGATTCTGTTCTAAGTTCTGAGTCTTTCTGTCTTGTTACAACTGTATTTATACCAGTTGATTCAATCCTATCAATCTCTATTACAAAGGTTAGGGCGTTTCTTATCTCCATTCCAGGGAGAAAAGATTATGTAGTTTAAGCATGATTGTTCATAGTTAAAGGGATTAATTACCCGCCTGGCACTTAGTTGAGGGGTTTTATTCCCTCCCTAACTTCAGGGGAAAATCCCTACCTGGGGATTCAACCTTTCTAGGAGAGGTGACCTTGGTTAAAACACAGCGCCAAGAAGGTGAGCAAACATATTAAGAACAGTATGCCATATATGCCAGGTCCCTTGAAACAGCAAGGATGGACCGGCTCCCAGCAAATTCCCCCTTTTTTATTTTTTAAAAGCAAGCATTAAAAAGAAAAACCTCAAATGCTCTCTTATATCCATTTTAAGAGTAGGATTGGCGCTTTCCGCTATTACCTGAGTCCTGATCTATCATCCCAGGAAGAGCTTGCCAATCCTGCACTTTCCCAGGGTGGAAAGGCTGCAGTGGGGTTAAGGATAAGGCTCCTTGGGCCTACCTTCTCCCATGCCTCTACATTTACCTTTCCGGCACCTTTCCTTCCTCAGAAAAGCATGGACGTATTTCTTGTATAAAATGTTCCATCTGACTGGGAGTAACCTTAACTCCTCTGCTAGCAAGCATATATGTTAAAAGATCAATACAGAGTCTTTTTTCTTTAGACTCAGTATGGCACATCTTCTTAATCTAAGTTCTGTACTATCCACCTTCTTACCCTATTTATCCTCTATAGGGGGGTCTGTAGCACCCTGGTGGAGTCCTATCCGTCCCGAGTGTGGGGGTTTTCAAGGGGGGGGGGGGCTTACCTAAGGGAATCCTGTTCCAGGGATTCCCAAAGGTGTGGACGGAGTCGGCGAAGACTATCCACCCTCTTCCTACGGTGGAGTCCTATCCGTCCCGAGTGTGGGGTTCTCAATGGGGGGGCTTACCTAGGGGAATCCTGTTCCAGGGGTTCCCAAAGGTGTGGACGGAGTAGGCGAAGACTATCCACCCTCTTCCTACGGTGGAGTCTGATCCGTCCTGAGAGTGGGGCTTCTCAATGGGGGGGGCTTACCCAAGGGAACCCTGTTCGGGCGCCATATGCCGGGGTCCAACCCCAGCAGGTCCAGGGGTCCCTAAAGGTGTGGACGGAGTCGGCGAAGAAGGAATGTCACGGAGACAGCGTTCAGTTGATCAGGAGCCTAGCCAGGATCTCCAGCCAGGATCTCCAGAGAGGTTCTGCTGGTTCTCCAGCCAGGTTCTGTCCAGGCTCTCCAGTCAGGTTCAGTGTCCAGGTTCCAGTCAGGTTCTCCTGCCAATCTCTGTAGTCAGGTTCAGTCCAGGATCCCTTGCCATGTTCTCCCGCTAGGCTCTGTCTCTAGGCTCCGAGGCCAGTCCCTCTCCAGGATCCTCCGGCATGCTCTCGCCAGCGAAGTTCTTCTGTCTCTAGAGAACGTTCTGTGTAGGTTCTGTGCCTAGGCTCTGTCTCTCTTGGTCCTGTCTTCCAAGCCCTGTGTCCTTAGTTCTGTGTTCTGAGTTCTGAGTTCTGTGTTCTGAGTTCTGAGTTCTGAGTTCTGTCTCTTGCTGTCTTGTTACATCTGTATTTATACCAGTTGATTCAATCCTATCAATCTCTATTACAAAGGTTAGGGCGTTTCTTATCTCCATTCCAGGGAGAAAAGATTATGTAGTTTAAGCATGATTGTTCGTAGTTAAAGGGATTAATTACCCGCCTGGCACTTACTTGAGGGGTTTTATTCCCTCCCTAACTTCAGGGGAAAATCCCTACCTGGGGATTCAACCTTTCTCGGAGAGGTGACCTTGGTTAAAACACAGCGCCAAGAAGGTGAGCAAACATATTAAGAACCGTATGCCATATATGCCAGGTCCCTTGAAACAGCAAGGATGGACCGGCTCCCGGCATAGAACCTGACAGAGGACCAGGGAGGATAGAACCCTCTTGGCCTAATGACAGGACTACATTGGGTTCTGTTTCAAGTTGCCATTGAGTTTCTGAGTTCTTTAGAAGGAAGATAAAACAACCTCAAAAAAGAATGATGTGTATAACGGATTAATTTCCAGAGCATTCACGGGTGCCATTTATGTTACAACTCTTCCTTCCTGAATTGTTTTCAATTTTCAATTGAGGGGTTATGTTAAAGCAAATAGATGAACCTGGTTTTTGAGCCTGAGTCTGACATACAACTGTGAAATTGGCTTTGCGGAGAAGAAACCTAAGAGGATGAGGTCAGAGGAAGGGGCTGGAAAACATACACATGGTGCAACTTCTTCACTAAGTTAGGCAACCTGCTCTCTGGAAAAGGACTGTTAATCCAAGACATTCTTCAAGACTGAGAGGAGATAGAGAAGGCAGAGAGAGAGGAGAGAGGAGAGAGAGGGGAGAGAGAGGGGAGAAAGAGAGTATAGAGAGAGAGGAGAGAAGAGAGAGAGGAGAGAGAGAGGAGAGAGAGGAGAGAGAGGAGAGAGAGGGGAGAAGGAGAGAGAGGGGTCAGAGATGGGATAGAGAGGGGAGAGAGAGAGAGAGAGAGAGAGAGAGAGAGAGAGAGAGAGAGGAAGTTAAAGGAGAGAGAGGAGAGAGAGAGAGAGGAGAGAGAGATGTGAGAGAGGAGAGATGGAGGGTAGGGAGGAGAGAAGGGAGAGGAGAGAGAGATGAGAGAGGGGACAGAGAGAGGAGAGAGACTGGAGAGAGAGGACGGAGAGTGGTGAGTGAGGGGAGAGAGAGAGGAGAGAGTGAGGAGAGAGTGAGAGGATAGAGAGAGGAGAGAGAGAGAGAGGAGAGAGAGGAGAGATGGGGGGTATAGTGGAGAGAGGATAGACAGAGGAGAGAGGAGAGAGTGAGAGTAGAGAGAGGGGTGAGATAGGGGACAATGAGATGAGAGAGAGGCGTGAGAGAGGGGTGAGAAGCGGAAAGAGAGAGTAGAGAGAGAGGAAAGAGAGGATAGAGAGAGGATAGGGTGAGAGGATAGAGAGAGGAGAGAGGAGAGAGAGAGAGGAGAGATAGGGCGGGGAGAGAGAGGAGATAGATGAGAGACAGAGAGGTGAGATATAGCAGATAGAGAGAGGAGAGAGTGGAGAGAGAGAGAGGAGACAGAGTATAGAGGAGAGAGAGGAGAGAGGAGGGAGAGAGAGAAGATAGAGTCAGGAGAGAGCAGAGAGAGGAGAGAGAGAGGAGAGAAAGAGAGAGGAGATAGAGGAGAGATGGAGGGCAGAGAGGAGAGAGAGGGAGAGAAGAGATAGAGAGGAGGGAGAGGAGAGAGAGAGATGAGAGATGGAAGGGAGACAGGAGAGAGGGGAGAGAGAGGAGAGAGGAGAGAGAGAGGAAAGAGAGGGGTGAGAGAGGGGAGAGAGAGGGGTGAGAGAGTGGTGAGAGAGCGGAGAGGGAGAGGAAAAAGTGAAGAGATAGAGGATAGAGTGAGAGGATAGAGAGAAGAGAGATTGGAGAGAGACAGTGGAGAGAGAGATGAGAGAGAGGAGAGAGAGAGAGAGGAGAGAGGTAGGAGATTGAGGAGAGACAGTGAGGAGAGATAGAGAGGATAGAGAGAGGAGAGAGGACAGAGAGGAGAGAGAGAACAGAGAGAGAGAGGAGACAGAGGATAGAGGAGAGAGTAGGGAAATAGAGAAGATAGAGATAGGAGAAAGCAGAGAGAGGAGAGAGAGAGGAGAGAGAGACAGGAGATAGAGAGGTGAGAGAGGAGAGATGGAGAGTAGAGAGCAGAGAGGCGAGAGGAGAGAGAGAGGATAGAGAGGAGTGAGAGAGGGGAGAGAGAAAGGAGAGAGCATGGAGAGAGAGGAGGGAGAGGGGTGAGAGTGGGGGGAGAGAGAAGAGAGAGAGAGGAGAGACAGGAAAGAGAGAGTGGATAGATTGAGAGCTAGAGAGAGGAGAGAGGAGAGATAGAGAGAGGACAGAGAGAGAGGCTAGTGAGGAGGAGAGAGAGAGGGAGGAAGAGAGGTGAGAGAGAGAGGAGATATGGTTGGTAGAGAGGAGAGAGGAGAGAGAGAGGAGATAGAGGGGTGAGAGACGGGGTGAGAGAGAGGAGAGAGTGTGGAGAGAGAGTGAGGAGATAGAGAGAGGAGAGAGAGAGATAGGAGAGAGTGGAGAGAGAGAGAGGTTATAGAGAGCTGAGAGGGGAGAGGAGAGAGAGAGGGGAAAGAGGGGTGAGAGAGGGGAGACAGAGAGGAGAGAGAGTGGAGAGAGAGGATGGAGAGGGGTGAGAGAGGAGAGAGAGAGAGGAGAGAGAGGAGAGAGAGAGAGGAGAGATAGATAGGAGAAGAGAGAGAGATGGTAGAGAGGAGGAGGGGAGAGAGAGAGAGAGAGAGAGAGAGAGAGAGAGAGAGAGAGAGAGAAGAGAGAGAGAGATAGTGGAGAGATGGAGGGTTGAGAGGAGAGAGAAGAGAGGACAGAGAGAGGAGAGAGGCGATATAGAGTATAGAGATGGGTGTGAGAGGGGAGAGAGAGTGGAGAGAGAGGAGGTAGAGGGTTGAGTGAGTTGACAGAGAGCGGGGAGAGAGTGGAGAGGAGAGAGAGATGAGAGAGAAAGAGAGGAGAGAGAGAGAGAGGAGAGAGAGAGTGTATAGAGACAGGGTGGAGAGGAGGAGAGAGAGATGAGGGAGAGTATAGAGTGAGAGGATAAAGAGAGGAGGGAGAAGTAAGAGTGGAGAGAGAGAGAGTTGAGAACAAGTGGGGAGAGAGAGGGTTCAGAGGAGTAGAGAGAGAGAGGAGAGAGAGAGGAGAGATGGAGGGTAGAGAGGAGTGAGGAGAGAGAGAGGAGAGAGATTGGAGAGAGAGGGTTGAGAGTGGGGAGAGAGAGAGGAGAGAGAGAAGAGAGACAGGAGAGAGAGAGTGTATAGATTGAGAGCTAGAGAGAGGAGAGAGAGAGAGAGAGGACAGAGAGAGAGGGTAGAGAGGAGGTGAGAGAGAGAGAGAGGGTCAGAGGTGAGAGAGAGAGGAGCTATGGTGGGTAGAGAGGAGAGAGGAGTGAGAGAGGAGAGAGAGTGGTGAGATAGGGGAGAGAGAGTGGAGAGAGAGGACGGAGAGGGGTGAGAGAGGGGAGAGAGAGATGAGAGAGAGAGAGAGGATAGAGTGAGAGGATAGAGAGAGGAGAGAGAGGAGAGAGAGAGGGGAAAGAGAAAGAGGAGAGAGAGAGATAGCGTAGCGAGGAGGAGAGAGAGAGAGAGTGGAGAGAGAGGAGAGAGAGGAGAAAGAGAGAGGAGAGAGTGAGGAGAGAGAGGATACAGGAGAGAGAGGAGAGAGGAGGGAGAGAGATTAGAATGAGATAGGATAGATAGAGGAGATAGTAGAGAGAGGAGAGAGAGAGAGAGGCAAGAGAGTGGGGAGAGAGGAGAGAGACTATAGAGGAGAGAGAGGAGTGGGGTGGGAGAGAGAGGAGATAGAGAGAGGAGGGAGAGACGGAGAGAGGAGTTATGAGAGATAGAGTGAGAGAGAGAGAGAGAGAGAGAGAGAGAGAGAGAGTAGCGAGAGGAGAGAGAGAGGAGAGATGGAGGGTTTAGAGAAGAGGGGAGAATGGAGAGAGAGGAGAGAGAGGGATGAGAGAGGAGAGAGAGAGGAGAGAGAGGAGATAGAGGAGAGAGAGAGGTGAGAGAGAGAGGATAGAGAGAGGAGAGAGATGGAGGAGAGAGAGAGGAAAGAGAGGAGAGAGAGAGTAGAGATAGAGGAGAGAGTGAGGAGAGAGAGGAGAGAGGAGGGAGAGAGAGGACAGAGAGGATAGCAAGAGGAGAGAGCAGAGAGAGGAGAGAGAGGAGAGAGACAGAGAGGAGAGAGAGGAGAGAGAGAGCAGAGATAGGAAAGGGCAGAGCGAGGGGGTGAGAGAGAGGATATAGAGAGGAGAGAGAGTGGACAGGGAGAAGGGAGAGAGAGAAGAGAGAGGAGAGAGAGAGGGGAGGTAGAGGGTAGAAAGAGTGTAGAGAGAGAGAGGAGAGCAGAGAGAGAGGAGTGAGAGAGGGAAGAGTGAGAGTGGAGAGAGGAGATAGAGAAAGGGGAGAGAGAGAGGGGAGAGAGAGAGCAGAGATAGAAAGGAGAGAGAGAAGCAAGAGAGGTGAGAGGAGAGAGAGGGGATTGAGAGGGGAGAGAGAGTGGAGATTGAGGATAGAGAGAGGATAGAGAGTGAAGATAAAGAAAGGAGAGAGAGAATAGAGAGGAGTGAGAGAGAGAAGAGAGAGTGGAGAGAGGGGGGGAGATAGAGGGGAGAGAGAGATTAGAGAGGAGAAAGAGGAGATAGAGAGGAGAAGGGAGAGAGAGTGGTGAGAGATGGGATAGAGAGGGGAGAGAGAGAGTGAGAGAGTGGCAGGATAGTTAGAGGAGAGAGAGGAGAGAGAGGAGATAGAGAGAGAGCAGAGAGTGAGAGGATATAGAGAGGAGATAGGAGAGAGAAGACAGAGAGAGAAGAGAGAGAGAGAGAGAGAGAGAGAGAGAGAGAGAGAGAGAGGAGAGAAAGATTCCTGAGAGAGGGGAGAGAGAGAGGAGAGAGAGAGAGGAGAGGGAGGAGAGAGAGAGTGGATAGATTGAGAGGATAGAGAGAGGAGAGAGGAGACAGAGGACAGAGAGAGAGGAGAAAAAGGAGGGAGAGTGGTGAGAGACGGGAGAGAGAATGGAGAGAGAGAGAGGGGAGAGTGGACACAGTGAGGATAGAGTGAGATGATAGAGAGAGGATAGAGAGAGAGGAGAGAGAGAGAGGATTGAGTTAGAGGATAAAGTGAGGAGAGTGTAGAGAGAGGAGAGAAATGAGAGAGAAAGAAGAGAGAGAGAGGAGAGAGAGAGAGAGGAGAGATAGGAGAGATAGTGGAGAGATGGCGGGTAGAAAGGAGAGAGGAGAGAGGGCAGAGAGAGGAGAGATGAGAGAGATAGGAGAGAGATGGTTTTGAGAGGGGAGAGAGAGTGGAGAGAGAGGAGGCAAAGGGGTGATCAAGTTGACAGAGAGTGGGGAGGGTGAGAAGAGGAGAGAGAGAGATGAGTGAGAAAGAGAGGAGCGAGAGAGAGGAGAGAGAGAGAGAGAGGAGAGAGAGAGGGTATAGAGTGAGAGGATAAATAGAGGAGGGAGAAGAAAGAGTGGAGAGAGCGAGAGTTGAGAATGAGTGGGGAGAGAGAGGGGAGAGAGTAGGAGAGAGAGAGATAGGAGAGAGAGGAGATAGAGGTGTGAGAGTGGGAAGTGAGAGAGGAGAGTGAGAGAGGATAGAGTGAGAGGATAGAGAGAGGAGAGAGGAGAGCGAGAGAGGAGAAAGAGAGGAGAGAGAGAGAGATAGGCTAGAGAGTAGGAGATAGAGAGAGTGGAGAGAGAGGAGAGACAGAGGGGAAAGAGAGAGGAGAGAGTGAGGAGAGAGCGGATACAGAAGAGAGAGGAGAGAGGAGGGAGAGAGATTATAATGAGATAGGATAGATAGAAGAGATATTTGAGAGAGGAGAGAGAGAGAGGCAAGAGTCGGGATAGAGAGAGGAGAGAGAAAGAGAGAGACTATAGAGGAGAGAGAGGAGAGATGTTGGAGAGAGAGGAGAGAGAGAGAGAGAGAGGAGGGAGAGAGGGGAGAGAGGAGAGAGGAGAGAGAGAGAGAGTAAGAGAGAGATAGAGAGAGAGGAGAGAGATGGAGGAGAGAGAGAGAGAAGAGAGAGGAGAGAGAGAGGAGAGATGGAGGGTAGAGAGGGGAGGGGAGAAAGTAGAGAGAGGAGAGAGAGTGGTGAGAGAGGTTAGAGTGAGAGGAGAGAGCGAGGAGAGAGAGGAGATAGAAGAGATAGAGAGGTGAGAGAGAGAGGATAGAGAGAGGAGAGAGGAGAGAGATGGAGGAGAGAGAGAAAGGAAAGAGAGGAGAGAGAGAGAGAAAGAGAGAGAGAGAGAGAGAGAGAGAGAGAGAGAGAGAGAGAGAGAGAGAGGAGAGTTAGACCAGAGACAGGAGAGGAGAGAGAAGAGAGAGAGAGAGAGAGAGAGAGAGAGAGAGAGAGAGAGAGTGAGAGAGAGAGGAGAGAGTGAGAGGATATAGAGAAGAGATAGGAGAGAGTGGAGAGAGAGAAAGGAGAGAGAGGGAGGAGAGAGAGAGGATAGAGAGGAGATACAGGGGAGGGAGAGGAGAGAGAGAGGATAAAGAGAGGAGATTAGAGAGAGAGGACAGGGAGAGAAGAGAGAGAGAGAGAGAGAGAGAGAGAGAGAGAGAGAGAGAGAGAAAGGAGAGAGGAGAGAGTGGAGGGAGAGAGAGAGAGAGAGAATTGATAGAGGAGAGAGCAGAGAGAGGAGAGTTAGTGGAGAGAGAGGAGAGAGAGAGGAGAGAGATTGAGGAGTGAGAGAGGTATAGAGGAGTAGAGAGAGAGAGAGGAGAGAGAGAGGACAAATGGGGGGTATAGAGGAGAGAGGATAGAGAGAGGAGAGAGAGAGAGGATAGATAGGTGGGAGAGTGGTGAGTGAGGGGAGAGAGTGAGCTGAGAGAGAGGAGGGATAAGAGAGAGAGAGTGGATATTGTGAGGTGATAGAAGAGAGAGGTGAGAGGCAGAGGATTGAGAGAGAGGAGAGAATGAGCGGTTAGAGAGAGGGTAGAGAGGAGGAGAGAGAGAGACAGAGAGGAAGAGAGTGGAGAGAGAGGAGAGATGGAGGGTAGAGATGAGAGAGGAGAGAGAGTGGAGAGAGAGGTTGGAGAGTGGTGAGAGATGGGTGGAGAGAGAGGAGAGAGAGAGGAGAGAGAGGAGAGAGTGAGCGGATAGAGTGAGAGCATAAAGATCGGAGAGAGGAGAGAGGAGAGAGATAGAGGAGAGATTCAGTGGAGAGAGAGAGGGTAGAGAGGAGCAGAGAAAGAGAGAGGAGAGAGTGGAGAGAGAGGAGAGTTCGAGGGTAAAGTGGAGTGAGGAGAGAGAGAGTAGAGAGGAGAGAGAGAGGAGAGAGAGGGGTGACAGAGGGGTGAGAGTGGGGAGAGAGAGAGGAGAGAAAGAGTGGATAGATTGAGAGGATAGAGAGAGGAGAGAAGAGAGAGAGAGAGAGGACAGAGAAGAGGGTAGAGAGGAGGAGAGAGAGAGAGAGGAAGAGAGGTAAGACAGAGAGGAGATATGGTGGGTAGAGAGGAGAGAGGAGAGAGTGAGGTAAGAAGAGATAGAGAGGAGAGAGAGGGGTTAGAGTGGGGAGAGAGAGAGGAGAGAGAGTGCCAAGAGAGGACGGAGAGGGGTGAGAGTGGGGAGAGAGAGAGGAGAGTGAGAGAGGATAGAGTGAGAGGATTGAGAGAGGAGTGGGAGGAGAGAGAGAGGAGAGAGAGCAAGGAGAGAGAGAGATAGGCTAGAGAGGAGGAGAGAGAGAGAGGGTGGAGAGAGAGGAGAGACAAAGGGAAAGAGAGCGGAGAGAGTGAGGAGAGAGAGGATACGGGAGAGAGAGGAGAGAGGAGGTAGAGAGAGGAGAATGAGATAGGATAGATAGAGGAGATAGTTGAGAGAGGAGAGAGAGAGAGAGAAGAGAGGGGATAGAGAGAGGAGAGAGACAGGAGAGAGACTATTGATGAGAGAGGAGAGAGGTTGGAGAGAGAGGAGGGAGAGAGGGGAGAGAGCAGAGAGGAGAGAGAGAGGCGGGAGAGTCGTGACAGAGGGGAGAGAGAGAGGAGTGAAGAGAGAGAGGATATACAGAGATAGAGTGGAGAGAGACAGGAGAGGGAGGATAGAGGAGAGAGGAAGGAGAGAGAGGAGAGAGAGAGGATAGATAGAAGAGAGAGCAGAGAGATGAGAGAGACAGAAGAGAGAGAGAGGAGAGAGAGTATCGAGTGAGAGGATAGAGAGAGGAGAGAGGAGAGAGTAAGGAGATAGAGAGAGAGGAGAGAGGGAGGGTAGAGTGTAGGAGAGATGTCGAGAGAGAGATAGTGGAGAGAGAGGAGGGAGGGAGAGGAGAGATGGAGGGTAGAGAGGAGAGAGGAGAGAGAGAGGAGAGAGAGAGGAGAGAGAGTGGTGAGAGAGGGGCAAGAGAGGTGAGGGAGAGAGGAGAGAGAAGGGAGAGAGAGGATGTAGAGGGGTGAGAGGGGGTAGAGAGAGAGGAGAGCGAGAGGATAGAGTGAGAGGGTAGAGAGAGGGGAGATTAGAGAGAGGAGAGTGATAGAGGAGAGAGAGAAGAGAGAGAGAACATAGAGAGGAGGAGAGAGAGAGAGGAGAGTGAGACAGGAGAGAGAGGTTAGAGAGAGAGGAGAGATGAGTGGTAGAGAGGAGAGAGGAGAGAGAGAGAGGAGATAATAGAGAGAGGAGATAGAGAGACAGAGAGGAGAAAGACAGGAGAGGGAGGATAGAGGAGAGCATAAGGAGAGAGAGGAGAGAGAGAGGATAGATAGAGGAGAGAGCTGAGAGATGAGAGAGAGAGGAGAGAGAGAGAGGAGAGTGGATTGAGCCCATGGAAAGAGAGCGTGGAGAGAGGAGAGAGGAGAGAGTACAGAGAGGTGATATGGAGGGTAGAGAGGAGAGAGGAGTGAGAGGATAGAGTGAGAGGATAGAGAGAGGAGAGAGGAGAGAGAGAGAGGAGAGATTGAGAGATGATAGAGAGAGGAGAGAGGAGAGAGTGAGGAGATAGAGAGAGAGGAGAGAGGGAGGGTAGAGAGGAGGAGAGTGGGTGAGAGAGAGAGATAGTGGAGAGAGAGGAGAGAGGGAGAGGAGAGATGGAGGGGAGAGAGAGAGGAGAGAGAGAGGAAAGAGCGGGGTGAGAGAGGGTTGAGAGAGGTGAGGGAGAGAGGAGAGAGAGGGGAGAGAGAGGATGTAGAGGGGTGATAGGGGGTAGAGAGAGCGAGAGGAGAGAGAGAGAGTATAGAGTGATTGGATAGAGAGAGGGGAGAGGACAGAGAGGAGAGTGAGAGAGGAGAGATAGAGGAGAGATTGAGAGGATAGAGAGGAGGAGACAGAGAGCAGAGAGAGAGAGGAGAGAGTGCAGAGAGAGGAGAGAGATAGGAGAGAGAGGAGAGAGATTGTAGAGATAGGCGGAGAGAGCGAGAGAGGGGAGAGAGAGAGGGGAGAGAGAGAGGAGAGAGAGAAGAGAGAGGAGATAGAGGTGAGAGAGGGGTGAGAGAGGAGAGAGAGGAGAGAGAGGAGTAAGAGGGGATAGAGCAGAGAGACCAGAGAGTGAGAATAGAGGAGAGTGAGAGAAGAGGGGGAGAGAGAGATACAGACAGAGGGAGAGAGAGAGAGAGAGATAGAAGAGAGTGAGGAGAGAGAGATTTTTTAGGCTGTTCTGCCCCTTTTTTCTCCTCTCTCCAGCTGGCGAGGTGGGAGGGAAGGAGGCCTCAGTCTTTAAATGGCTTTCTTTACAGCCCAGTCAATAGATCAGAATCACATTGCTCCTGCTATTGTGCTACTGAATAATAAGTTTCAGAATACTCAAGTATTACTGGATCACTGACTGATTATATACTGAACCGCTTATACATTCAGATCACAGTGTGTAGGGGTGGGTGTTCTATAAACACAACAGCAAAATCCCATTGCACTGGAATCAGCATCTCCATTAACATCCTCTTTGCAGCTAAGCATGCACAGGCCCACTATACCTACCAGCCAGAAAGACAAATTGCATTTGTGCTGGTCCCTCCCTGCTTTTCCGATAGGCTTCGGAGAGGGTGGCCTGGAGTATTTCGGAATAATGAAGGTTGTTTTTATTTCCCTCACACGCCGGAGGTTTTGCTTAGAGCCTTGAATATCAGCTTTTGAATCCGTGAAAGCCCTCACCACACAATACAGCTTTTCTCAGAGAATATGGTATTAGGGAATTCTTTTTCTGAGATGAATAACACAGTTTTAAAGTGATTGCAGTTCCTGAAATTACTAGGACTTTGGACAATACAGGACAACTTGAACCGAAGGTGCTTAAGACCCTTGTAAAAGTTTTATGGTTCTTTCATGCTTTTGCTTTTGTGTTCTAAAATGCAAAAGGCTTTGGGGAGCACACGAGACTTGGTTGGAAAGTTGTCAGGAGGACATTCTGAGAAAAGGGGAAGTGTGTGGAAGGCCACCTGCCCTGTTTATAGGAATTCCGACTTAGGGGAGACTCAGGGGAGTGTGGAAGGCGGTGCCCCTGATAATTCCTTGATCTTTCCAAACAAGCCTGTGCATGTGCAGACCCCAGGGTGTTTACTGGAATCCTTATGCATACTCCCTGGCTGCCCTTGCCTACAGGACAATGTAAACGGATGTGTCCTCCCATGATTACTCACCCTACTGATTGCACCTAAAGATAAAAATTCCAATAAAGGCCTAACGAGGCAGGCAATCGAGGCTGCCCTGGTCACTAGAGCCAGGGGCCCCTTAGCCCTCTCTTTCACAGTCAAACTGTGTCTGAGTCATCTGTTCATCTGTCATTCAGGGGCTCAGGCCCAGCAAAGAGGAAGCAAAATGTTATCAGAAGGGGAAAGAGCCTTGTGAATGCTACCTGGAGGGGGGAAAGTGCAACTGGATCTTAATCCCCTTTTTGTTTTGTGGAAGAATGTCATTGTGAAATGTGAGGTCTGAGAAGGACAAAACGTTCCAAAGTCTGTCCTTGTAACAGCCTCCAAGTTCCACGTGTGAGCTGTTTGGCCTAGGTGACTGGTTGGATAAATGGTAACGAACTCTAAAGGCTCTAGAGCTCCTGTTTTCTCCAGTAGTACTTCTCATTCTTCCAGTACCTTATCTTCTATCATTAACTGTTCATTGAATAGCTTTGTAATACCTACTATGTGCCAGGTCCCGCATCATGTTGTAAAGATACAAACCTGGAGATGATGGCACACAAAACAGACACCTTCCTGTATCAGAGTTTACCATCTAATGTACACATCCTATCTAATAAAAGAGAAACATGGTAATTGGCATACGACCGCTACATTTCCCATTGGCTAATCAGGGCAATATGCAAATTAACTGCCAGCCAAGGTGGCGACCGGCAGCCAGGCAGCTTGAAACTAACATGAGGCTTGCTTGCTTCAGTGACGGAGGACTCCAATGTTCCCCGCCTGCCGCTGCAGGCCTCTGAGCTGGCAGTTTGAAACATAGTTACAAAAATAGAAGCTAAACAAAACCCCAGAAACCTCCTTTCAGCTAGCCGGGATCTCAGACCTGGAGTTGATACAGAGTTTCGATTGTAGAACCTAAACAAACCAGATACCTGCTTTCAGGAGTGGAGGCCTAAGAGCTGGAGCCTCAGAGCTAAAGCTGGCTCAGAATAAAAAATAAAAATAAAATTAAAAAAGGAGCAGTTGGGAGCTTCAGTCCCAGCCTGAAAACAGCCCTCAGCCCCTCACCCAGACTGGCCAGGCACACCAGTGGGGACCCCCGCCCTGAAGGGTGTGTGACCAGCTGCAAACAGCCATCATCCCCTTATCCAGGCTGGCCAGGCACCCCAGTGGGGACCCCCACCCTGATCCGGGACACCCTTCAGGGCAAACCAGCCAGCCCGCACCCATGCACCAGGCCTCTATCCTATATAGTAAAAGGGTAATATGCCTGCCAGCACCAGGATCAGTGAGGTCTCCTGGCACCGGGATCAGCATGACAGGGGGCAGTGCCCAAACCCCCTGATCGCCCTGCGGCTCTGTGTGTGACAGGGGGTGGTGCCCCAACCCCCCCCCCCACCCCATGGGCCCTGCTCTGTGTGTGATGGGGTAGAGCCATAACCTCCCCATTGGCCCTGCCCCGAGTGTGACAGTGGCGGCGCCCCAACCCCCTGATCGGCCCTGCTCTGTGCGTGACATGGGGGAGCTCCCCAACCCCCTGATGGGCCCTGCTCTGTGCATGACAGGGGGGAGCTCCCCAACCCCCTGATCAGCCCTGCTCTGTGCGTGACAGGGGGTGGCGCAGCAACCTCCCCATCGACCCTGCCTTGAGTGTGACAGGGGGCGGTGCCCCAACCCCCCAATCGGCCCTACCCTGAGTGTGACTGAGGGTGGCATTGCAACCTCCCGATCAGCCCTGCTCTGTGCATGACAGGGGGCGGTGCCCCAACTCCCCAATTGGCCCTGCTCTGAGCCTGACCGGGGTTGCACCTAGGGATTGGGCCTGCCCTCTGCCACCCGGGAGCAGGCCTAAGCCAGCAGGTCGTTATCTCCCGAGGGGTCCCAGACCGCGAGAGGGCACAGGCCGGGCTGAGGGACCCCCCCCTCCCCCGAGTGCACAAATTTTTGTGCACCGGGCCTCTAGTAATTATAACAAGTATGATCGCTGCCATCAACTTCTTATCCACTCTGCAGCCAGAGTGGTCTTTTAACAACACCCACCCAATCTTGTCACATCTCTTTTAATGTGTATACTGGCTGCCAATCGTCTTTAACATAGAGATGAAAACCCAGAAGAGGCCAGAAAGCAGCTCCATTTTCTGTTGAAGGCCTCCCCCCCCCCACCTGCCCCCCAATTCTTCCCACTCTCCCTCCAGCTTCCTGTTCCGGACTTTCTGTTCCAGGGTCACCCACCTTCCTTCCTGTCCCAGAGAGTTTTTTTCTACTTTCTTGGCAGCACTCAGTTGTCAGAAGAAGGGATTATATGAAGCAAAGTTCAAAGGTTGTGGCTGTAGTGTAGTCCCCACAAGAGATGATGGAGACTTGAAACAAGGTGGTGGCAGGAGAGAGACAATTGGAGAGTTTCTTGAAACATGTCTGTCAACACCTGAGGGCTGGATTGGAGAGTGAACACTATGAAAACACCCAGCTCCCCCGCCAGTGGAAGCGTCTGGACACTGGGCCATTCCCTAAGAGGCAGGCAGAGCAGGAGAGGGGTCAAGGGGTTGTGTGTGTGTAGGTGGGAAGCAAGGAAGGTGTGGATGGCAACAGGAGGGAGAAGTTAACTGCCTCCTAGTTCCAATGCCACCAATCCTTCCAACAAAGTATTGGCCTTGACATTTTGACAGTGAACCCCAGTGAGAAATTCATTTTGCAGAGCCTCCCCACGCATGGCGCGTAGAGAAGTTCGCCAATGCTTCCCTACTTCTTGTGCAACTCATGAATACCTGCGATCTTACGCCTTTTAAAAACAACAATGGACAACAGCTGTCAGTGTGAGCCGCGAGGCAGTGACGTAGGCAGGGCCCCCACCGCAGCGGCCCCTGGCGGTGCCCTTTGTGACACAGGCTCAGTGACGCGGCCCGGTGCCTGGGAGACGCGGCCCAAACAGATCTGCTTCAGAGTCAGCTTGAAGCCCTACTGGAAGCTGCCGCCGCCCGCCTTTCCGCCGGATCGCCCTCCAACTCGCCCACCATGTCGATGTCCAGCGGTTCCCAGCGGCCCATCAAGGGGATCCTGAAAAACAAAGGCTCCACGGCGGCGTCTGCAGCGTCGGCGGCGTCCGCTTCGTCCGTCGTGACCCCCGGTCAGCAGGCCCGCGGAGTCCAGGCCAGGAAGACGAAGAAATGGGACGAGTCCAACATCCGTGCCACCTGCCGAGGCGCCTACAGAGACTATGATTTAAAGAACATCAACCAGCCCAGCGCCCTCCACGTCCGGATCCAGGACGGCGGAGAAGACGCGGCGTGGGACTTCGACGCCAAGGACCAGGCCAGAGGCGCCGGGGGCCACATCCTGGGGAAGCCGGAGAGCAAGGACGCGCCGGGCAGCCAGCTCCTCCTGGACAAGATCGAAAGACAGCGGCAGTTCGAGCTGCGACGGAAGCTGCACTATACCGAAGGACTGAACATCAAGTTAGGGAGAGAACTGATTGCCAAAGAACTGCAGCTCTTAGAAATCGACGATGAAGACGACGAAAACCCGCCTGCGACCACCGACGAGAAGACTGCTGCAGGAGAAGCGGAGGACGGCCCTGCGAGCGACGACCTGCCGGCTCCAGACAGCTACCTGTAGGAAGCCGCTGACTGCGCTTGCCACGGTGGACGCACCCTCTTAGGACTATACAGTGACTGCTTCTAGTGACTTAGAACTGTGCTTCCAGTATGAAATGCTAGCAGTTACCTTGGACTGTAATCATTAAATGGCAAGTGTAGAAAATAACCAATAAAATGCAAATTGCCTGCTTAATGTTCTTGTGTCTGTGATTTTTTTCACTCGCGATCCCCATATCCCTCCAAAACCACATCTAAACTTTTGAACAATAATAGATACAGAGGCAGAGCAGCCTCAAACAGATTGTCAGACTGCAGCGGGAAGGCCGGGGAGGGTTGGGGGGCAGGAGGGAGGGGGGTAAGAGATCAACCGAAGGACTTGTATGCATGCATATAAGCATAACCAATGGACATAAGGCACGGGGGGGGGGGGGGTAGGGGAGGCCAGGGGATTGTCAAGGGCGGGGGGAAAAAGGGACACATATGTAATACCCTTTGTAATACTGTAAGCAATAAAAAAAAATACTGGAAAATGAAAAAAAAACAAAAAAAACAAAAACCACATCTACACATGCAAATTTAGGGTCCCTGCTGATGCCCACAAGCCACGCCCACCAGCCAATCAGGAGTCACTATGCAAATTAGTAGGACAAAGATGGCGGGAGCCAGGGAGCCAGCCAGAGCAGGCAGGAGGCTTGGGTAGCCCAGGCAACAAAGGGAGCCAAGCTTCCCGCCGCCTGGCCGGCCTAGAAGGAGGGGCCTGTGGGCCGCAGCCACAGAGCAGGCCAGCTTGTGGGGTGGCTTGGGTCACCCGGGCAGGCTGCTGAGAGAGGGACCTGCAAATGGCCCTCAGCACTCACAGGCTGGCCATGCCACCATCGGGGTGAGGATCCCTGCTGGGGTACATGGCTATCCTCAACACCACCCTCAGCCCCTCACCCAGGCTGGCCAGGCCCCCCAGCGGGGACCCCACCCTAGAGTGGGTGTGGCCAGCCTGACAATGGCCCTCAGCCCCTCACCCAGATTGGCGTGGCAACCCAGAAGAGACCCCTACCCTAAAGTGGGTGTGGCCAGCCTGAAAATGGCCCTCAGCCCCTAACCCAGGCTGGCCTGGCAACCCAGTGGGAACCCCCACTCTGAAGGGCGTGTGACCAGCCTGAAAATGGCCCTCAGCCCCTTACCCAGGCTGGCCATACCCACATGGTCCCCACTGTGGGGTGTGGCCAGCCTACAAACAGCCCTTGGCCCCTAACCCAGGCTGGCCTGGCAACCCAGCGGGAGCCCCCACCATGAAGGGCGTGTGACCAGCCTGAAAAGGGCCCTCAGCCTCTCACCCAGGTTGGCCATGCACCCCAGCGGGGACCCCAACCCTAAAGGGGGTGAGGCCAGCCTGAAAATGGCCCTCAGCCCCTCACCCAGGCTGGCCAGGTCCCCCAGCAGGGACCCCCACAATATAGGGAGTGTGGCCAGCCTGAAAGTGGCCCTCAGCTTCTCATCAATGCTGGCCAGGCCCTCATGGGGTGAGGGTCCCTGGTGGGGGCGTGGCCAGCCTGAAAACAGCCATCAGCCCCTCACTCAGGCTGGCCAGGCACCACAGCGGGAATCCCCACCCTGAAGGTGGTGTGGCCAGCTTGAAAATGGCCCTCAGACCCTCACCCTGGCTGGCCAGGCCCCCCAGTGGGGACCCTCACCCCATGGGGGCATGACTGGACTGCAAACTGTCTCAGCCCCTCTCCCATGCTGGCACCATCCCCAGTGGGGACCCCCACCCCAATGGGGGCATTGCTGGCCTGCAAACCACCACAGGCCCCTTGCCCAGGCTGCCCCACCCCCCAAGGGAACCCCCACCCTGATCCAGGACACCCTTCAGGGCAAACCAGCCAGCCCCCACCCGTGCACCAAGCCTCTATCTATACTAATAAAAGGCTAATATGCTAATTAGACTGGGAGACCATCCAGGAGACCTTTGGACAAAGACATGGTGGCGGGGCTGAGGTAGAGGCGGTTTGGGGCCAAGAAGGGAGGGTGGTTGTGGGTGATCAGGCCAGGATGGGTCCGCAGTTGTTGGTGATCAGGCCAGTGAGGGGGGGCCATTGTGGGTGATCAGGCCAGAGGGGGGTGGCAATTGGAGATGTGCCAGAAGCCGGTCCATCCTTGCTGCTTGACATAGTAGGCCAGGGGGCAGGGGGGAGTTGGGGGTGAGCAGGGCAATCAGGCAGGCAGGTGAGCGGTCCCAGATTGTGAGAGGGATGTCCTACTGCCAGTTTAGTTACTTTAAGAAAACTTGATTAATGTGTGAATTATATAGCTTTTTTATGTATTAATGGTTTAAAGGGGGACTCATTTATATTCACATGGATGTACTAGAGGCCTGATGCACAGAATTCGTGCAAGAGTAGGCCTTCCTTCCCCTGGCTGCTTGCACCATCTTCCCTCTTGCACCCAGGACCTGGGCTCTCCTCCAGCCACTGGCAGGCACCTGGGACCGAGGATTCCCTCATAGCACTGGCTTCATCTGGAAGGTCGTCTGGAAGGACATCTGGTTTAATTAGCATATTATACTTTTATTATTATAGACTAGTAGCCCAGTGCATGATATTTGTGCATGGGGGGTGTCCCTCAGCCCAGCCTGCACCCTCTCCAATTTGGGACTCCTTGGGGGATATCCTGTGGGATCAGGCCTAAACCAGCAGTCAGACATCCCTCTCGCAATCTGGGACCACTGGCTCCTAACCGCTCTCCTGCCTGCCTGCCTGATCGCTCCCAACTGCCCCTGACCCCAACTGCCCCCTTGCCAGCCTGCTCACCCCAACTGCCAGCCTGATCTTGCCCTCAACTGCCCCCCACTTCTGGCCCGCTTGCCCCCAACTGCCCTGACCTGCTGGCCTGCTTGCCCCCAACTGTCCTCCCCTGCTGGCCTGATCACCCTTAACCATCTCTGCCTCAGCCCTGCCACCATGGTTTTGTCCAGAAGGACGTCTGGAAGGTCTCCTGGAAGGTCTCCCAGTCTAATAAGCATATTACCCTTTTATTAATCTAGACTAGAGGCCCGGTGGACAAAAATTTGTGCATTTGGGGGGGGAGGGGTCCCTCAGCCCGGCCTGTGCCCTCTCGCATTCTGGGACCCCTCGGGAGATAACGCCCTGCTGGCTTAGGCCTGCTCCCGGGTGGCAGAGGGCAGGCCCAATCCCTAGGTGCAGCCCCGGTCGGGCTCAGAGCAGGGCTGGTTGGGGAGTTGGGGCGCCACCCCCTGTCATGCACAGAGCAGGGCGGATCGGGAGGTTGCGATGCCACCCTGTCACGCTCAGGGTAGGGCCGATTGGGGGGTTGGGGCGCCGCCCCTGTCACACTCAAGGCAGGGTCAATGGGGAGGTTGCAGCGCCGCCCCCTGTCACGCACAGAGCAGGGCCCATCAGGGGGGTTGGGGTTCCATACCCTGTCACGCACAGAGCAGGGCCCATCAGGGGGTTGGGGAGCTCCCCCCTGTCACTCACAGAGTAGGGTCGATAGGGGAGTTGGGGCACCGCCACCTGTCACACACAGGGCAGGGCGGATCAGGGGGTTGGGGTGCCACACCCTGTCACACTCAGGGCAGGGCCGATGGGGAGGTTATGGCTCTACCCCATCACACACAGAGCAGGGCCCATGGGGGGGTTGGGGCGCTGCCCTCTATCACCCACAGAGCAGGGCCGATCAGGGGGTTGGGGCGCCACCACTGTCACACTCAGGGCAGGGCTGATGGAGAGGTTATGGCTCTATCCCGTCACACACAGAGCAGGGCCCGTGGAGGGGGGGGGGTTGGGACACCACACCCTGTCACACACAGAGCCACAGAGTGATCAGGGGGTTGGGGAGCTCCCCCCTATCAGGCACAGAGCAGGGCCGATCAGGGGGTTGGGGCACCTTCCCCTGTCAGGAACAGAGCAGGGCCGATAGGGAGGTTGTGGCCCCACCCCCTGTCACACACAGAGCCGCAGGGCGATCAGGGGGTTTATGCGTTGCCCCCTGTCACGCTGATCCCGGTGCTGGGAGGCCTCACGGCTCTGCTGATCCTGGTGCTGGGAGGCATATTACCCTTTTACTATATAGGCTAGAGGCCTGGTGCATGGGTGGGGGCCTGCTGGTTTGCCCTGAAGGGTGTCCTGGATCAGGGTGGGGGTCCCGCTTGGGTGTCTGGCCAGCCTGGGTGAGGGGCTCATGGCTGTTTGCAGCTGGTCACACCCCCTTCAGGGTGGGGGTCTGCACTGGGGTTCCTGGCCAGTCTGGGTGAGGGGCTGAGGGCTGTTTTCAGGTTGGTGGGTGACTGAAGCTCCCAACTGCTCCTTTTTTCTTTTCTTTTTTTAAATTCCGGGCCAGCTTTAGCTCTGGCTCCAGCTCTGAGGCCTCTGCTGCTGAAAGCAGGTATCTGGTTTGTTTGGGTTCTATAATAGAAACACTGTATCAACTCCAGCTCTGAGATCCCGGCTGGCTGAAAGGAGGTTTCTGGGGTTTGTTTAGATTCTATATTTGTAACAATGTTTCAAACTGCGAGCTCAGAGGCCAGCAGCAGCAGGCAGGGAACGTTGGAGTCCTCCGTCACTGAAGGAAGCAAGCCTCATGTTCGCTTCAAGCTGCCTGGCTGCTGGTCGCCATCTTGGCTGGCAGTTAATTTGCATATCACCCTGATTAGCCAATGGGAAGGGTAGCGGAGGTACAGCTAATTACCATGTTTCTCTTTTATTAGATAGGATTACCCTTTATAGAAAAGGTTTTGTTGCACTGGCCGGTTTGGCTCAATGGATAGAGCGTCGGCCTGCAGACTCAAGGGTCCCGGGTTCGATTCCAGTCAAGGGCATGTACCTTGGTTGCCTGCACATCCCCAGTAGGGGGTGTGCAGGAGGCAGCTGATCGATGTTTCTCTCTCATCGAGGTCTCTAACTCTCTATCCCTCTCCCGTCCTCTCTGTAAAAAATCAATAAAATATATTTTAAAAAAAAGAAAGGAAAGGTTTTGTTACAAAACCAAAATGCAATTGGTTATATAGTATGATGAATATTCAAAGTGAAAAACACTTGTTTCAGGAAGACTTGCCTGTTTGAGAGAGAATATGAGTTATTGTTGCATTTTCTTAGCCTAGTATGTTTAATTTCATCTTAATTTTCTTTCAGTGTTTATAAGGACATGATTGAATTTTCTCTTGTCAAAAATAGTCCCTTTTCATGAATTATCAGGTTAAAATTGCACCAGTGTACACTATATGGGAAGATTTGATATGAATATTTCAAAAAGTTTAATGTTATCTCAGTAATTTGTTCTCATACCTGTCTTAACTTCTATCTTTTCTTTCCTCAGACTTCCCCATGCATAGACATACAATCCTTTATGGAGTATCGTATTGTCAAGACATTACAAACTCTACCTTCTCAAATTTTCTATCATTTGTTGTAACAATGTTACTTTTATTTCAACCATCATGGCCTATTCAATCTTCTACTATGTACAGAAAATAGACTGAACAGCAGAAGTGCTAGAGTTAGGAAGTAGAATTCAACTGCTAAATTTCTATACATTTTTGGTTTCTAGCTTGCTAAATAATTTACTATTATTAGTTTATCATTTGACCTAATTTGCTTTTAGAGAACACCTGAGATAATTTTCATCACAGAATCCTGTGCAACTAGTGGCATGAGTATAGTTCCTGAATGTACACTGACAGAAGTAAGCCCAGAGGTTTTTGTGCATTTCCTTATTTTTAATTTAAAATTTGACTAAGATAATTGTAGATTCACATGAAGTTGTGAGAAATAATACAGAGATCCTTTGTATCCTTCACCCAGTTTCCTCAATAGTAACATATTGCAAAACTATACTACAGTGCCACAACCAAGACTCAGAGCATTCCATCACCACAAGGATCCCTCATGTTGCCCTTTTATAGCCACATCTGTTCTCCATTTCTAGAATTTTGTCATTTCCAGCATGTTATATAAATGAAATCATAGTATGTAATCTTTTGGGATGCACGATAGTTTGTTTAGCCATTCACTCACTGAAAGACATCTGGACTAGTTCCAGGATTGGGTATTACAAACGAAGCTGCTATGAACATTCATGTACAGGTTTTTGTGTGAACATTAAGTTTTCACTTTTCTGGGATAAATGCCCAGGACTGCAATTGCTGGCTCATATGGTAGTTGCAGTTTCTTAAGAAACTGCCAAACTGTTTTCCAGAGTGGCTGTGCCATTTTACATTCCCACCAGCAATGTAATGCACTTTTTCTGCATCCTCACCATTTGGTATTTCCACTATTTTTTATTTGTCATTTTTATAAATGTGTACCGTGGTCTTAATTTGCATTTCACTAATGGCTAATGGTGTTGAACATCTTTTCATGTGCTTATTTACAATCTGTATATCCTCTTCTGTGAAATATCTTTTGCCCACTTTCTAGTTTAATTATTTGTTTTTTAACTGTTGAATTTTGAGAGTTCTTTGATTTGCAAATATTTTCTAACAACCTTTAGCTTATCTTCTTAGAAAGATTTTGCAGAGCAAAAATTTTTAGTTTTGATGTGGTTCAATTTACAAATTTTCCCTTTTATGCATGGTACTTTTGGTACTCTAGTCAAATGTAATCCAGAAAGATATTTTTATCCAAATCATGACTTGCCTAATAAGTGACATGTTATTGGGTATATAGAAAATGGACCTATATTATTTAAGTATAATTTTCCTTTAGATAAATCTAAGAATATTGAGTTTCAGTTTCAACTCTTTATCAGCATCACCTCCTCTATAAACTCCTTTGATATCATCATTTCTTTACTTATTTTTCAGTATGAAATTCAGCAAGGTTGGCTGTTTAAAACCTGGGACATGGCTACACTGATAAAAGAGAAACATGCAAATTAACTGTCCCTCCATAATGCCCACAAGCCATGCCCACTCTCCAATAAGGAGTGAGTATGCAAGTTAGTGGGACAAAAACGGCGGGAGCCAGGGATCCAGCCAGAGCAGGCAGGAGGCTTGGGTAGCCCAGGCAACAAAGGGAGCCAAGCTTCCCGCCGTCTGGGTGGCGCCAAAGGAGGGGTCTGTGGTCTGCAGCCACAGAGCAGGCCAGAGTGCGGGGAGGCTTGGGTTGCCGAGGGCAACCCAAGCTTCCCTCCTGCCCTGGCTGGTGGCTGAAGGAGAGGCCTATGGGCACGGGAGGCTTGCATCACCAGGGCCGGCTGCTGAGAGAGGAGCCTGCAAACAGCCCTCAGCCCCTTACCCAGGCTGGCCAGGCACCCCAGCGAGGAACCCCACCCTGAAGGGGGTGTGGCCAGCCTGAAAATGGCCCTCAGTCACTCACCCAGGCAGGCCAGGCCCCCATGGGTTGAGGGTCGCTGCTGGAGGCCGTGGCCAGCCTGAAAACAGCCACCAGCCCCTCACCCAGGCTGGCCATGCTCCCCAGCGGGGACCCTATCCCCAAGGGGGCATGACTGGCCTGCAAACTTCCCCAGCCCCTCGCCCAGGCTGTCCACGCCCCCCCAGTGGGAACCCCCACCCCAATGGGGGCGTTGCTGGCCTGCAAACCACCACAGGCCCCTTGCCCAGGTAGCCCAACCCCCCAAGGGAACCCCCACCCTGATCCAGGACACCTTCAGGGCAAACCAGCTAGCCCCCACCCATGCACTAAGCCTCTATCCTATCTAATAATAGATAGGGACCCCCTGAAGGGGGTGTGACCAGCTGCAAACAGCCATCATCCCCTCATCCAGGCTGGCCAGGCACCCCAGTGGGGACCCCCACCCTGAAGCATCAAGATGGCGGCTAATTTGCATACTGAAGGCTGTCTGCAGTCCGGGACCCGGATACGTGACCCTGCCGGGCAGGGGGCAGTGCTTGAGGCTGTCTGCAGGACCAAGACACGGATCTGTGACCCTGCCGGGCGGGGGGCAGCGCTTGAGGCTGTCCGCTTTCCCGGGACTGGATCTGTGACCCTGCCAGGCAGGGGGCAGTGCTTGAGGCTGTCCACTGTCCTGGGACCCGGATCTGTGACCCTGCCGGGTGGGGGGCAGTGCTTGAGACTGTCCGCGGTCTCAGGACCCGGATACGTGACCCTGCTGGGCAGGGGGCAGTGCTTGAGGCTGTCTGCAGGACCAAGACACGGATCTGTGACCCTGCTGGATGGGGGGCAGTGCTTGAGGCTGTCTGTCGTCCTGGGACCCGGATCTGTGACCCTGCCGGGCAGGGGGCAGTGCTTGAGGCTGTCTGCAGGACCAAGACACGGATCTGTGACCCTGCCGGGTGGGGGGCAGTGCTTGAGGCTGTCCAAGGTCCCAGGACCCGGATCCGTGACCCTTCCTGGCGCGGTGGAGCTCGCACAGGGGCGGATCTGCCAGGGTTGGGCAGGGCAGGACGCCTGGCTTCCGCCCAGCCCCAGTCACTCTGGGCAGGTAGCAGCACAGAGAGCCTCTGGACAGGGGAGGCAGGCCGGCGGAGGGTGGCCTGTACTCCCCACATGGCGGTGGTGACAGCTGTGAGCGCGCCAAGTGGAGCCTGCAGGCTGAGCTGAAGTAGCGCCTGCAGGCCCTCAGCACCCAGGAGTGGCTGCACAAGATCCGCCTCCTGGCCCAGAAGGTGCAGGATCGCAGAGATAGCCACCATGGCAGGCAAGACTGACGTCCTCCTGGCCGCACCACGGGGGTTTGCGGATCTGCAAAGCCAGCGGCCTCCGGTGTGCACATCCCCCCCTGGCGTGCGAACATCCCCCAGCACACTGTCACCCTCCTGCGCCTGTAACCATTGCAAACCAAGGGGTGCACAAGTTCCCCCCGCCTCTCCACCACACTTCCATCAACCCAGCATGCCTAACACCCCCACAGGATGTGCACACATCCCCTCTGAGGCGCTCACGTCCTTTGGAGAGTGTCTGGGTATTCTGGGTGCTGAGGGTGGGTGCCTGTGAGATGACAGTGAGAGGGCGGAGTGGTGATGCCCTGTTCCCATGGAGGCCAGTGCAGCTACGAGATCACCTCTAGGGGGTTAATGAAGGTGCTCAGGCAGGAGCAGGTGCAGACAGACACACCTGGTGGGCATGGGCGGCCCTCGCTGAGATGCCTTCAGTCAGCGTTCAAGATCAAGAACCCAGAGGCGGAGAGGAATTCCGTCCTCTCAGTGAAATAGTGGGATAGTCGGGGCGAATGTAGAGGAGGAATGTGCACTTTGGGTGCCAGCACCCATGAGCGAATGCTGCCCTGACTGAGCCTCGCTTGCTTGGGGCCTTAGCGCACTCCTGCCAGGCAGCGGGTGACAGGACGTGCTTTTCCAAATTAATGAGAGAAAACGTTGATTCTCCTGCTGCCCACGAAGGTGGAAAGTGAAGTGGGGAGACATGTGGGGAGTGAGCGAGGTTCCCTGTCTGGGGGTTCCAAATCTGCTGTTGGTTTCTTTCACTGCTGACTAAAGATATACAGAGTGTCCCCCCAAAATTTATACACACTTTGAATACCTACTAATTCCGATGGTTTTAAGCATAAGAAAGAAACAACAATGGAGCTGTTATCTGATAAAAGTGTGGGCACAAACAGGCAGTTGGACATTCCCTGAGGGGTCTCAGATTGGAGAGGGTGAAGGCCAGACTGAGGGGCCCCTTTCCCCCCTACCCCAGTGCAAGAATTTTGTGCACCGGGCTACTAGTCTATACTAATAAAAGGCTAATATGCTAATTAGACTGGGAGACCTTCATGGAGACCTTTGGACAAACACATGGTGGCGGGGCTGAGGTAGAGGCAGTTAGGGGCCAAGAGGGGAGGGCAGTTGTGGGTGATCAGGCCAGTGGGGGGGGGCATTGTGGGTGATCAGGCCAGCAGGGGGAGGGGGCAGTTGGAGGTGAGCAGGCCAGCAGGGGTGGGGGCGTCGTTGGGGGTGAGCAGGCCAGCAGGCAGAGTGGTTAAGGGCAATCAGGCAGGCAGGTGAGTGGTTAGGAGCCAGCAGTCTCAGATTGCGAGAGGGATGTCTGACTGCCAGTTTAAACCGGCAGTCAGACATCCCTTGAGGGGTCCCAGATTGGAGAGGGTGTAGGCCAGGCTGAGGGACCAGCCCCCTCCCCCCGGCCCCCACTGCATGCACGAATTTCATGCACCAGGCCACTAGTAATTGTATAAATTCATTAAGTATATTCTCACAGCCAGCTGGCCTGGAGGTCAAATCCCCCTAGTATTAACTACAACAATCAAGGCTTAACTACAGGAGGACTGCATACAAAGACCACTAGGGGGTGCACCAAGAAAGCATAAAAAATGCGGAGACAAAGAAATAGGACAAAACTGTCAATGGAGGATATTGAGTTCAGAACCACACTTTAAAGGTCTCTCAAGAACTGTCTAGAAGCCGCCGATAAAGTTATTGAGATCATCAACAAATCTAATGAGACCCTCGATGTTATGATAAAGAGCCAACTAGAAATTAAACATACACTGACTGAAATAACGAATATTATACAGACTCCCAACAGCAGACCAGAGGATCGCAAGAATCAAGGCAAAGATTTGAAATGCGAAGAAGCTAAAAACACCCAACCGGAAAAGCAAACTGAAAAAAGAATCCGAAAATACGAAGATAGTGTAAGGAGCCTCTGGGACAGCTTCAAGCGTACCAACATCAGAATTATAGGGGTGCCAGAAGATGAGAGAGAGCAAGATATTGAAAACCTATTTGAAGAAATAATGACAGAAAACTTCCCCTACCTGGTGAAAGAAATAGACTTACAAGTCCAGGAAGCACGGAGAACCCCAAACAAAAGGAATCCAAAGAGGACCACACCAAGACACATCATCATTAAAATGCCAAGAGCAAAAGACAAAGAGAGACTCTTAAGAACAGCAAGAGAAAGAAACTCAGTTACCTACAAGGGAGTACCCATATGACTGTCAGCTGATTTCTCAAGAGAAACTTTGCAGGCCAGAAGGGAGTGGCAAGAAATATTCAAAGTGATGAATACCAAGAACCTACAACCAAGATTACTTTATCCAGCAAAGCTATCATTCAGAACGGAAGGTCAGATAAAGACCTTCACAGATAAGGAAAAGCTAAAGGAGTTCATCACCACCAAACCAGTATTATATGAAATGCTGAAAGGTATCCTTTAAGGAGAGGAAGAAGAAGAAAAAGTTAAAGATACAAATTATGAACAACAGATACACATCTATCAACAAGTGAATCTGAAAATCAAGTGAATAAATAATCTGGTGATCATAATAGAATCAGGGACATAGAAAGGGAATGGACTGACTATTCTTGGGGGGGAAATGGGTGTGGGAGATGCGGGAAGAGACTGGACAAAAATCGTGCACCTATGGATGAGGACAGTGGGTGGGGAGTGAGGGCGGATGGTGGGGCGGGAACTGGGAGGAGGGGAGTTATGGGGGGGGGGAAGAGGAACAAATGTAATAATCTGAACAATAAAGATTTAATAAAAAAATAAATAAATAAATTCGTTAAGTATGAATAACTTCAACTGGAAGGTTAAGGCAAATGTATTTCCCCCATAGACTTTGAAATTGCTTATACTCTTCTTCTTCTACATTAGTATACTACATAATATGTTCTAATAAGGTGCAATTACATGAAAAGAATGAGAATAAAGAGTCACTGAATTGGTTCCTTTAAATTGTAACCTGCAATTTGACAAACACTGACCACAAAGGATCTTAATATTTTCAGTTAAAGGATTTTGTTCTTCATGTGTAAATATAACATGGGCATAACACTGTAGGAGCTTATCAGCCATTCACACCTTAGAATAAATGAAGACCAGGGCATGACATATTAATTGGGAAGGAAACAAGTCAGATTCAGGGGTAGCTATAAAAATAAAAAGAAAGAAGTACCCAGAAGTGAGGAGTTTGGAAGAGAGGGCGAAAATGAGAAAAAAGGAATGGAGCAGTAAGTTCATTAGCTTTATTGCATAATTTGCCCAAATTCATAGCTGCTAGTTGATAAAATCAGGATTCAAAAGCAGGCTGGTCTGGCTTACCCAGACATAGTCTTTTCCCTATTGTAAAACACTGACTCTAGTCAAGTTTTTGATGGGATTACAGGTCCCTCCTCTCACTCCCTCTTAAACACAGAAGTCTACTCTGGCAGTGTAGCAGGGGTTAGTTTTCTATACAGCTGTGAAGTATGAGTGGTCTAAGGAAACGTTCAATCTAAGAGCTGCCCCCACCCTCTGCCACACTGCCTCAAACTCCAAGTCTTCTTCTCATCCCCTACTCCGAGACTGTGCTCAGCAAGGAACCAGGTCATTTACTCATACAAAGATGTTACTGGATAAACGTAACATATTTGTCAGCTGCATTTCCAACAACTGAACAAACATGTAGTAAGCTTGGTCCTGTATCAGGGCCACTAGCTGGTGCTGGGAAGAGAAAGATGAATGAAATACAGCCTCTGCCTCCCAAGAGGTCTGAGTCTAGTCGGGGACACTCACATGGTTTTGAAATGGTCATTTATTAAGCCTTCAAGGGAAGAGGATGTCTAAATATTAAAAAGAACAAGAGCCCTTGTTTAGGTTACATAACTACTTGAAAGCAAAGAAGTGGTTTCCAGAAACCTGTGGAGCAAGTATCAGGCTTCACAGGAAGTCTGTTCTTTTCTGACTACCTTTTGTCTGAAGGAAAGGACAGAGGGAACTAGCCCTTGAGATCTTAGTTCACACGTGGCTAAGGTTAGGGAAAAAGCACTGCAGAAGAGGAAAAGCATAGAAGATTGACAAGTGGAGAGGCAAACAGAGAGAGATGAGGACATCAGAGGAAATAACAAATGCTTCTGTATTGAGTCAAAGGTGTTGACTTGGACAATCCTTTCCCAAAAGATGATGCTCAGAGTTTTATTTTTATCATATCTGAATGAGAAACTGTAGATACTTCAAATCAGAAATTAAGCACTTATGTAAAATATAAACTATAAAATATACTTTGTTTTATTGAATCACTAGAGGCCTGATGCATGAAATTCGTGCAAGGGGCTCGGCCACCGCTGCAATGGCAGCTGTCTCCGCCTCAACCACTCTGCCACGGCTTCATCCAGAAGGTCGTATGGAAGGACATCAGAATGACGTCCAGTCTGATTAGCATATTACACTGATATTATTACTAGAGGCCCGGTGCACAAAAATTTGTGCACTCGGGGGGAGGGGGGTCCCTCAGCCCGGCCTGTGCCCTCTCACAGTCTGGGACCCCTTGGGAGATTATGACCCACTGGCTTAGGCCTGCTCCCGGGTGGCAGAGGGCAGGCCCAATCCCTAGGTGCAGCCCCTGGTCAGGCTCAGAGAAGGGCTGATTGGAGAGTTGGGGCGCCACCCCCTGTCATGCACACAGCAGGGCAGATCGGGAGGTTGTGATGCCACCCTCAGTCATGCTCAGGGTAGGGCCGATTGGGGGGTTGGGGCACCACCCCCTGTCACACTCAAGGCAGGGTCGATGGGGAGGTTGCGGCGCCACCCCCTGGTCATGCACAGAGCAGGGCCAATCAGGAGGTTGGGGCACTGCCCCTGTCACACACAGAGCAGGGCCCATCAGGGGGGTTGGGGCTCCGTACCCTGTCTCACACAGAGCAGGGCGGATCAGGGGGTTGGGGCGCCGCACCCTGTCACACACAGAGCCGCAGGGTGATCAGGGGGTTTGGGTGCTGCCCCCGTCACACTGATCCCAGTGCCGGGAGGCCTCGCGGCTCTGCTGATCCTGGTGCTGGGAGGCATATTACCCTTTTACTATATAGGATAGAGGCCTGGTGCATGGGTGGGGGCCTGCTGGTTTGCCCTGAAGGGTGTCCTGGATCAGGGTGGGGGTCCCGCTTGGGTGTCTGGCCAGCCTGGGTGAGGGGCTCATGGCTGTTTACAGCTGGTCACACCCCCTTCAGGGTGGGGGTCTGCACTGGGGTGCCTGGCCAGTCTGGGTGAGAGGCTGAGGGCTGTTTTCATTTTCAGGTTGGTGGGTGACTGAAGCTCCCAACTGCTCCTTTTTTCTTTTTTTTAAAATTCTGGGCCAGCTTTAGCTCTGGCTCCAGCTCTGAGGCCTCTGCTGCTGAAAGCAGGTATCTGGTTTGTTTGGGTTTTATAATCGAAACACTGTATCAACTCCAGCTCTGAGATCCCGGCTGGCTGAAAGGAGGTTTCTGGGGTTTTGTTTAGCTTTGTAACAATGTTTCAAACTGCAAGCTCAGAGGCCGGCAGCAGCAGGCGGGGAACGTTGGAGTCCTCCATCACTGAAGCAAGCAAGCCTCATGTTCGTTTCAAGCTGCCTGGCTGCTGGTCGCCATCTTGCCTGGCAGTTAATTTGCATATCGCCCTGATTAGCCAATGGGAAGGGTAGCGAAGTGACACCAATTTGCATGTTTCTCTTCTATTAGTGTAGATAGACTAGAGGCCTAGTGCAAAAAGTTCGTGCATGGTGGGGAGGGGCATCCCTCAGCCTGGCATGCACCCTCTACAATCCGGGTCATCCTTTGGGCTATGTCCAACTGCCTCTCGCAATCTGGGACAATTGGCTCTTAACCAATTGCCTATCAGCCAGATTGCCGCCTGAATGCTCCCCTGTCAGCCAAATGCTCCCAACTGCCCACGCCTGCCAGTCCAATGGACCCTAAATGCACTTCCAAGCCGACCTCATGGCTCCCAACTGCACACCCCTGCCGGCCTCATGAACACCAACTGCCCTCCCTGGCCAGCCTGATGCCCCCCAGCTGCACTTCTGTTCCAGCCAGATGGCTCCTAACTGCCTCCCTGGCCAGCCTGATGGCCCCCAACTTCCCTCCCCTGCCAGCCTCATGGCCTGCAACCACCCTCCCCTGAAACACTCAAGGCCCCCAACTGCCCTCCCCTTCTGGCCTCATGACGACCAATGCCCTCCCAGGCCAACATCATGGCCCCCAACCACCCTCCCCTTCTGGCTTCATGACCCCCAACTGCCCTCCCCTTCCAGCCTCATGGCCAGTAACTTCCCTCCCTGGCCAGCCTCATGGCCTCCAACCACCCTCCCCGGCCAGCCTGATGGCTCCCAACTTCCCTCCCCTGCCAGCCTCATGGCCTGCAACCACCCTCCCCTGAAACACTCAAGGCCCCCAACTGCCCTCCCCTTCTGGCCTCATGACGACCAATGCCCTCCCAGGCCAACATCATGGCCCCCAACCACCCTCCCCTTCTGGCTTCATGACCCCCAACTGCCCTCCCCTTCCAGCCTCATGGCCAGTAACTTCCCTCCCTGGCCAGCCTCATGGCCTCCAACCACCCTCCCCGGCCAGCCTGATGGCTCCCAACTTCCCTTCCTTTCCGGCCTAATGTCCCCCAACTGCCCTCCCATACCAGCCTCATGACCCCCTCCTGTCCTCCCCAGTCAGCCTCATGGCCCCCAAATGCCCTCTGCAGCCAGGCTGATAGCCCCCAACTGCCCTTCCCTTGTGGACTGATGGCCCCAACTGTACTCCCCTGCCAGCCTCATGGCCCCCAACCACCCTCCCCTGCTGGCCTCATGGCCCCCAACTATGCTCCCTGGCTGGCCTCATGGCTCCCACCTTCCCTCCCCTACACACCTCAATACATCCACCTGCCCTCCCCGGCCAGCCTGATGACCCCAACTCCCCTTCCCTTCCAGCCTGATGCACCCGACTGCCCTGCCCTGCCAGCATCATGGCCCCCAACAGTCCTCCCAGCCGGCCTCATGGCTCCCAACTGCCCTCCCTGGCCAGCCTGATGGCACCCAACTTCCCTCCTTACTGGCCTCATGGACCCCAACTGCCCTTTTGTTCCGGCCTGATGGCCCCTAACAGCTGTCCCAAAGCAGGCTGATGGCACCTGCTGGTCTCAAGGCCCCCAACACCCCTGCCCTGCCAGCCTCACGGCCCCCAACTGCCCTTCTCTGCTGGCCTCACGGCCCCCAACTGCCCTCCCCTGCTAGCCCCATGGCCCCCAACTGCCCTCCCTGGCCAGCATCATGGCCCCCTACTGCCTACCCCTGCTGGTCACATGGCCCCCAACTGCCCACCCCTGCTGGTGGCCAGGTCTCCAACTGCCCTTCCCAACCGGCCTCAATAACCCCAACAGCCCTCCCAAGACAGCCTAATGCCCTTCTCTTCTTTCCTGATGGCCTCTAACTGCCCTCCCTGGCTGACCTGATGGCCCCCAACTGCCCTCCACTGCCGGCCAAAGGCCCCCAATTACACTCCCCTGATGGCCTCATGACCCCCAACTGTCTTTACTGGCCAGCCTCATGGCGCCCAAGCACCCTCCCCTGCTGGCCTCATGGCCCACTTATGACCTCCGTTCTGGCCGCATTACCCCCAACCGTCCTCCCCTGCTGGCCTCATGGCCCACTTATGACCTCCGTTCTGGCCGCATTACCCCCAACCGTCCTCCCCTGCTGGCCGCATGGCCCCCAAATACCCTCCCCTGCTGGCCTCAGGGCCCCCAACTCCCCTGCCCTTCCGGCCTCATGGCCGCTGCCAGTCCTCCCCAGCCGGCCTCATGGCACCCACATGCCCTGGCCGGCCAGCCTGATGGCCCTCACTGCCCTTCCCTTCTGGCCTGATGGCCCCCAACTGCACTTCCTGGCCAGCCTGAAGACCCCCAATTGCCCTCCCCTGCAAATCTCATGGCACCCAAATGCCCTCCCCTGCTGGCCTCATGGCCCCCAACCGCCCTCCCCTTAAAGCCAAAAGGCCCCCAACTGCCTCCCCGGTCTGCATCATGACCCACTACTGCCCTCTCCTGCTGATCTCATGTCCCCCAACTGCCCTCCCGTACTGGTCTCATGGCCTCCAAAGGACCTCCCCGGCAGGCCAGATGTCCCACAAGTGCCCTCCCATACTGGTCTCATGGCCCCAAACTGCCCTCTTTGCCAGCCTCATGGCCCCCAACTGCCCTTTCGTTCAGGTCTGTTTTCCCCTAACTGCCCTCCCCGGACAGGCTGATGACCCCCTGTTGCCCTCCCCTGCCAGCTGATGGACCCCAACTGCCCTCTTCTGCTGGTTTCATGACCACCTACCGCCCTCCCCTGCCAGCTGATGGCCCCCAACTGCCCTCCCCTGCTGACCTCATGGACCCCAAATGCCCTCTCTGGTCAATCTGATATTCCCCAACTGCCTTATCGTGCCTGTCTCATGGCCCCAGCTATCCTCCATTTTTGATCTCTTGGCCCCAAAGTTCCCTCCGCCGCCAGCCTAATGGCCTCCAACTGCCCTCCCCTGACAGTCTGATGGCCCCCTACTGCCCTCCCCTGCCGGCCTCATGGCCACCACTGGCACTCCCCGGCTAGCCTCATGGCCCCCAACTGCCCTCAGCTTACGGCCTTATGGCCCCTGACTGTCCACCCCTGCCGGCCTCATGCCCCCAATAGCCCTTCCTTTCCGGCCTGATAGTCCCCTACTGCCCTCCCCTTCTGGCCTCATAGTCCTCAACTCCCTTGTTTTCCAGCCTGATGGGCCCATACTTCCCTCCCTGGCCAGCCACATGGCACCCAACTGCCCTCCCCGGACAGCCTCATGGCCTGCAACTGCCCTCCCCTGATGGTATCATGGCCCCCAACTGCTTTCTCCTGCTGGCCTTATGGCCCCCAACTGCCCTCCTTTGCCAGCCTCAATGCTCCCAACCGCTCTCCCCTGCCAGCCTGATGGTTCCCAACTGCCCTCTCCTGCTGGCTTGATGGGCCCCAACTACCCACCCTGCTGGTCTCATGGCCCCCAACTGCCCTCCCCTGCTGGCCTCATGGCCCCCAACAGCCCATCTTTTCCAGCCTGATGGGCCAAAATTTCCCTCCCTGGCCAGATGCATGGCCCCCATCTGCCCTCCCCGGCCAGCCTCATGGCCCGCAACTGCCTTCCGCTGCCAGCTTGATGGCTCCAACCTGCCCTCCCCTGCTGGCTTAATGGGCCAAACTATCCTTCCCTGCAGGCCTCATGGTGCTCAACTGCCCTCCCCTGCCAGCATTATGGAACTCAACTCCCCTCCCCTGCCGGCCTCATGTCCCTCAACTGCCCTGCCCTGCTGGTCTCATGGCCCTAAACTGCCCTGCCCTGCTGGCCTCATGGCCCTCAACTGCCCTCCCCTGCTGGCCTCATGGCCCCCAACTTCCCTCCCCTGTTGGCCTCATGGCCCTCAAATGCCCTCCCCTGCTGGCCTCATATCCCCTAACTGCCAGTCCCTGCCGGTCTCATGGCCCTCAACTGCCCTCCCCTGCTGGCCTCATGGCCCCCAACTGCCAGTCCCTGCCGGTCTCATGGCCCTCAACTGCCCTCCCCTGCCAGCCTCATGACCCCCAACTGCCCCCCTGATGGCTTGATGGGCCCCAACTACACTTCCCTGCCAGCTACATGGCCCCCAACTGCCCTCCCATGCCAGCCTCATGACCCCCAACTGCCCTTCCTTTCTTCCCTCTTGGCTCCCAAATGCCTTTCCTTTCCAGCTTGATGGCTCCCAACAGCCCTCCCCTGCCAGCTGATGGCCTCCAACTGCCCTCTTCTGCTGACTTCATGGCCCCATTTTCTCCTGTTCTTATGGCTCCCAACTGCCCTCCATTGCCAGCCTCATTCCCCCAAACTGCCCTCCACTTCTGGCTAATTATGCACAACTGCCCTTTTCTCTGGGCCTCATGGCTCTGAACTGTCCTCCTTGAGCAGCATCATGGCCCCCAACTGCCCTTCCCTTCAAGCCTGATGGCCCCTCATTGCCATCCCCGGCCAGCCTCCTGGCCCAAAACTGCCATTTCCTGCTGACCTGAGATCTCCCAACTCCCCTCCCCAGCTGTCCTCAAGACCCGTAACCGCCCTCCCCTGCCAGCCTCATGACTACCCACTGCCCTCCCCTGCTGACCTCATGGCTGCAAACTGCCCTCCACTGATGGTCTGATATCCCCCAACCGCCCTCCCCTGCTGACCTCATGGCCCCCAACCGCCCTCTCTTGCCAGCCTCATAGCCACCAAGTGCCCTCCCTGGTCGGTCTGATGGCACACAACTAACCTCCCTTGCCAGCTTGATGACTCCCAACTGGCCCCCTGATGGCTTGATGGGCCCCAACTACCATTTGCTGCCAGCTACATGGCTCCCAACTAGCCTCCCCTGCCAGCCTCATGTCCTCCAGGTGCCCTTCCCTGCCGGTCTCATGGCCCCCAACTGCCCTCCCCTGCTGGCCTCATGGCCCTGAACTGCCCTCCCCTGCTGGCCTCATGGCCCTCAACTGCCCTCTCCTGCTGGCCTCATGGCCCTCAATTGCCCTTCCCTGCTGGTCCCATGGCCCTCAACTGCCCTCCCCTGCTGGCCTCATGGCCCAAAACTGCACTTCCCTGCCAGCCTCATGGCCCCCAACTGCCCTCCCCTGCCAGCCACATGGTCCCCAACTGCTCCCCCCACCCCGCCAGCCTCATGGCCCTCAACTGCCCTTCCCTGCCAGTCTCATGGCCCTCAACTGCCCTCCCCTGCTGGCTGTATGGCCGTCAACTGCCCTCCCCTGCCGGCTGTATGGCCTTCAAATGCCCTCCCCTGCTGGCTGAATGGCCCTCAACTGCCCTCCCCTGCTGGCTGTATGGCCCTCAACTGCCCTCCCCTGCTGGCTGTATGGCCCTCAAATGCCCCACCAGCTTGCCTGATGTCCCCCAACTGCCCTTCCCAGCCGGCCTCATATCCCTCAACTTCCCTTTCCTGCCGGTCTCATGGCCCTCAACTGCCCCCCGCCCCCTGCTGGCCTCATGGCCCTCAAATGCCCTTCCCTGCTGGTCTCATGGCCCTCAACTGCCCTCCCCTGCTGGCCTCATGGCCCTCAAATGCCCTTCCCTGCTGGTCTCATGGCCCTCAACTGCCCTCCCCTGCTGGCCTCATGGCCCTCAAATGCCCTTCCCTGCTGGTCTCATGGCCCTCAACTGCCCTCCCCTGCTGGCCTCATGGCCCACAACTGCCCTTCCCTGCCAGCCTCATGGCCCCCAACTGCCCGCCCCTGCCAGCCACATCGTCCCCAACTGCTCCCCCCACCCCGCCAGCCTCATGGCCCTCAACTGCCCTTCCCTGCCAGTCTCATGGCCCTCAACTGCCCTCCCCAGCTGGCTGTATGGCCCTCAACTGCCCTCCCCTGCCGGCTGTATGGCCCTCAACTGCCCTCCCCTGCTGGCTGAATGGCCCTCAACTGCCCTCCCCTGCTGGCTGTATGGCCCTCAACTGCCCTCCCCTGCTGGCTGTATGGCCTTCAAATGCCCTTCCCTGCTGGTCTCATGGCCCTCAAATGCCCTTCCCTGCTGCCCTCATGGCCCTCAACTGCCCTTCCCTGCCGTCCTCATATCCCTCAACTTCCCTTTCCTGCCGGTCTCATGGCCCTCAACTGCCCCCCCCCCCCTGCTGGCCTCATGGCCCTCAAATGCCCTTCCCTGCTGGTTTCATGGCCCTCAACTGCCCTCCCCTGCTGGCCTCATGGCCCTCAACTGCCCTCCCTTGCTGGCCTCATGGCCCTCAACTGCCCTCCCCTGCTGGCCTCATGGCCCACAACTGCCCTCCCCTGCTGGCTGTATGGCCCTCAACTGCCCTCCCCTGCTGGTCTCATGGCCCTCAACTGCCCTCCCCTGCTGGCCTCATGGCCCTCAAATGCCCTTCCCTGCTGGTCTCATGGCCCTCAACTGCCCTCCCCTGCCAGCCACATGGTTCCCAACTGCTCCCCCCACCCCGCCAGCCTCATGGCCCTCAACTGCCCTTCCCTGCCAGTCTCATGGCCTTCAACTGCCCTTCCCTGCTGGCTGTATGGCCCTCAACTGCCCTCCCCTGCCGGCTGTATGCCCCTCAACTGCCCTCCCCTGCTGGCTGTATGGCCCTCAAATGCCCCACCAGCTTGCCTGATGTCCCCCAACTGCCCTTCCCTGCCGGCCTCATATCCCTCAACTTCCCTTTCCGGCCGGTCTCATGGCCCTCAACTGCCCCCCCCCCTTCTGGCCTCATGGCCCTCAAATGCCCTTCCCTGCTGGTCTCATGGCCCTCAAATGCCCTTCCCTGCTGGTCTCATGGCCCTCAAATGCCCTTCCCTGCCGTCCTCATATCCCTCAACTTCCCTTTCCTGCCGGTCTCATGGACCTCAACTGCCCACCCCCTGCTGGCCTCATGGCCCTCAAATGCCCTTCCCTGCTGGTCTCATGGCCCTCAAATGCCCTTCCCTGCTGGCCTCATGGCCCTCAACTGCCCTCCCCTACTGGCCTCATGGCCCCTAACTGCCCTCCCCTGCCAGCCACATGGTCCCCAACTGCTCCCCCCACCCCGCCAGCCTCATGGCCCTCAACTGCCCTTCCCTGCCAGTCTCATGGCCCTCAACTGCCCTCCCCTGCTGGCTGTATGGCCCTCAACTGCCCTCCCCTGCCGGCTGTATGGCCCTCAACTGCCCTCCCCTGCTAGCTGAATGGCCCTCAACTGCCCTCCCCTGCTGGCTGTATGGCCCTCAACTGCCCTCCTCTGCTGGCTGTATGGCCCTCAAATGCCCCACCAGGTTGCCTGATGTCCCCCAACTGCCCTTCCCTGCCAGCCTCATATCCCTCTACTTCCCTTTCCTGCCGGTCTCATGGCCCTCAACTGCCCCCCCCCCTGCTGGCCTCATGGCCCTCAAATGCCCTTCCCTGCTGGTCTCATGGCCCTCAAATGCCCTTCCCTGCTGGCATCATGGCCCTCAAATGCCCTTCCCTGCTGGTCTCATGGCCCTCAACTGCCCTCCCCTTCTGGCCTCATGGCCCTCAAATACCCTTCCCTGCTGGTCTCATGGCCCTCAACTGCCCTCCCCTGCTGGCCTCATGGCCCTCAAATGCCCTTCCCTGCTGGTCTCATGGCCCTAAACTGCCCTCCCCTGCTGGCCTCATGGCCCTCAACTGCCCTCCCCGGCTGGCTGTATGGCCCTCAAATGCCCCACCAGCTTGCCTGATGTCCCCCAACTGCCCTTCCCTACCGGCCTCATATCCCTCAACTTCCCTTTCCTGCCGGTCTCATGGCCCTCAACTGCCCTCCCCTGCTAGCTTCATGGCCCTCAAATGCCCATCCTTGCTGGCCTCATGGCCCTCCCCTGACAGCCTCATGGCCCTCAAATGCCCTTCCCTGCTGGTCTCATGGCCCTCAACTGCCCTCCCCTGCTGGCCTCATGGCCCTCAAATGCCCTTCCCTGCTGGTCTCATGGCCCTCAACTGCCCTCCCCTGCTGGCCTCATGGCCCTCAACTGCCCTCCCCTGCTGGCCTCATGGCCCTCAAATGCCCTTCCCTGCTGGTCTCATGGCCCTCAAATGCCCTTCCCTGCTGGTCTCATGGCCCTCAACTGCCCTCCCCTTCTGGCCTCATGGCCCTCAAATACCCTTCCCTGCTGGTCGCATGGCCCTCAACTGCCCTCCCCTGCTGGCCTCATGGCCCTCAAATGCCCTTCCCTGCTGGTCTCATGGCCCTAAACTGCCCTCCCCTGCTGGCCTCATGGCCCTCAACTGCCCTCCCCTGCTGGCTGTATGGCCCTCAAATGCCCCACCAGCTTGCCTGATGTCCCCCAACTGCCCTTCCCTACCGGCCTCATATCCCTCAACTTCCCTTCCCTGCTGGTCTCATGGCCCTCAACTGCCCTCCCCTGCTGGCCTCATGGCCCTCAACTGCCCTCCCCTGCTGGCCTCATGGCCCTCAAATGCCCTTCCCTGCTGGTCTCATGGCCCTCAAATGCCCTCCCCTGCTGGCCTCATGGCCCTCAAATGCCCTCCCTGCCGGTCTCATGGCCCTCAACTGCCCTCCCTTGCTGGCTGAATGGCCCTCAACTGCCCTCCCCTGCTGGCTGTATGGCCCTCAACTGCCCTCCCCTGCTGGCTGTATGGCCCTCAAATGCCCCACCAGCTTGCCTGATGTCCCCCAACTGCCCTTCACTGCCGGCCTCATATCCCTCAACCTCCCTTTCCTGCCGGTCTCATGGCCCTCAACTGCCCCCCCCCCTGCTGGCCTCATGGCCCTCAAATGCCCTTCCCTGCTGGTCTCATGGCCCTCAAATGCCCTTCCCTGCTGGCCTCATGGCCCTCAACTGCCCTCCCCTGCTGGCCTCATGGCCCTCAAATGCCCTTTCCTGCCGGTCTCATGGCCCTCATCTCCCCTCCCCTGCTGGTCTCATGGCCCTCAACTGCCCTCCCCTGCTGGCCTCATGGCCCTCAACTGCCCTCCCCTGCTGGCCTCATGGCCCTCAACTGCCCTCCCCTGCTGGCCTCATGGCCCTCAACTGCCCTCCCCTGCTGGCCTCATGGCCCTCAACTGCCCTCCCCTGCTGGCCTCATAGCCTTCAAATGCCCTTCCCTGCTGGTCTTATGGCCCTCAACTGCCCTCCCCTGCTGGCTTTATGGCCCTCAACTGCCCCACCAGCTTGCCTGATGTCCCCCAACTGCCCTTCCCTGCCGGCCTCATATCCCTCAACTTCCCTTTCCTGCCGGTCTCATGGCCCTCAACTGCCCTCCCCTGCTGGCCTCATGTCCCTCAAATGCCCTTCCCTGCTGGCCTCATGGCCCTCAAATGCCCTTCCCTGCTGGTCTCATGGCCCTCAACTGCCCTCCTCTGCTGGCTTTATGGCCCTCAACTGCCCCACCAGCTTGGCTGATGTCCCCCAACTGCCCTTCCCTGCCGGCCTCATGAGCCGCAACTTCTCTCCCCTGACTGCCTCATGGCTCTCAAATGCCCTCCCCTGCTCGTCTCATATCCCCCTACTTTCTTCCCTGGCCGGCTTCATTGCTCCCAACTGCCCTCTCCGGCCAGCCTGATCGCCCTCAAATGCCCTCCCCTGTTGGCCTCCTATCCCCCAACTTCCTTTTCTGCCAGCCTCATGGCCCCCAACTGCCTTTCCTTTCTGCCCTCTTGGCCCCCCACTGCCTTTCCCTTCCGGCTTGATGGCTCCCAACTGCCCTCCCCTGCCAGCTGATGGCCCCCAACTGCCCTCTTCTGCTGACTTCATGGCCCCCATTTCTCTTGGCCTCATGGCTCCCAACTGCCCTCCCTTGCCAGCCTCATTCCCCCTATGTGCCCTCCACTTCTGGCTAAATACCCACAACTGCCCTTTTCTCCTGTCCTCATGGCTCTGAACTGCCCTCCCTGACCAGCCTCATGGCCCCCAACTGCCCTCCCCTGTTGTCCTCCTGGCCCCCAGCTGCCTTCCCTGACCAGCCTCATGTCCCCATCAGCTCTCCCCTGCCAACCTCATGGTCCCTAATTGCCTCTTCTTCGTCCCTCACCACCGCAGCTTTTTCTGGAAGGAAGTCAGACCCGCCTGGGCTGGCAGCTGAAGGAGGGGCCTTTGGGCAGCAGTCACAGAGCAGGCCTGAGATCGCAGGAGGCTTGGGTTGCCCCTGGAGACAGAAGAATCTTGGCTTCCTCATTCGCCAGGGGCGACCCAAGCTTCTAGCCCACCCTGGCAGGCTGCTGAAGGAGGCGCCTATGGGCAGGAGCCATGGAGCTGGCCTGAGCACGTGGGAGGCTTGGGTCGCCTTGGCTGGCCGCCAAGGGAGGGGCAGCAAATGGCCCTCAGCCCCTCACCCATGCTGGCCACGCCACCATAGGGGCAGGGACCAGCGGGGGGATGGGGGTGGCAAGCCTGCAAACAGCCCTCAGCCCCTCACCCAGGCTGGCCATACACCCCCAGGGGGGACCCTCACTTCATGGGGGCATGGCCAGCCTGAAAATGGCCCTCAGCTCATCACCCAGGCTGGCACCATCCCCAGTGGGGACCCCCACCCCAATGGGAGCATGTCTGGCCTGCAAACCACCTCAAAACCCTCGCCCAGGATGCCCCACCCTCCAAGGGAACCCCCAACCTGATCTGGGACACCCTTCAGGGCAAACCAGCCGGCTCCCACCCTGCACTAGGCCTCTATCCTATCTAATAAAAGAGAAACATGGTAATTAGTGTACGACCACTACCCTTCCCATTGGCTAATCAGGGCGATATGCAAATTAACTGCCAGCCTAGATGGCCACTGGAAGCCAGGCAGCTTGAAACTAACATGAGGCTTGCTTGCTTCATTGACGGAGGAAACCAACGTTCCCCGCCTGCCTTGCCGGCCTCTGAGCCTGCAGTTTGAAACACTGTAACAAATATAGAAGCTAAACAAAACCCCAGAAACCTGCTTTCAGTGATCCGGGATCTCAGAGCCGGAGTTATACATTGTTTCGATTATAGAACCAAAACAAACCAGATATCTGCTTTCAGCAGCAGAGGCCTCAGAGCTGGAGTCAGAGCTAAATCTGGCCCAGAATTAAAAAAAAAAAAAAGAAAAGAAAAAAAGGAGCGGTTGGGAGCTTCCGTCACCCGACAGCCTGAAAACAGCCCTCAGCCCCTCACCCAGACTGGCCAGGCACCCCAGTGGGGACCCCCACCCTGAAGGGTGCATGACCAGCTGCAAACAGCCATCATCCCCTCACCCAAGCTGGCCAGGCACCCCAGTGGGGACCCCCACCCTGATCCAGGACACCCTTCAGGGCAAACCAGCCAGCCCCACCCATGCGCCAGGCCTCTATCCTATATAGTTAAAGGGTAATATACCTCCCAGCACCGGGATCAGCGGAGCCGTGAGGCCTCCCGGCACCAGGATTAGCGTGACAGGGGGCAGCGCCCAAACCCCCTGATCGCCCTGTGGCTCTGTGTGTGACAGGGGGCAGGGCCACAACCTCCCTATCCTCCCTGCTCTGTTCATGACAGGAGAAGGCGCCCCAACCTCCTGATCAGCCCTGCTCTGTGCCTGATAGGGGGGAGCTCCCCAACCCCCTGATCGCCCTGCGGCTCTGTGTGTGACAGGGTGCGACACCCCAACCCCCTGATCGGCCCTGCTCTGTGTGTGACAGGGTAGAGCCATAACCTCCCCATCAGCCCTGCCCTGAGTGTGACAGTGGCGGCGCCCCAACCCCCTGATTGGCCCTGCTCTGTGGGTGATAGAGGGCGGCGCCCCAACCCCCCCCCCCAACACACACAAGCCCTGCTCTGTGTGTGATGGGTTAGAGCCATAACCTCCCCATCGGCCCTGCCCTGAGTGTGACAGTGGTGGCGCCCCAACCCCCTGATCGGCCCTGCTCTGTGGGTGACAGGGGGCGGTGCCCCAACTCCCCTGATCGGCCCTACTCTGTGAGTGACAGGGGGGAGCTCCTCAACCCCCTGATGGGCCCTGCTCTGTGCATGACATGGGGGAGCTCCCCAACCCCCTGATGGGCCCTGCTCTGTGCGTGACAGGGGGGAGCTCCCCAACCACCTGATCACCCTGCGGCTCTGTGTGTGACAGGGTGCAGCACCCCAACCCCCTGATCGGCCCTGCTCTGTGGGTGATAGAGGGCAGCGCCCCAACCCCCTGATCGGCTCTGCTCTGTGTGTGACAGGGGGTGGTGCCCCAACTCCCCTGATCGGCCCTACTCTGTGAGTGACAGGGGGGAGCTCCTCAACCCCCTGATGGGCCCTGTTCTGTGCATGACAGGGGGGAGCTCCCCAACACCCTGATGGGCCCTGCTCTGTGCATGACATGGGGGAGCTCCCCAACCCCCTGATCGCCCTGCGGCTCTGTGTGTGACAGGGTGCAGCACCCCAACCCCCTGATCGGCCCTACTCTATGAGTGACAGGGGGGAGCTCCTCAACCCCCTGATGGGCCCTGCTCTGTGCATGACAGGGGGGAGCTCCCCAACCCCCTGATGGGCCCTGCTCTGTGCGTGACAGGGGGGAGCTCCCCAACCCCCTGATGGGCCCTGCTCTGTGCATGACAGGGGGTGGCGCCGCAACCTCCCCATCGACCCTGCCTTGAGTGTGACAGGAGGTGGTGCCACAACCCCCCAATCAGCCCTACCCTGAGCGTGACTGAGGGTGGCATCGCAACCTCCTGATCAGCCCTGCTCTGTGCATGACAGGGGGCGGCGCCCCAATTCCCCAATCGGCCCTCCTCTGAGCCCGACCAGGGGCTGCACCTAGGGATTGTGCCTGCCCTCTGCCACCCGGGAGCAGGCCTAAGCCAGCAGGGCGTTATCTCCCGAGGGGTCCCAGACTGTGAGAGGGCACAGGCCAGGCTGAGGGCCCCCTCCTTCCCCCCCGAGTGCACAGATTTTTGTGCACCGGGCCTCTAGTCTATACTAATAAAAGGGTAATATGCTAATTAGACTGGGATACCTTCCAGGAGACCTTCTAGACATTCTTCTGCACAAAGCCATGGTGGCAGGGCCGAGGTAGCGGTAGTTAGAGGCCAAGAGGGGAGGGCAGTTGTGGGTGATCAGGCTGGTGTGGGGAGCTGTTGGGTGTGATCTGGCTGGTGGGGGGGCCAGTTGGGGACAATCAGGCCAGCAGGGGGATAGTAAGGGTTGAGCTGGCCAGTGGGGAGGGCAGGTGGGGGCGATCAGGCAGGTGGGGGATAGTAAGGGTTGAGCAGGCTGGCGGTGGGGGGAAGTCAGGGGCAAGCAAGCCAGCAGGCAAAGTGGTTAGGGGCAATCAGGCAGGTAGGCAGGTGAGCGGTTAGAAGCCAGCAGTCCCAGATTGAGAGAGGGATGTCCGACTGCTTATGGCAGTGGTCAGCAAACTGCGGCTCGCAAGCCACATGCGGCTCTTTGGCCCCTTGAGTGTGGCTCTTCCACAAAATACCATGTGTGGTCGCGCATGTACAGTGCGATTGAAACTTCGTGGCCCATGAGCAGAAGTCGATATTTTGTGGAAGAGCCACACTCAAGGGGCCAAAGAGCCGCATGTGGCTCGGGAGTCGCAGTTTGCCAACCACTGGCCTATGGGATCAGGCCTAAACTGGCAGTTGGACATCCCTTGAGGGGTCCCAGATTGGAGAGGGTGCAGGCTGGGCTGAGGGACACCCCCCCATGCATGAATTTCATGCACCAGGACACTAGTCTTTTATAAGAAACTTGATCAAATTAGCACTATTATTTTAAAATTGGAAAAGGCAGTCCATCAGCTAAATGATAGCGCAGTCACACACTCTTGGGGTTGTGGGGGCACAGATGAGGCTGAGCTTTGTACCAGTGTCCACACTGATTCAACTTTAGCAGCTGGAGCTGCATGTGCAAGGGATTTTAGAGCATTTAAGAATGCAGATGACGCCCTGGCTGGTTTGGCTCAGTGGATAGAGCATCGGCCTGCGGACTGAAGGGTCTCGGGTTCCGTTCTGGTCAGGGGCATGTACCTTGGTTGCGGGCACATCCCCAGTAGGGGGTGTGCAGGAGGCAGCTGATCGATGTTTCTCTCTCATCGATGTTTCTGACTCTCTATCCCTCTCCCTTCCTCTCTCTAAAAAATCAATAAAATATATTTAAAAAAAGAATACAGATGACAAAGAGTCTGGGGAGAACTAAAAATTGTGTGCATCTGTGGTACGTGTGGCGGGGGTTGGGCAGGGGAAAGTGGCCTTTGGCATTCTTCCTCGCCAGTATAAACAGTTCTCTAATACAAGGTTATGCACTATTAGCACCTAAAAATATAAAGAATTGTTTTTAGCATTGTGTAGGGAGAGCATTTGTGCACCAGTGAGCCTGCCTGTGCATGTTGGGTACTAATATCTAATTTTTTCACGAATCCTCTTTTCCATTTTCCTTTTTTTACCCCTGTTTTAAAGCAGACTCTTTGAAAGGTGCATATAAACCCGGTTTCCATAGCAATTGCAAGCATCAGTGATAACCCAGAGCTTCTAAGTTATGATACACCGGCTACTCTATTAATGAGTTTCAAACTACATTTTCATGAGACAACGGCTCAGCCACTGATAGAAAAGGTCAGACCCCATCTCCAAACTTTAAATCAAATCAAGACAGATCAAAATGCAACAGAGGAAGTGTCCTTTTGGGGAGTGTGCTGTTAAAAACACAAAACTGTTCTTTGTGGAGACAAAACAGTTACTTTTGTGGTTTGTAATGCCTAGGTGGAAAAATCCTAAAACAGATGCAGCTTTTTCTGTGTTATGAATGAGATGTTGGTATTTCCTTATGCTATTTGGGGGCAATTATTTCCCATGGTGGTTCAGACACTAAGAATGCACATAATCCTTTGCCCTGTGAAGAACAGATATGATGGCTAAATCTTTCCAGGTGTGGAATAACTCTAGTTTATTCATAACTTATTAAGTTTATTTATGTACTAAGTGCCAAGACTCAGTGCCTGCCTTCAAGGAGCTCCCAGATTGCTGGAGAGCTTAGCCTTATCACCACACCATTTCTATACTATATAGCATTGTATGACAGAGACCCTAGAGGGGCATTGCCCAAGGTTTTGAAAGACCTTCCCATGGAGTTAATTTATAGGGTAACACTTGGAGAAGAAGTGGAATTTAACCAAGTGAGGAGGAGTGGGCACCAGGACACTGACATTCTAAATGTAGGTCATAGGCAATGTGGCTTTTTCAGCGAACTATGAGGTGTCTTATAAAGGACAATGTGAGGTATTAATGAGGTAAGAGGGGCTTTGAAAGGATTCAGATGCCACACAAAGACAAAAGGAGCTCCTAACATTCTAAAGCAAGAGAACAACATGATCAAACTCCTGTCTTTGAAATACTGTACAGCTACAGAGTAGAGCCTGGAATGGAACAGGGAGGGGAAGACAAAGCTGGAGACAGGAACACCAACGTGCCATTAGTCTCAGAAAACGAATGATTTCAATGTTCAAATGTTGAACCTCTCACCTTTTACTTACAGCAAAGTCATACCCTGCTCTGCACCAGTGCCATGCAAAACTTGGTCCCCAGAATTACAACACCAGCATCAGATGGAAGATGGTTAGAAATGCAAATTCTGCCCGGTGGGCATGGCTTAGTGGTTGAGCCTCAACCTATGAGCTGGGAGGTCTTGGTTCAATTCCAGGTCAGGGCACATATCTGGTTGTGGGCTAGATCCCCAGTGTGGTGCGTGTGGGAGGCGGCCAATCAGTGATTCTCTCTCATCATTGATGAATCTATCTCTCTCTCCCTCACCCTTCCTCTCTGAAATCAATAAAATACATATTTTAAAAGAAATGCAAATTCTTGGGCCCTACCCCAGATGTCCTGAATCAGCATCTTGGGCAAGAACAGCACTGCTCTACAATACAGTTAAGGTAGCATAGGTTAATCCTAATATGTAAAACCCTGGTTCTGTCACCACCAGAGGCTCCACCAGCACTGGGTTGCCATGGCGACCCAGCACTGACTGCTGAGGGGGCTGAAAATCAGGCCTGGAGAGAGGCCTGAAGAGAGAAGCAGGGTCTGATTTGTAGCCTGTGTGGCAGCTGTTGATCAGCACTTGCCTCTCTCTTTCTCTCCTGGCCAGGCCAGCAGACATGCCTCCATTTCACTCCAGGCCTCCACCTGGGCTGCAGAGCAGCCCCGCCTTTCTGATTAGGCCCTGTTGATAGGCCCAGAAACGCTGACTGGCATACAAACTGACCAATCAGAACCAAATGTGGGTCAACTGTGAGGATCCAATGGCTGCCTAGGAGGCGGAGCTTTTGACACTGACTGGCATAGAAACCGACCAATCAGAACTAAATTGACTGGCAGGGGAGGGCAGTTAGGGGTGATCAGTCAGGCAGAGGCAATTGGGAGCGAGATCAGGCCAGCAGGGGAGAGCAGTTGGGGGTGAGATCAGGCCAGCAGGGGAGAGCAGTTAGGGGCGATCAGGCAGGCAGGCAGGTGAGCGGTTAGGAGCCAGCAGTCCCAGATTGCAAGAGGAATGTCCTGTGGGATCGGGCCTAAACCAGCAGTCAGACATCCCCCAAGGAATCCCTGATTGGAGAGGGTGCAGGCTGAGTGAGGGAACGTCCCCCTTCTGTGCACAAATTTCTTGCACCAGGCCACTAATAATATTATAATTTGATATCTGTACATGCTATAATTTGATTGCTCCAAAAGTCTAATTTCTATTGTCACAATATATTTGACACCATCTACCCATTTCACCCTCCCCCAACTCTCTTCCCCTCTGGTGACCACTAATCTGTTTTCTGTATTGTTTTTGTTTTGTTTGTTCATTCATTTGTTTCATTTTTTTTATATTTCACCTATGAATGAAATCATATGGTTTTTATCCTTTTCCATCTGACTTATTTCACTCAGCAGAATAAGCTCAACATATACCCATGTTCTTGCAAATGGAAACATTTTATCTTTTCTTATGGTTAAGTAGTATTCTATTGTATATGCATACCACAACTTCTTTATCCACTTATCTGTCAATGAACACTTAGGTTGTTTCCATATCTTCTCAATAATACAGCTTTTTAAATTAGCTGAGCTCAATTATCTGAGGGACAGACCTCACTGCTACTGTGAGTGTGTGTGTGTGATGTGTGTGATGTGTGTGATGTGTATAAAATTTTGCAAAAATTTATCACATTGAATGTCAGAAATGCACACAGATTTGTTGAAAAACTTCCATAGGTATGCTGCCTGATTCAGATCACAGCTATACTTAACCTGTCTCCCCCTTCCTCATGCAACTATTTCTCTATTTCCTCCTCCTCACCCTCCTGAACACCTCCTCCACATACACACACTCACTAGTGCAGTGGGCATTCCTGCTGCCACCTTCAGAGTCCCAGGAATTTTTCCCATCTCCAACTTTGCTTGTGTTAATTGTATTGTCCAGAATATATATCTTCCTGTTTTTACTGCATGCTTTACTCAGTCTTCCACATTCAGTGAAAAACACACCTCAAACTTTTAAGCTAGAACAGTGGGTGCCTGCAGAAGAGTATAGTAATTGACAGTAAAGGATTTAGCATCAAAAATATCTAGATTTGAATCCAGACTCTATTATATAATAGCTTAGCCATCTGAGGCAAACTATGTCACTTCTTTGAGCCAAGTTTCCTCACTAGCAAATGAGGACAATAATAATAATGTACTTCATTTATGGTTGTTAGAATGATTAAATAAAAAGATGTTAGTAAAACATATGGCCTCTAGTAAGTAGTCAATAAATGGTAGCTATGATTATTTTTCTCATCTGCACACATTTTCTCTACATCTGTTAAGCTGCTGATCATTTCTATACCAGTTCAGGACATTTCTGAGTGTCTCTCTTTTCTCCCACTGCACTGAGGGCCTTTGGTAGGGTCTGTGCCTACACATCTGGCATCGCCTAGCACAGTGACTTATAGATGTTATAGAATGTAACTGAGAAGTTGCACTTGAACATTTCTTCCCCCTGTTGAATTGGATTCTATAATTCCCCTATGATTTATCTACTTAAATTCAGCTTATACCCTCAAGCTTCAGGGCTGTGAGTTGTGAGGGGCACAGGTGAAGACAAAGTGAAAAGGTGACAGTCTGAAAAGGCAAAACTTGAGTGGCAGCTGTTCAAGTAACCTTCTCTTTGAAGATGTCCTTGGTACTTTCATCTCCATTAAGTTTGCAAAATCAGAGATGATGTGGAAGGACAGAAAGCAGGATTTAAGATGTAAAGCCATTCTACATTTTAATTTTAAAATGCATTGAAACCCCTAGGACACAGCCAAGTTTATCAAACACAGGAATTAATTTTGTCTCATGAATCCAGACCACAGGTAAAAAACATATTCAGTTATTTATAGTAATACATGACCCTTATATTCTCAGTATGTTTCTAATTCGTTTTTCTTCTGAATCCTCCTTATGACTATCAACTTTGATCGCAACATACATTTTTAGACCTGGGAAGGGCCAACAGCCTCCCCTTAGAGCAGTGGTTCTCAACCTTCTGGCCCTTCAAATACAGTTCCTCATGTTGTGACCCAACCATAAAATTATTTTCATTGCTACGTCATAATTGTCATGTTGCTGCTGTGATGAATCGTCATGTAAATATCTGATATGCAGGGTGGTCTTAGGTGACCCCTGTGAAAGGGTCGTTCGACTGCCAAAGGGGTCGCGACCCACAGGTTGAGAACCGCTGCCTTAGAGGTAAGGTTCTGTCTCATAAGCAGCAGAAACTGAAAGATCACCCAGGGTTTAGAAAGCCAAGCGGAGGGGATATTTGTATGCCAGTATAGCCACACAACTTCTGTCTTTATAAATGGAAGACAGATTGAAGTATGTTTTCAAGTTGATTCAAGAACTACTCTTGTTTAGAACTCAGAAAAGCCTTCAGGGAGAGTCTTCCCTTTCTTAGAAAGCTAATGCCCTCGCAGGCTGACACATTGCCTTTTCCAGCTCTGTGGGGAAGCACCTTGCTCCTCTGGGAGCACCTAGAGCCGTGGTTCTCAACCTTCTGGCCCTTTAAATACAGTTCCTCATGCTGTGACCCAACCATAACATTATTTTCATTGCTACTTCATCACTGTCATGTTGCTACTGTGATGAATCGTCATGTAAATATCTGATCTGCAGGATGGTCTGAGGCGACCCCTGTGAAAGGGTCGTTCGACCGCCAAAGGGGTCGCGACCCACAGGTTGAGAACAGCTGGGCTAGAGAATAAAGAAAATCCAGAAAAAATAAGAAAGCTCAGTGGTGCACCTGGGACAGCCCACTACCCAGGTTGAAGCCCTCATCTTCTCTGATTGCTGGGAAAGGAGGCCCACATCTTCTTCTCACTGCCATTGTACCCTCACCTTCTTCAGTTGTGAGATGCAGAACCATCCACGGGGTTGCTGTGAGGACTTCATTAAGTAATGCACGGAGAGGGCTTAGAACAGTGTCAGGCACTGCTAGGTATGTTTAGTATTCTTGCTACTGTTAACACTGTCTTGGATCTTTCCACGGGGCTCTAGGCTTAATCAAAGCTAGCCGAGGCCCTACCTTTAGATCTGAAATTGAGTAAGGGAAAACTGCTGCTTACAGACAGGCAGAACACATTATAGGAGCTATCACACCCTTCAAATCACAAGCTAGGCTTGGTGTTTGAACTGAGACTTGGCTGCACTAAAATTAGACCTTGTGGTGAACACCATCCAGACTCCCACTTCAGGATTAGAACTTCTGAGAGTGCCTCAGCAGACAGCTTTCAACTGTCAGTCTTGCCTCTCCAGAACCGTCTCAGCTGAAGAGAAACATTTGGCTCAAGACCAACCCCCCTTCCTGAGGTGGCCCAAATTCAATGACTGGGCAACGAGGAGGACTCGGGGCCTGTCCATTTGGACCCAAATCAGGACAACTCTAAAAGGTCATTCCAGCTTCAGAGCTCCATATGGAGTTGGCTTAGACTTACCACTAAAACTTCATCAGATTTGGACTTCTCCCTCTACCCATATCTTCTTCCTTCCCCTCCCTACTATCAGTGTTACTCCCAAGTACCCCCTGTAATAACTTCCTGTATGCGAATCCGCAATTCAGAGTCTGTTTCTCAGAAAAGGCAACATATGAAGGTCCTGTAGCATTAAAAAATGCTGAACTGAGTATGATCTAAGGCAGCGGTTCTCAACCTGTGGGTCGCGACCCCTTTGGGGGTCGAATGACCCTTTCACAGGGGTCGCCTAAGACCACCGGAAAACACATATATAATTATGTATTGTTTTTGTGATGAATCACTATGCTTTCATTATGTTCAATGTGTAACAATGAAATTGGGGGTCACCACAACATGAGGAACTGTGTTAAAGGGTCATGGCATTAGGAAGGTTGAGAACCACTGATCTAAGGTCAAACCCAAGCCTCTCTGCCTAGTCATCAGAAATGGACCATTTGCAGTCCGCTATAGCTGCTGAAATAGCAGAGCATGTCTGGCTACTTGCTTTTTCTTGGCAGGGCAGCATACGAAGCTAGAGATAGAGAGTGGTTGGCAGTGAGAAATAAAGAAGGAACAGAAATAAAGAAAAAGCATTGCCACTCTTAGGTATTGCTTTGACAGCAACCTCCTACCCCAAATTCGTGGCATGAGAGTTGGGGAGAGGCAAGGCCGCACTTGCCCAGACAGCTTTGTTGGTGATTTCACCAGCCTTTTGTTCAAGTCCCCCAGAACCCCTAAATCTCTTTTTATCCAAAACAACTTAGGGATTTCTGGCCCATCTACACTAATAAAAGACAAACTTGCAAATTGGTGTCACTCCGCTACGCCCACCAGCCAATCAGAGCGACTATGCAAATTAACCCAACCAAGATGGTGGTTAATTTGCATATGCAGGCACGGAGCGAATACTGAAGGCTCCGGTCGGAGTGAAGACTGAAGACTGAAGACTGAAGAGCCTTGGCTTCTCCGCTGCAGCTGGACCAAAGGCCTGGGTCCCAGGTGCTGGAAGAAAACCGGTGCCATCAGCCAGGGGAAGGAAGGCCTATGGCGCAAATCTTCGTGCAATGGGCTTCTAGTTGGTTCATAAGACTCTGAGCAGTAGTGACTCTCATTATGGACTCTGGTTAATGACAATATCAAGTCCAACCATCAACAAATGCATAACAGCTACATTCTTTGAAATCCAGCCAACATACCTAAAAATGTGGATGACCATGCAATTTGTAGAACAAATACATGCTATTATCATCATGAGGTGAAAGCTGTTCCATGTTAACTTTGAAATTCACAAAAGGTTTATTATAGTCTGAATGCTATATATAGTTTTGGTATATCAGCTCCATGACTTTAATCTGTGCCCTTCTGGTGCCCTGTGATAAGGAAGAAAAATTTATTTTCTAATTTTCTGTCTACCTCTTCTATTATTAAAAATTATCTTCTGTCTGTGACATTGGATTTGGGGGAAATATGGTGGAGAAAAATAAAAGTAATGTGCTTGCTACTTAGCATTACTTATTTTTATGCAATGCCATTAATATCCCTAGTGCATTGAAACCTGTTTACCTCCCATCTGTTTTCTTCCTGTCACAAACAAAACTTCTATGACTTGATGGCTTTTGATTCACCTTCTCTGAAGCTTCAGAAGAATGAATGCAAACATTCTGGAGTGTGTAAGCATCATGCAAGCAAGAGAAAAATATTTTATAAAAGAATAAACAAAGGCAAAGAAATTCTAGAGGTTTTTTTTTTTAATGTTTTATTTAACCAAGATGGCTTCACAGATAAATGCAGGTACTTGCTGCCTCCCACAACCACATCAAAATTACACCCAAGATACAGAAGAACCATTATTCAGAATGGCCTGAAATCTGGTGGAATGGAAGGCCAACAACTAGAGGAGAAAAGAAAAAAGTACATCAAGACTGATAGGAGGGGCAGAGGTATAGAATGGGCTGGTCCGATACCCACATGTGGCATTTTTTAAATGGGAAGAGATACCTACGCTGTGAAGGTAGGGCCTCGGCTAGCTTTAAGCCTAGAGCCCCATGGAAAGGTTCAAGACAGTGTTAACAGTAGCAAGAATACTAAACATACCTAGCAGTGCCTGACACTGTTCTAAGCCCTCTCCGTGCATTACTTAATGAAGTCCTCACAGCAACCCCGTGGATAGTTCTGCATCTCACAACTGAAGAAGGTGAGGGTACAGTGGCAGTGAGAAGACGATGTGGGCCTCCTTTCCCAACAATCAGAGAAGATAAAGAATCTTCTTTGATTATTAGAAGCAAGGGCCCCAGCCCCACACCAGACTCCCAACCCAGGGTTCCAAAGCTGGGAAAGAAATCCCCATAACTCCGGGCTGTAAAAATCATCAGAGATATAGTTGAGTGACATGGAGTCTGCTGGAGACTCAGGCAGTTCCTCTTAAAGGGCCAGCACATGAATTTACATGGTCCCTCTGAGTTCCAGTGCTGGGCGGTGCCATTGAGAGAACCAGGGACATATGTGAAGGAACTGGATTGTCTGGCATTGGTGCAGGAACTTGGGGTGGATTTCTCCAAGACAGGGGTGCTGGCAGGGGTCACTGTTCTGTGCCCAAATATTGATTGGTTGTCTCCTGCCCACCCCCTCATGGGGATCCAGCTCACAACCCTGGGCATGTGCACTGACTGGGAAATGAACTGGAAACCTTTTGTTGCATGGGATGATGCTCAACCAACTATGCCACACTGGCCAGTGCAAGGGAGTTACCATTTTTAAACTAAGTTTACAGACAAGAAAATAGGATTCAAGAAAAGTTAAGTCATTTATAGAAGATTAAGATCATTTTCAGCAAGTTTACTGGCAACTCCAAGAATAGCAACAAAGCAGTTTAATTGTCTTCACTATGCAGCAGCTAGTATAACCTGATACACCTACCTGAAAGGCTTATAATGAGTTTCAACTGAGATATATGCAAATACTTTGTATATTATAAACTTTGCAAATATGTGCATACAGATGATAATTGTGCAGTATGGGTAGTTTAATAAGAATTAACATTTGCATATAATTGTTAAATTGACATAATGTACAATTTAGTAATAGAGCATGCCTACCACTATTTGAATATATAGAATGCCAAAAGAACTTCTGGGAACAAAATTTGAAAGATGGAACTATTATATAACAATTCTATAAATTTTTTTTCTTTTCCTTTTTTTTTGGGGGGGGGTGGACATAAGGGTTTTTTTAAATTTTTATTTCTGAAATATTTTTGAGCAAATAAACTAGTGTACTTTGCCTACCCCTGAAGGAACTGAATAATGTGGACTATAAGATCTTAATTTAGAAATTGACACATTCTTTAAAAATACAACTTAGCCAAACAGATACAAGATAGAAAGGAAATTGAAATAGCTCTTGTATTAGTTATCTATTGTCACATCACACATTACCCCCAAACTCAGCGGCTTAACACAACAATTTCTTACCTCACACTTTCTGTAGGTCAGGGGTCTGCATGTGACTTAGATGGGCCCCCTCCTTTGGGTCTCTCACAGACCACACCCTAGGTGTTGGCTGGCATGGCAGTCATCTCAACAGCTCACCTGGGCAAAGGTCTGCTTCCAAGCTCACTCCCCCGATTGTGGGCAGGATTCAGCTCCTCCCGGAGTATTGGAATGAAGGCCTCATTTTTTGTTGGCTGAAGGCTGCCCTCAGTTCCTTGCCACATGAGCCTCTCTGAAGGACAGCACACAATTAATACGGTAGCTTGGCTCATCCAAGTAGCAAGCAAGAAGAGCCCGAGGCTAAGAAGGGCAAGACTGGGGTTGAGAGCTCATTGGAGAAGGTGGAGTTCAGCCCACTGGACAGTAGAGAAGTTTACTGGTTTGCCCAGGCTGGAACTGGCTGTTGACCAACAGAAAGCAAGTCTCTGGGCCACAGGCGAGCTGCACAGGGCCTTGCAAAGGTAACTAGTGCCAGAGCAGACAGGAGGCCTTCAGAAGCTGGCGGGAAGAGGAAGCATTCAGGGCACCTATTTCCTATTGTCGAGGTATTTTGTCCCAAAGTCAGACCTGTAGATTCTCCCTCAGCCTGGGAGGGGCTTTCTCCAGTTGGGCTGCATGCATATGCTCTGACACAGGAAGGAAACCTGTGGCTTTTCTCCTAGTTCTCAAGTCACTGACTCACTTCTCTTCCTCCATCACAGTGCTCCTTTTCTTCCCAGTGTCTGGAGCCGCCAGCCGGAAGGGATCTGGACCAAGCACTGAGGTCAGTGGGGAAGAAGTGGTTTAAAGCCAGTGATGGGTGAGCCTGCTTTGTCCACAGTCCCTTGGACCCCCCCAAATTTTCTTTCCTTTGGAGTAGGTTTCAGTAGAATGTGAAAATCCTCTCACCCTCCTTAAGGATGGCAAGCCTTACTTTTTCTTTCCAAATCTCTCTGAATTAACAATAAATAAGTATAAAAAGTAATCTATACTAATGATAGCCCAGGGCCATCATGACCTAAACGACCAGATAGATGACGGGTCACCAGAAAGTGCATGGAGCACCTCTCGGTCCCTCCCCCGTGGTCCAAAGGCTCCTATTACAGCAAGGCTGGTGGCAGGTGGGTGGGCGGGTGGAGCAACAGGGGGGAAGGGGTGGGGCGAGGTGGGCATGGTGAGGTCATTAACCTCCAACCCGGGAAGAGAAAGAGGAAAGGCCTGATCTGCAATTGCCACAGCGGCTGCAGATCAGACCCAGAGATAGGCCCGGAGAGAGAGATGTGGGGCCTTATCCACAGCTGCTGCAGAGGCTACAGATCAGGATCGGAGATAGGCCCGGAGAGAAAGGCAGCTGTCAGCTGGGCCATTCTGGATTTCCGAGAAGAGCCAACGGCTGCTTAGGAGGCAGAGCTTTCGACACTGACTAGCATAGCAACTGACCAATCAGAACCAAATCTGGGTGAACTGCGAGGAGCCAATGGCTGCATAGGAGGCATAGCTTTTGGCGCTGACTGGCATTGAAACAGACCAATTAGAACCAAATCTACATCCACTGTGAGGAGACAATGGCTGCCTAAGAGGTGGCACTTTTGACATTGAGTGGCAAAGAAACTGACAAATCAGAACCAAATCTGACTGAAGTGCGAATTGCCAATGGCTACTAAAGAGGCGGGGCTTTTGATGCTGACTGGCAAAGAAATTGATCAATCAGAACCAAATCTGGGTGAAGTGTGAGTTGCCAATGGCTACATAGGAGGCGGAGCTTTTTATGCTGACTGGCATAGAAATTGACCAATCAGAACCAAATCTGGGTGAAATGTTAGTTGCCAATGGCTACATAGGAGGCGGAGCTTTTTATGCTGACTGGCATAGAAATTGACCAATCAGAACCAAATCTGGGTGAAGTGCGAATTGCCAATGGCTACCTAGGAGGCGGAACTTTAGACAGTGACTGGCATAGAAAATGACCAATCAGAACCAAATCTGGGTGAAGTGCGAATTGCCAATGGCTACCTAGGAGGCAGAACTTTAGACAGTGACTGGCATAGAAATTGACCAATCAGAAACAAATCTGGGTGAAGTGCGAATTGCCAATGGCTACCTAGGGGCGGAACTTTAGACAGTGACTGGCATAGAAATTGACCAATCAGAACCAAATCTGGGTGAAGTGCGAATTGCCAATGGCTACCTAGGAGGCGGAGCTTTAGACAGTGACTGGCATAGAAATTGACCAATCAGAACCAATTCTAGGTCAACTGTGAGAAACCAATGGCTACCTAGGAGGCGGACCTTTTGACGCTGAGTGGCATAGAAAATGACCAATCAGAACCAAATCTGGGTCAACAGTGAAGAGACAATGGCTGCCTAGAAGGCGGGCTTTTGATTCTGACTGGCATAGAAACTGACCAATCAGAACAAAATCTGTGTCAACTGTGAGGAGCCAATGGCTGCCTAGGAGGCAGAGCTTTTCATGCTGACTGACATAGAAACTGACCAATCAGAACCAAATTGGGTTAACCGTGAGGAGCCGATGGATGCCTAATAAGCGGAGCTTTTGATGCTAACTGGCATAGAAACTGACCATCAGAACCAAATTTGGGTCATCTTAAGAAGCAAATAGCTGCCTAGAAGGCGGACCTTTTGATGCTAACTGGCATAGCAACTAACCAATCAGAACCAAATCTGTGTGAAGTGTGAGGAACCAATGGCTGCCTAAGAGGAGGAGCTTTTGACATTGACTGGCATAGAAACTGACAAATAAGAACCTAAGCTGTGACAACTGTGAGGAGCCAATGACTGACTAGGAGGGAGAGCTTTTGACGCTGACTGGCATAGAAACCAACCAATCAGAACCTATTCTGTGAACTCTGAAGGCAGAACCTAAGGTGGGGGCTGAGGAAGGGTTTTAAGGGCAACAGCTGTTTAGTGTAAGGTGTAAGAAAGTGGTTCAAATTTTTAATGACCAGTTTGGCAGCATAGTGCATATGGCTGGCTATCAGTCCAGGTATAGGTATTATGTATTTTTGTCTGCCAAGAGCATCTCCTCTTGCTGAAATAGCACACCCCTCCCCCCAGATTTAAGCAATCCTATTCTATATAATCTATCTATACTAATAAAAGGGTAATATGCTAATTAGACCAGGTCGACCCACCATCTTCTGGATGTGCAACTTCCTTTCAGACAAAGTCATGGTGGTGGGGGCTGAGGCAGAGGCAGTTAGGGGCGATCAGGCAGGCAGAGGCAGTTAGGTGCTATCAAGCAGGCAGGCAGAGAGGTTAGGAACAATCAGGCAGGCAGGCAGGTGACTGGTTAGGAGCCAGTGGTCCCAGATTGTGAGAAGGGTTTCTGACCACCGGCGGTCTGATATCCCCCGAGGGGTCCCCAATTGGAATGGGTGCAGGCTGGGCTGAGGGAACCACCCCCTCCTTGGTGCACGAATTTTGTGCACCGGGCCTCTAGTTGTTCTATAAATAAATTGAGGTGTAGAGTCCTGTTGTTTTTCTCGGGCACTCTGTAGCAAAGGCCTCTTGGTTTTGATTGTAGGCAGGGAGGGGATTCAGCCTGCTTCCCTTATTTTTGTCCCTTCGCTCTCTAAAATAAAGCTGCCCCATGAATGATGTGCCTTCCCTTTCAGGTGGCAAGAGATCTACACAACACCAGGGGAAGTCAGTACTACCTACTTCAAAACTCAACCCATCATTGCATTTCTAAGTTCAAACGTACAACACCAGATTACATGGCATTTGAAGAAAGCAACAACTCACAGGAGAAGAACCTCATGTAATAAATGTTTAAAGACTCCAGAGGAAAAGGAGAGAATTCATGAAACAGAAAATAAGTTTAAAAGAAAGCAATTTAAAATCCTAAAGACATTTGAGAAAATAGTGCTCACATAAAATGAGAATGAAATGTTATAAAAATGCAATTTCAGAGGGAAGGTGGGGGAGGGTGGGGGAGTGGGAAGAGATTAACCAAAGAACTTGTATGCATATATGCAATAACTCATGGACACAGACAATAGAGGGGTGAAGGCCTGGGGTGGGGTTGGAGGCGGGGTGGAGGGGGACAATGGGTGGGAAAAGGGGGCATATGTAATACTTTCAACAATAAAGATTTTTTTTAAAAAAAGAAAATATTCTTAAAATTTAAAAATATAATTCAATAATACACTTGAGAACAGAGAGAAAATAAAAAGAAAATTAAAAGATATAGATCACACATATGAGGTTGAATATCTTTCTAATCAGAGTTCCAGAAAGATGGAGCAATAAGTGGAGGGAAGGAAATAACCAAAGAAATAAAAGAAGAAAACTTCCCAGATTTTAATAAAATCATATCTTCAACTATAAGAGGCCAATGAATGTCCAGCAGAATAAGTGCAGAAAAAATCATACTGAGACATACAAAAATGTTATAAGAAAGTGGTAACGGCATGATGCTAAAAGCTTCTTGGGGTGAGAGGTCAGCGGAAAATGGAAAAAGAAACCGAAATGACAATATTACAAAGACAGCACGCCAGAAGACAATGCTGCAGCGTCTCAAAGTTCTGAAGGAACATTTTTTCAACGCAGTATTTTATATACAGGAAAGTTTTTAACAAGGTTAGAAGGGGAAAAAAGACATTTTGCACAGGCAAAGCTTGAGGAAGTTCAATAACTACACGTACTTTTAAAAACACATTGAAGTTACTTAAGAATGTGGTTCAGGAAAACCAAACACAGGAGGAATCCAACAATGAGGAAATTAAGGATGACATGAGAGCCAAGAAACAGTGCAGTGAAAAGAAATTCCAGCATTAAACATAGACATAAGTGGGGTCTACCAAGAATTTCTTGAAGCATGTGGATTCATTTTAACCGCTGTATGATTTTGAAGTGGGTGGTCTTGGTGACTAGGTAAAAGCCTACGCTACATTTATTAAGAAGGGGGAAAATACAGTTAATTGAAAAACTCAAAGGGTGGAAAATCCTATAAAAAAGAACATGGTTAAAGTAAGAAAGCAAAATAAAATGTGATGTCAATTTTACCAAATGAGGCCGTAAAGTCAACAAGGGAAGAAGGTTGGAGAGTGTTTGGTGGAGAGGTTAGGAACTGTGAAATAGTGGTATTCTAACAAGTGCGAGTACATTTTATTTCATATTCCTAATAAAATATTAGGAACTTAATGACCACTAGATAAAAATAGGCTGTTACGAACTGTACCTCACAGACATTGACAAAGTCTCTTCAAAGAAATGACATATTCTAAAATGCACTTAGCATTAAAGCCACTTCGATGATACAGAAGAAATTCTAAGATCACGCATGGGACATAAAAGACAAGAAATATGTATTTCTTTTATGGAACACACACACACACACACACACACACACACGGATGGTTACTGAGGAACAGCATTCAAGACTATCAATGTTTTCTAAACAACGACTAGAGCTCTGAACACTCAAACATGTTCTTCAGCAGCATTTGGAGGTAGAAATTGCACTCTAGACTATTAAACTCAAACTAATCAGTGGCAGGAGGAATGGGAACTGTCTGCTTTCACTCTTCCCAGGCCCTCCCCAATGCTCTACGCCCATTTCCTCACTTCTGCTCTCAGGTAACATGGAATTTTTGTTTCAAATAACAACCCATGGAGGTCTGGAAATAACGTAGAAGGAATTCAGGGTTTCAGATTTTGGAGAGGCTGGGAAAACATAGAATCCATCCATCTCTACTAACTCATTCTTAACTAGAGCAGCTTCTTCCTGGTCTGTTGTATTTATTACAACTCCTTATAAGCTTGCACTGGAAGAAAGAGTTTGCTTCTAGGGGGAAACAACTGCCACAAAATAGCTGCCAAATCATGAGTTATTAGATTGTGAGTCTATCCTCCACTGAAATCTAGACATATTGATTGACTTTAGAGACGTGTCTCTGTTGCTTTTGGTCCTTTGAATCACACTGAACTGCCCAGTCCCATAAATACCCAGTCATGGGCAGCAGCCTTCTGAAACTGGTACTACACTGGGCCATTTACCTTGACCATTAGAATTTTCTCCTCGAATTCCTCCTCTAGCGAATCCCACTGTTGGTCCCATACACTGATCTCAGAACCCGCCTTGGGTCTCTTTGCTATAACATTCCATCAAGTAGCTCTCAATCCACATTGTGCAAATTTCTACTTTGACTTCCACAGATCTAACTCTGCCCCACCCAACCTCTTCACGAAGAGGGCAGATCAAACAGAGAGATGAGCTCCCTCTGAAAGCTCAGTTTGGGGTAGGCACAGGAACAAAACGAGAGTGAACTGGTGAGGATGTGAGAGTTCTTCCTGACAGATTTATGCCTGCCATAGGCTGGGATACAGGAAGTTGGGCCTGTTGAGCATCCCCGAGGGGCCATGGGTACACCCACACGATTGCATTCCCTAAAAGGCAAACTCTGTCCTACTTACTCTGTGACTCACTCAGCGCATGTTTCTTCTTGGAGTTCGCCCAGGAAAAAGAGTCCTCTCAGCAAAACAAAGTTTGTCTGCTTCTTTGTGTGTGGCCTGCTTATTGTATTTTTTTTTTTTGATTTTTACTTTAGAAGGGCAGAGAAGCCTGAGGGCCTTTTTTCTCCATTTTGTTTTGCGTCTCCTTAAAATTGTATCTTGGCTAGAACCACTCTTTCTCCCTTGATAGTTTTATAACTCACAAGGTGAACCGTGACCCTGAAAGATCAACAGGAATACCTTGAGGGTAAAGAAGTAGAGTATCACATAATCAACAAACTTCTCAGCACTGAAACAGGCCTCAAGAAGAAGGACACACATTCAATTTTGTTTATGAAAAATAGAACCAGGAGAGCAGAAGTATTAATACTTCAGGGTAACCTCAGGGCAGAGTTTAAACTTAATAGGCTCCTAGAGGCACAGGAGAAGTATCAGTGTTTTTTAAATGTTCTGAGTTTGGAAATGGAATGATAAATAAAAACATGTCCTCATTCCTCTGAATGCCCCAGTATCCTAACCTTCTACTAGGTCCACGCCACATTTTAAATATTAGATTTTACAAGTTTTAGCGGGGGTTGCCTAGAAAACAGAGTTTTAGTCAAAAAACTTATATACCATACTTAATTGGAGAGAACAGTCCAAGAAAGCTGGAGGGAAGGGAAAAGGAGCAATGAAGTAGGGAAGGCAAGAGAAAAATTAGAGGATGTGTTTTCAAGCTAGCCACCACTGCATAACAAGTGTAGACAATTGCCTGGATTTATGAAGCATTTTCAGAAAGGCCGTATGAACTATTGCATCTCAAAACAACCCATCATGGTGGAAGAAAGAAAAAATGGACCCACTGGAGGAGCAGGTTCCTGCATCAGAGAAGGTCTTATAAGGGAGAAAAATTTCCACCCCCAAATGTGTGTCTTTTTGATACATTTTGGAGTTTGAGGATAATTATTTTTTTTAATATATTTTATTGATTTTTTACAGAGAGGAATGGAGAGAGATAGAGAGTTAGAAACATCGATGAGAGAGAAACATCGATCAGCTGCCTCCCGCACATCCCCCACTGGGGAAGTGCCTGCAACCCAGAATCGAACCCAGGACCCTTAGTCCGCAGGCCGACGCTCTATCCGCTGAGCCAAACCGGCTTTGGCAAGGATAATTATTTTTAAGAACAGAAGACTCAGAAAGTTTTTATTGTTACCCCCACCTTAACTGCCAAAAATAATTTAAATAAAGTGCTTGCTCTAAGGAAAGAATTATCACCAGAGACCTTTAAAAAGAACTTGGGCTATGGAGCTGGGTGACTCGGCAGGGCCTGGAAATGAGAGTAGCTCTGTAGCCATTGTCTCTGCAGGGGACAGCGAACATTTCTTTACTAATCATTCAATCTCCATGTGAATTACTTCCTTCCTCTTTGAAGTCCCAAATCATTACCCCTTTCTCCTTAGCTCATATGAACTGCCCGGCCAGTGTGGCTCAGAGGTCCAGTAGCAACCTATGAACCAGGGAAGTCACAGTTCAATTCTGGTTCACGGCACATGCCCGGGTTGCAGGCTCAATTCCCAGTAGGGGGGCATGCAGGAGGCAGCCGATCCATGATTCTCTCTCATCATTGATGTTTCTCTCTCTCTCCCTCTCTTTCCTCTCTGAAATCAATAAAAAACTATATTTTTAAAAGATGGCATAGAAACTTAAACTGCCCAATTTGTCCTTGAGCCTCTCCACATTCTTATAGAACCTCCGTATACAAAATTTGATGGATAGATTTTTCTCCTGTTAATCTGTGACTTGTCACTTTAATTCTTAGACCAGCTAGGAGGACATAGAATGGTAGAGGAAAATTACTTCTTCCTCTCCAGACTTGTACACAGAGATACAGATGCTAGCAGTTGGAAGTCAAGCCAGAGTGCACTAAAATTGGTTGAGTCCAGGGGAATATTAAGGAGATATAAACAGTATCTGGTACAACTGGACATTTTCACAAATGTGCTACTTTTTAATTTTTATAAGTAAAGCTTTAGAAATCATTTTTGTTGTGGAAAGACTCTAGGTTGGCCCCCAATTTTCCCTGCCTCCTGATAGTCAAACCTTTGTGTGTTTCCCTCCATTCTAATGTGGGAGGGAACTATGATTTTCTTTCAACCAATAGATTAATTGATGGGATGTCATTTCCACTAGTAGGGCACATACAATTGTGACTTCTGCCTTCCCAGCAGATTCGCTCCCTTACTGATTTGAGGATACTGGGCGGGTCTGAAGCAAAGGTGGCCTGTGGACAACAGCCCCCAAGGAACTAAATCCTACCACAGCACATGCATTTAGAACAGACCCTTCTCTATTTGAGCCTCTGAAGATGAGACTTTAGCACTGGCCAATACTCAGGTCTCATGAGAGACCCTGATGCATAAGATCCAGCTAAACCATGTTGGATTCTTGACTTATAGAAAGCAAGATAATAAGTAAGTGTGTGTTTCTTTTAAACCACTAAGTTTGTGGTAATATTTTTATACAGCAATCTATACTAATAATAGCCTACGGCTGTCACAATCTAAACCACCAGAGAGATGACCAGTTACCAGGAAGTGCATGGAGCACCTCTCAGTCCCTCCCCCATGGCCCACAGGCTCCTATCACAGCAAGGCTGGCGGCAGGTGGGCAGGTGGGGTGGCAGGGGGTGGGCAGGTTGGGGCAGGGGAGAGCAGTTGGAGGCAACCAGGGCAGCAGAGGAGGGCAGTTGGGGGCAACCAGGCTGACAGGGGAGAGCAGTTAGGGGTGATCAGGCCATCAGGGTAGAGCAGTTGGTGGCAATGAGGCTGGCAGGGAGCAGTTAGCAGTGATCAGGCAGGCAGGCAGAGGCAGTTGGTCATCAGGTAGGTAGGCAGAGAAGTTAGGGGCGATCAGGCAGGCAGGCAGATCGGTTAGGGGCAATTAGGCCAGCAGGCAGAGTGGTTAGGGGCGATCAGGCAGGCAGGCAGGTGAGCAGTTAGGAGCCAGCGGTCCCAGATTGCAAGAGGGATGTCTGACTGCCAGTTTAGGCCTGATCCCTGATTGGAGAGATTTCAGGCTGGGCTGAGGGGAACCCCCCCACCCGTGCATGAATTTCATGCACCAGGCCTCTAGTCCTATATAATAAAAAGCTAATATGCAAATCAACTGAACGGCGGAATGACCAGTCGCTATGACATGCACTGACACCGGGGGGCAGACGCTCAAAGCAGGAGCTGCCCCTTGGTGGTCAGTGTGTTCCCACAGGGGGAACACCACTCAACCAGAAGCCAGGCTCACGGCTGGTGAGCACAGCAGCTGTGGTGGGAACCTCTCCCACCTCCGCAGGAGCTCCAAGAATATCTGACTGCCGGCTTCGGCCTGCTCTAAACTTTCAGTCGGACATCTCCAGAGGGCTCCTGGACTGCGAGATGGTGCATTCTGGGCTGAGGAATGCCCCCCCTCCAAGTGCACAAATTTTGTGCACCAGGTTTCTAGTAGATAACTAATATAGCATCCCAGGAGGAAGCATGGCTAAGAGGGTTGATTAAGGGACAAGATGAGCCTCTGGTGAGTCTTAGGAAGGATTAGTGTAAAATATAAAGGACCTGGAGAATGGAACAGACTAGAGATCAGGTACAAATGTGATAATCATTGTGGGCAAGAGGAAGGGTCTTGAAAGAAATTCTACTAGCAAGTCCAAAAACATTTTTAGGATTTTGCAGTTGGAGGTGCTCAATGACATGAACGTTGAATGAAGTGCGTGATTCCTATGTTAGAGCTCATTAGACACGGAAGGAAAAACACATAGTAGAACTTCCACAGTGGCTTTGCAGTGCTCATGTCTCTTTGCGATAAGTGACTGTATGGTTATGATAATGATGTAGCTGGGCTGGGGGCTAAGTGAAGCCCACAAAGCTTCCTCAAAGTCACGCTCTTTATGAGCCACAGAGAAAATGAAAGACAGTAGCAAAGATAAACTCTATGCTTGCTACCTGTTCCAGGGGGGCTTATGAAGGAAGAAAAATGGAAGACTCCCCCTGAAACATGCGGCCCAAAATTACCATGCTAAAAGATGGTATGATAATTACAATTATTTTTCTGCATTTCATGCAGTAGTATGATAATGTATACATGAAAGTGTGAATCTCTGGTCTCAGAAAGATGTGGTATGGTGGTCAGTATCATGAGGGAATCTTGTTTTTTTAGGCTTTCTTTAGCCACAGAAGCCAGTAGAAATCTTTCTTTAGCCACAGAAGCCAGTAGCCATAGATATTGTGTGTTCAGAGGAGAAGGAAAGAAAGGGAAATTTCCCTATCTATAATCCATACTCCTTATATAGGCTTAAGCATATTCTTTTCTCTTTTTCCTGGCATTTGTGATGGTTAGATTTCCTACACAGAGTTCTGAGGCTCAAGCTACAAAATAGTTGTTTGGCCACTAAATGAGAACTTCAGGATTACCACATGTGGTGTACATGGTTGGTACGGGGCTAAGAAGTGGGCCCAGGAGGAGCATTCCAAATCCCAGAATCAAATGTTTTATACTTATCTCTAAGACTGAGGCTGGAAGAGCCTCTTCATAAAATACCTTCAAAATTATAGAGTTCCTGCTATATTGGAAAGCACTGTCCTGGGCCTTCTAGAATCATAAAAACAGTAGCTCAAACAAAAAAGAGCTTAGCAAGCATCTGAAGCACTGAGCTAACACCATCAAAGCATTTTGGGATCGAACAATTGGTGGAGAAGTCATCCCCAGGACAAGTGAATTGTCAGTGCATTCAACAACTGCCTCATAGTTACGCCCATCAACTTAAAGAGGAAAATACAAACCTCTGAATGTGCTTTACAATAGCTACAATTTCAGAGAAATGAAACCTTATTCAAAAGATGAATTCTTAAAGCTGTTACAATTTTTGAGTAACACTAATGGGCTGGGGAGGCTCTGGCCTTAGTAATAGTGCTTTATTTTTTTTTATAAAAATGCTACTCAACAGCCACATCGTAGTTCATGTTCCATACAATCCTTGCTACCCAAGGCAGAGTGAAGGGGAGACTTGGAAGATCAAATACAAAGACTGAATCACAGAGCAACCCAGGAAGCAGGATGCCTCCTGACTCTCACCAGCAAGCAATCTTCATATCTAATATTATTTTAAAAATTTGAACAATGTACACATCTCTTTTAGAGAAATAAGACTTTAAGTGTTATATTTACTGTTTCTTATTGTTATTTATATGTGTAGGGATATAATGCTAGGTATGATAAGCTGCTGATATGTATTGTTACTATCTATATTAATAAAAGCATAATATGCTAATTAGACCATATTTCCTTCTGGACATCCTTCCAGATGACCTTCCGGATGAAGCCGGGGCTGCAAGGGAAGCCTGGCTCCTGGGTGCCGGAGGGAAGCCGGTGCAGGCAGCCGGGGGAAGAAAGGCCTGCTCTTGCATGAATTTCATGCATCAGGCCTCTAGTACAACTATAAATCAAAACTAGGTTTACAAATGAAACATGAGCAAAACCACAAAATGACAAAAATACAAATTAACAACATTAATGTGATAAATAAGGTGGATGTGATAATGTCAAACTGGTATTCACTGAGTAGATGTTAATTCATTCATGCATTTGTTCATTGACCAACTGTTATTTACAGTGTAACTCTTCCAGGGGCTGCAGGTACATCAGTGAGCAAAAAATTCCCTGCCTTCATAGCGATCACATTCTAGTGGGATAAGACAAATAATACAACAAATAAATGAATAAGATATACTGTGTGTCAGATGATAGTGAGTGCTAAGGAGAAAAATCTAAGGAAGGACCCTCAATTTTCCCACAATTTTTCCCTTTTACAAACTATTGGGACATCTTTGCTTTTACTGTGTTGGCTATTAGTTCATTGATCTTTTGTTGGAGGCTAAAGACATCTTTTATATGTTTCATCCACTTCATTGTTTTAAATGATGTATTATGATGATTAAGTTTGTGTTAACTTGACTGACCTAAAGAATGCCCAGATAGTTGGGTAAAACACTACTGGGTTTTTCTGTGAGGGTGTTTCTGAAAAAGGTTGGCATTTGATTCAGTAGACAAAGTGAAAAGATCTGCCCTCACCAATGTGGGTGGGCATCACCCAGTCTGCTGAGGGTCTAGATGAAACAAAAAGGTGAAGGAAGGGCAACCTCTGTTTTCTCCAGCTGCAAAAGCAGTCCAACTTCATGCACAATTTGCATTTGTGGTTTATGTATAATATTTATTCCACAAAACAAATGTGTCTCTGTCCTCAATATATTTTGACCTCTGTCCTCAATATAGTTTACACTCTATTGGAAGTTGTCTCCAGTCTTGGTGAAGAATGGGTGCCTCTTGCTGAATAATTTTCCTAGGCAACACAAATTATGAAATTTCAGTCAATCAATAAACACCGTTGGATTGCTTGGTTGTAGATTTAACATTCAATACATACCTTCCTATATTACATAAGGACACTGTTAAATTACAGTGCTAAAATAAATGACACAGCACTGCGAGGCAAGCAAAAATTCCTTTACCAGTTTGATTCTGTTTGTGACATTTATGTCTCTAGACCAGTGGTTCTCAACCTTCCTAATGCCGCGACCCTTTCATACGGTTCCTCATGTTGTGGTGACCCCCAACCATCAAATCATTTTCGTTGCTACTTCATAACTATCATGTTGCTACTGTTATGAATCGTCATGTAAATATCTGATAGGCAGGATGTATTTTCATTGTTACAAATTGAACATAATGAAAGCATAGTGACTCATCACAAAAACAATATGGAATTATATATGTGTTTTCCGATGGTCTTAGGCGACCCCTGTGAAAGGGTCGTTTGACCCCCAAACGGGTCGCGACCCCCAGGTTGAGAACCGCTGCTCTAGACCATAGCTGATGGTGTGGGGGAGGAGGGTGTTGCAGATTTTATTTTCCAAAAATGACCCACCTCACATGCTCTTCTGCAATGTGACCTTTCTACTAGCCCAGCTAGAGAAGGAGTCTATTTCTCTCCTTTTAAATCCGAGTGGGCCTGTGAATGTTTTGACCCTTAGAATATGGCAGCAGTTACAAGTGTAACCAACCTAAAACTACCACGTTGTGAGAAGCCCAACACACATAGAAGATTAGATCCCATATGGAGAGAAAGAGAGAGAGAGAGAGAGAGAGAGAGAGAGAGAGAGAGAGAGAGAGAGAACAAAGCACTAAGCATGTAGTAATGGAGTCACCTTTTAAGTAGCTCTAGCCTCAGTCACCCCAACTAATCCCACATGGATTTAGTAAGGGCCCAGCTGAGCCCTTTATGAATTCCTGACTCATAAACTCATGAGCAAAATAAAATTATTTTTTTCAGTCCACTAAGTTTTTGGGTAGTTTCTTATGTAGCAGTAGACAAGGGAAGCAAAGCATTTGCTAGTAATCTGATTAATTAACCAAATATGCTGGTGATATAGGAGGCTGGATGTATTATTGGGATTGTGGAGCTATACTGCCCACCTGGATTCCAGCTTTGCCACTTTAAAGCTCTATGATGTTGAGCAACCCATGCTTCAGTTCTCTCATCTGTAAAATGGAGGGTTGTTATGAGGACTTCATTGATTAAAACTTAAAACAGTGCTTGGAAGTGCTATATAGATTTTAGCACTTATTGTGCCATCTAGCTGGGCCTCAATCATAGTCCAGTGTCCTTCTGCTCAGCATAATAGGACTGAGCCTTTGGAATAGATGCAGACAGAGCTGAGATTAAACCCTAGATCAACCATCGATGTGTAATTCTAGAGCAGTGATGGCGAACCTGACACGCGTGTCAGAGGTGACACGCGAACTCATTTTTTTGGTTGATTTTTCTTTGTTAAATGGCATTTAAATATCTATAATAATAAAAGCATAATATGCTAATTAGACCGGACAGCCTAATGACCTTCTGACGTCCTTCTGGATGAAGCCATGGTGGCGGGGGCCGAGGCAGAGGCAGTTGGGGTGATCAGGCAGGCAGGCAGAGGCAGTTAGGGGTGATGAGGCAGGCAGGCAGATGGGTTAGGAGTGATCAGGCAGGCAGAGTGGTTAGGGGCGATCAGGCAGGCAGGCAGGCAGAGGGGTTAGGGGTAATTAGGCAGGCAGGCAGGCAGGCAGGCGATCAGGTAGGGGTGATCAGGCAGGCAGGTGAGTGGTTAGGGGCAATCAGGCAGGCAGGCAGAGTGGTTAGGGGCAGGCAGGTGGTTAGGGGTGATCAGGCAGGCAGAGGCAGTTAGGGGCAATCAGGCAGGCAAGCAGAGTGGTTAGGGGAGATTAGGCAGGCAGGCGGGTGGTTAGGGGTGATCAGGCAGCTGAGCAGGTAGGGGCAATCAGGCAGGCAGGCGAGCGGTTAGGAGCCAGCGATCCCGGATTGCGAGAGGGATGTCTGACTGCCTGTTTAGGCTGGTATCGGGCCTAAACTGGCAGTCAGACATCCCCCGAGGGGTCCCGGATTGCGAGAGGGTGCAGGCCGGGCTGAGGCACCCACCTCCCCTGTGCACGAATTTCGTGCACCAGGCCTCTAGTATAAAATAAATATCAAAAATATAACTCTTTGTTTTACTATGGTGGCAAATATCAAAAAATTCCTATCTGTGACACGGCACCAGAGTTAAGTTAGGGTTTTTCAAAATGCTGACACGCCGAGCTCAAAAGGTTCACCATCACTGTTCTAGAGTCTTCTCTGAACCTCAACTTTCCCATCTGTAGTATGGAGTTAGTAGTACTTCTCAAAGTTGTGAGCATCAGATGAGCTAACCAGATAAACTGTACCGAGACCAGAGCCTGGCATACACTGCATGTTTGGTAACTGTTGATATGTTCAGCATCTCTATTTGATTCCACATAGTATGACACTCTCTTAGCGCAAGAGAAATAGAAGCTGACTAGTGTTAAATTCTCCAGCAATGTTAAACACAGGGTGTACTCAAGGTTTTGGGTGAAGGCCTAGTTCAGTTCTTTCCAAATAATACCTCAAAGCATATTTATTTTCAAGAGTAACCTGCTGATAACCAGTTTTCTTTTTTTAAAAAAATAGAATGCTATTTCTGTCACACAAAACTATATTATTTGGGTAGCACTAACTGGCTAAGGATGAGTGGCATCAATTATCTATTGCAACTCCAAGCTATCAATCAAAACACACATTATTCTCTATGCCCCAGGCAACCGAAGGCATCAAACTAATAAGAACTCAGAGGAGCAAATGAACATAAATGCTGAACTCTGAAGTTCCCAGGGAAACACAACACAATAGGAGTCTTTAGTCTCATCAGCCCCCTCTGGTTAGTACCAGATGCAAGTGGAAACATAGAGGTGGTAGTGGAGGGGGAATGGGCCCCCAAATCCCAAGACTGGGGCTGACAAACTCAAACCAGAATGTAAACATTGACTCTGTTGCAGGAAGTACTAGTAGACAAAGTCTCATCAAAATAAAGGCCAGAGGACTCGGTCAATGATTTTTGTAAACTTGCCCCTTGGACAAAACCAGTAAGAAAACTTAGAGTGATGTCTGCTCATGAGAAAATAATGGCAAAGTCAGAAAATAATAAAGAAATGGATCAGAATAAATAACCTTTTAAGGAGCAGAGTCAGAGACCAAGAAGGACATAATTTCTAGTGTCTGTTTCATATCGGCATGGGAAACTAGCTCATTTTAACCTGACATTGTCCATAAGTCACTCTTCAGCCTTGGTGGAGGTAGGAATTCTTTCTCTGATCCATCATGTTTACCTAAAAATTGGTTTCCATAAAACTACAATGTTTATTTTTTGCTAAGGAATATGTCAAAACTATAAGAAAATAGGTGTGAGGGGGGAAAAGTGAAAAATATTCTTAAAATACATTAAAGCATGTTCAAATTTTAGTATAATGGGAAATATAAAGGAAAATGCAATATCATAGGGTAGAGGGTGCTACCTAATATTAGAATGAGCCCTGGATTCCAGGTTCTTCAATCAGAATTGATCTAGTGACCTTTGCCCTACTTCAAAATCCCAACAAATCATATAACAATATGACACTTATTTAGTGCTAATTGTGTGCTTGGTTCAGTGCTTCTCTTTTCAAATGCATAACTGTATTTAATCTTTGCAATAACCCTATGATGCAGAAACTACTTTAATCCTCATGATGTAGGTAAATAAATTGACAGAGAAATTAACTTACTTGCCCAAAGTAACACCACTACTGAGTGGCTGAGTCAGGATTTGAATTTAAAACTCCTTGATGCCAGAGTCAATACTCTCAAGCTCTATGCTATATTACCTCTATAAAGTTTATGTGCTTATGAAGACTTCCTCAATATGATTACCTAGAATAGATCATTCTGTGTCCTCAGATAATGTTTACTTTCTACATTCTATAATTACAGAGTAAATAAAACAAAGAAGTAAATATACTGTAAGTTCCAAGTATTATAACAGGAGGCGATAATGCAAATGCTTTAGGAAAAACTCAAGCATATTTTGTACTGTCCAAACACCTGGCTTACTAATTAACTCCTACATAAAGACAATACAGTACACAACAAATATTGTTTTGTTTTGTTTTTACCAGTCATCTAAGCAAAGTGAGTTAAATGCCTGTGGTAAACAACCTGTAGGACAGTGGTTCTCAACCTTCCTAATGCCGCGACCCTTTAATACAGTTCCTCATGTTGTGGTGACCCCCAATTTCATTGTTACAAATTGAACATAATTACAGCATAGTGATTCATCACAAAAACAATATGTGATTATATATGTGTTTTCCGATGGTCTTAGGCGACCCCTGTGAAAGGGTGGTTTGACCCCCAAAGGGGTCGTGACCCCCAGGTTGAGAATTGCTCCTGTAGAGGGTCTCCAGCGGTCCCTGCCTCCTGGTAGTTATGCCCTTTGTATTATCCCCTCCCCTTAAGTGTGGGCTGGACCTAATGTTTCATTCTACTTAATAGGATATGGCAAACATCATGAGATGTCCCTCCTGAAATGAGATTCCCCAAAGCCCTCTACTGCTTCTTCTCAGAAAGCACTCACTTTGGAGGCAGCAAATTGCTGTGTTGTGAACGGCCATATGGGTATGTCCTTGGGACAAAAACTTGAAGGAGGCTTCTGGCCAACAGCCAGTGAGAACCTGAGGCCTTCGGTCCAACTGTTCCCCCCAAACCGAATCCTCCCAATAACTATGTGAGTGGGCTTGGAAGTAGACCTTCCCTGAGATGAGACTGCAGCCCCAGGTGGTATCTTCAGGACCTGGTCAGCTGCTCCCAAACTCCTTATGCATCGAAACTGGGAGATCATAAATGTTTGTTGCTTTAAGTCACTACATTTTGGGTAATTTGTTACGCAGCCATAGATAGCTGATACAGTGCCCCGGTATTCTTACTAGTATGAGAAAGAGTGGTAGATGTTTTCTTTTTAGAAAGTCCAGTTAGGAAAAAAAGCCTCATAGGGAATCTTGTTGCCATGGAAACAGGTTACTGTTTTCTCATGGCCAGTGTAAACACTGGATAATAATCCCAGTGGTTGCAAGCCAACACATTTCCTCAATTAAAAGAGGAATTAAACGTTGAGGGAGGCATGGATAGCAGGCCTCTCCCATGGCGTTTGTTCCAGGATTCATACTGTAGTGGCCTCTTTGACATTCCAGTGGTTGCTTCGGGACTGAGCTG